>NC_053435.1:14960126-15326664 GCF_007990345.1 Gossypium hirsutum | reverse complement strand
TACTAAATTCAACCACTAGAGGGGGTAGAAGTGTAACCAATAGCACTACAGGTGGTACAGCAGGGGGAGGAGGTTGTTGAGCCAGATTTCTTTCTTGCATAAACTCACTAAACCATTGGTTCATATACCCAAAGAACGTGTTTTTAAGTTCTTATTCTTGAGCCGAAGGAATTGGGACATTACTATACATCCCATGTTCAGAAGTCTGTGCTATACTATTAACTTCATCATTATCAACACATTTAGATCTATATGACATCTTTATTATATAAAAAAAAACAAAGGTTAGATCGGATCATACACATCACATATCACAGATTTATATGGCATCTATTTTTAGAAATTTTACACATTACGTTCATTCCAAGAAGCGGCTAAATCAAAGCTCTAAAACCACTAAATGTAACACCCCTAACCCTTATCTATCACTAGAATAAGGTTACGAAGTATTGCCAGATCTTTTAGATCAAATTCGAACAATTCATAACATTTAATATACATATAAAAAACTAATCATAAAACACTCATATGGTCCTTTGTATGAGCCCTCGAGGCCCAAAATACTCATTAGAAATAAATTGGTAACTCAGAGAATTTTTTCCTAAATTTTTAAAATTTTTCATTAGGTGCAGGGGACACATACCCATGTGGCCAGGCCGTGTGGCTCACAAGACCAAGAGACACGCCCGTGTCTTAGGTTGTGTGGACATTCGATGTGAGGCACACAGCCATGTCCCAGCCCATGTCCATACCCATGTAACTCTTTGACTTGGGTTACACTGTAACACCCCGAACCCGAAACCGACACCGGAGTCGAACACGAGGTGTTAACTGACTTTAACCCCTTATAAAATTTATTTTCCAGACACTGCCCAATCTGTGTACTAGTCGTTTTAAAAATCATATCTTGAGTTTCGTAACTCGAAAATCAGTTTCGTAATTTTTCCCAGAAACTAGACTCATGTGCCCATCTATGTATTTTTTTCTAGAATTTTTGGTTGGGCCAATTAGTACAGTTTATTAGTCAAAATCTCCCAAGTTGCAGGGGTCGACTACACTGACCTTTGCCCATTACGACTTGAATATCTCCCTGCACGGGGCTTCAATACTGATGCCGTTTGTTTCTATGAAAACTAGACTCAGAGAGGAATCTGTACATATATGGTATGACCCCTAATTATCTCTGGTTAATTTGTAATGAATTTCCAAAGTCGGAGCAGGGAATCCAGAAACCGTTCTGGCCCTGTCCCACAAAAATCTGATTATCTCCTAATATACTGCCCATATGATCTTTTCGTTACTTCCTCATGAAAACAGACTCATCGAGCTTCGCTTACATAATTTATTCATCAATTAATTCCACTCCTACTATTTTTTAGTGATTTTTCAATCTCATGACACTGCTGCTGCCAGCATCTGTTACGAAAGTAACTAGGTTCATTTCATGCCTACCCTTGATCCAACTCAATCGAACATTCGTGCCATTTTCGCATGGCTTAAAGTTTACATGCCAAAGTTCAAACACAACGTAATAGCTTATACATGCCAAAATGTTCTTCTAAGTCAACTAAGAAGAAAGTACCAAAACTTGCTATCCGGTGTGATGACTTCGATGACGGCCCGACCACGCAAAAATAGATGAGTCCAAGCAACCTATAATGGGTGACAAGGAAACACCGAGTGAGTTTATAACTCAGTAAGTCATAAGCTATGCACTACCATCCATCAATAACGTTATCACAAGAGAAAACAAAATGGAACGAGGCTAATTACTCCATCCATTCCGAACCATACCATAGTTCCTCCAACCTATCAATTCAATTTCATATCAATTCATGCATTCACATTCCATATACTCATCAATAGGACATTGAAGCATTTTCATAAATCAATTTATTTTTGTTACAATCAAACGACTAAACGGCCTTTCACCCATCCTACGATAAATTTTATGTACGTGACTTCAAGTATATTTGTCACATAGGTTCAAACTTACCGAGCTCAACACCAAGTATAAGCATAGCACCTATTAGCCATGTACTCAAGACACTTACCCGATCCGCTGTCCGCGATCGACTCAATAGTGTCGCACACATAGTGTCCATAATGATTCACGAATGTATATTGAGTCCGCACACTCAGTGCTATATAATCAACTCGCACACTTAGTGCTACGTAATCAAATCGCACACTTAGTGCTACATAGTCAAACTCGCACACTTAGTGCCGCATGGTCAGTTCGCACACTTAGTGCATCATATTCATTTCGCACACTTAGTGCAACATAGTCAAATCGCACACTTAGTGCTGTACAATTTAATCCCGCGCACTTAGCGCCAATCTCATGGTCATAAATGGTTATCCCGCACGTTTAGTGCCGAGATCAACAACTCAGTACATCTTACCTCTTTTCTTTCTTTCAACAATTTCATCATCACATACGTACATGCACATATATATATATGTATATTTATTCATTCCATTCAGCATCAATACATAAACATTATGACCATTGAAATAATACCAACTACATGCTTAATGACTTACCTCGTGTTGGGTAAGACGGTTCCAACTCGACTACTCGATAACCCTTTTCTTTGCCTTTGCTCAATTCACCTCCTTTAACTCCTTGAGCCAAATCAATAATTTAAAATAGTCATTAATCGACTATTCAAGTATTACTTTCAGAATAATATATATATTGATTTGACTTTCACACACATAGCTTATAGTAAGCTTTATAATATAGTCAATAAATAACTCATTGGCAAATTTTCATTAATGTTTACAACAAAATCACATATTCACTACGAGCTGTTTTCCTGAGCAGTAGTCGCTAAATTGTTTATAACTGGAGCTACAAAACTCCAAATCACTAGCCGTTAATTTTCCCTGAATATAGACTCGTATATCTTCCATCCATAAAATTTTCAGAATTTTTGGCTTGGCCAATCAATACCAGATTTTTCTTAAAGTTTCCCCTGTTTCACTGTTTGACTATTCTGACCACTCTTCACTACGAATCAAATTTCTCATTTTACAGAATTCAAAATGTGTTGTATTTGATCTCATTTGAAACTAGACTCATTAAGGAGTCTAAGCATATAAATTTTATCTTATAATCATTTTTGTACAATTTATAATGATTTTCTAAAAACAGAACAGGGAATCTAGTAGTCATTTTGACTCAGCCCCACAATACTTCAAATATCTCAAGATCGGTAACTCTTTTGTTCTCATAGTTTCTTTTGTAAGAAAATAGACTCTTCAAGCTTTAATGGCATAATTCACTCAGCTTCTAATTCAACTCCTACAAATTATGGCGATTTTCCAAAATCACCTTACTGCTGCTGTCCCCAAACAGATTATTACCGAATCAAATACTAACATTAGCATTTCACCTTAATAGCTAGCTTGCCAAGCCTTAATTTAACATATTTTCATTCAATTTGGTCTAATAACGCATAAATGGGTAAATTACATTTTTACCCCTAATATTTCGCACTTTCACAATTTAGTCTTTATTCCACAAAACACAAAATACACAAAGTTTGGTCACACTCCTTAACGGCCGAATCTTCCTAGTGCCCATATAAGTCCATACATCTCATTTATTTCACCTTTGAGTCCTTCAAAAATTTGTTTTTGTAATTTAGCCCCAACTACTCAAAATCACCAAAAACTTCAACACAAAACATATTAATCTTTAACATATCTTTCACTTTTCATCAACAACTATCAAAAAGCTCAAGCACTCATCAATGGCAAAACACAAAATCATCATCAATCCACAAAATTGAACCATGGGTTTTTAGAACTCAAGTCAACTACTAAAACATGCATGCAACTCAAGAACAACATCAAACATACCTTAGTCTAGCAAACCACCATAGCCAATTTTCTCAAGCTCTTCCCCTTCCTTTCTTTCCTCTATTCGGCCAAAGGTGTTCAAGGATGAACACACATTTTTTTTTGTTTTCTTTCCTCAACTCACGGCAACAAGGGGGGGGTATGGATGAGACCATTTTCTTTTTTCATCACCCTTCCTTTTCATTGTTTAATTCCTTTCTTTAATTTATTTTAATTATCATACTTAATATTTTATTTTCCTTACCATACATCACTAACACAACATGTTGGTGACATGTTTCCACCCATAGCATGGCCGGCCACTACATATTAGGGAGGGGGAATTTGACATGCAAGTCCCCTTTTTCTTCCACATTCACTAATAGGTCCTCATGCATTGACCTATCACATTTTAAAATTTTCTCATATTAGTCCTATTGACTAAATTCACATGCAATCGACTAAATCGAAGCTTGAAATTTTCACACATTCATGATTACATATTCTAGATAATAAACATCACATTCAAACCTTTCGGTGACTCGGTTTAGCGGTCCCGAAACCACTTCCCGACTAGGGTCAATTTTGGGCTGTCACAACTCTCCCCCACTTAAGAAATTTTCGTCCCCGAAAATCTTACCGGTAAATAGGTTTGGATATCGTTCTTTCATCGAGCTCTCGGTTTCCCAAGTAGCTTCCTCGATCCCGTGTTCGAGCCATAACACCTTTACTTTCTGTTCGGCATATTTAATCAAATCAACTCCGAAAATTTTACTTTCACCAAGCTCAGTCCAAAACAATGGTGTGCGGCATTTACGCCCGTACAAAGCCTCGTAAGGTGCCATCTTAATACTTGATTGAAAACTATTGTTGTAAGCGAATTCAATCAAAGGTAAATACCGTTCCCATGAACTACTAAACTCGAGGATGCAACATCTCAACATATCCTCAAGCATCTGAATTATCCGCTCGGATTGACCATCGGTTTAGGGGTGAAAAGCGGTGCTAAAATGCAGCTTGGTACCCAAAGCTTCTTGCAATTTCTTCCAAAATCGTGAGGTAAATCTCGGATCTCTATCCGACACGATAGAAATAGGTACTCCATGTAATCTCACAATCTGAGAGACATACAATTCGGCTAGTTTATCCAATGAAAGATCCGTACGCACGAGGATAAAGTGAGCCGACTTAGTCAGCCTATCAACAACAACCCAAATCGCATCCTTCTTACTTGCGGACAATGGCAGTCCGGACACAAAGTCCATTGTGACTCGGTCCCATTTCCACTCGGGTATCATGATCGGCTAAAGTAACCCTGAAGGCACTTAATGTTCCGCTTCCACTTGTTGACATATTAAACATCTCGAAACAAAGTCGGAGATGTCTCGTTTCATACCATGCCACCAAAACCGACGTTTCAAGTCGTTGTACATTTTCGTGCTCCCCGGGTGAATTGACATTCGGCTACAATAGGCTTCGTTCAGAATCATCGGAATGAGTTCCGAATTCCTTGTAACACACAAACGACTTCTAAACCTCAAACAACCATCATCATCAATCTGAAACTCCGATTCCTTGTTCGGAACACACTCAGCTCGTTTTGCAACCAATTCATCATCGACTTTCTGAGCTTCACGAATTTGATGAGTCAATAATGGTTTGGCTTTTAATTCAGCTACTAACACATTGTCAGGTAGAATAGACAAGTGTACATTCATCGCTCGCAAAGCAAACAGTGATTTCCGGCTTAAGGCGTCCGCAACCACATTAGCCTTTCCCGGGTGGTAATCAATGACAAGCTCGTAATCTTTCAACAACTCAAGCCAACGTCTTTGTCGCAGATTCAAGTCTCGTTGAGTCATCAAATATTGAGACTTTTGTGATCCGAAAACACATGGCACTTCTCACCAAACAAATAATGTCGCCATATTTTCAATGCAAACATAATGGCGGCTAGTTCGAGATCATGGGTCAGATAATTTCTCTCGTGTGGCTTCAATTGTCTCGACGCATAGGCCACAACTCGACCTTCTTGCATCAATACGCAACCCAACCCAAGTAGGGATGCATCACTATAAATGACAAACTCTTTACCCGATTCGGGTTGCACCAAAATTGGAGCTTCAGTCAAATGAGTTTTCAGTTGATCGAAGCTTTTCTGACATTTCTCCGTCCATTCGAACTTAACATCCTTTTGAAGTAACTTCGTCATTGGTGTGGCTATCATCGAGAAACCTTTGACAAATCGTCGGTAATAACCGGCGAGCCCTAGAAAGCTCCGGACTTCGGTAACACTTCTCGGAGGCTTCTAGTTAAGTATGACTGAAATTTTGCTTGGGTCAACTCGAATACCCGATGCGGACACCACATGACCCAAGAAGCTAACCTCTCTTAACCAGAACTCACACTTACTGAACTTAGCATATAACTGCTTATCCCGCAAAATTTGCAACACTTGCCTCAGATGCTCAGCATGTTCGGTCTCATCTCTTGAATAGACCAAGATGTCATCAATAAACACAACTACGAACCGATCCAAATACGGCCTGAAGATCCGATTCATCAAATCCATAAACACCGCAGGGGCATTAGTGAGCCCAAACGGCATCACTAAGAACTCGTAGTGACCATATCTCGTCCTGAAGGCAGTTTTGGGTATGTCCGATTCTCGAATTCGCAACTGATAATAGCCCGATCTCAGATCTATTTTGAGAACATTGAGGCTCCCTTCAGTTGGTCGAACAAATCATCAATACGCGGTAACGGATACTTATTCTTTATCGTCACTTTATTCAGTTGACGATAGTCAATGCACAACCTCATGGTTCCGTCCTTCTTTTTCACGAACAATACTGGTGCACCCCAAGGTGAGAAACTCGGTCGAGCGAAACCTCTATCCGTCAATTCTTGCAACTGAGCTTTCAACTTTTTTAACTCGGTTAGTGCCATACGATACGGAGCGATCGAAATTGGCGTAGTTCCAGGTACAAGCTCAATACCAAACTCTACCTCCCGAACAGGTGGCAAACCCGGTAACTCTTCAGGAAAAACATCCGGGTATTCACAAACCACCGGCACCGATTCGGGTTTCTTTTCTAACTCCTTGTCATCAAGTACATACGCGAGGTACGTTTCGCACCCTTTCCTTACATATTTCTGGGCCAACATTGCTGATATTACAGCTGGCAACCCCCTTAAGTCCGCAGACTCAACTCGGATTATTTCGTTATTTGCGCACCTCTAATCGATAGTCTTGCTTTTGCAATTCACAACCGCATCATGCGCGGTTAACCAATCCAAACCAAAAATAACATCAAACTCGTCGAACAGCAAAAGCATCAAATCGGCCAGAAAACAGGATTCTCGGATTATTAGAGGGCATCTCTTACACACTTTATCAACAAGTACGCATTGACCCAAAGGGTTTGATACTCGAATTACGAGCTCAGTAGACTCGACAGGTAGAGTCTTACTGGTTGCTAAGGTTTCGCATACATATGAATGAGTAGAACCAGGGTCAATCAATGCAATCACATTAGTATCAAAGAGAGTGAAGGTACCAGTGCTGACGTCGGGGGAGGATGCCTCCTCTCGTGCGCGAATGGCATATGCTCTAGCAGGAATACGGTTCTCGGCTCGATCGGCCGTATCAGAGGCCCCCCTCTGACTACCACCCCTGCCTCCTAAAATTCTCGGTGGTCTACCTCTAGATGTCACTCCACTAGGTCTTGCACCTTGAATCTTATTCTTCTCATCCAGCTCCGTGCAATCTCTAATGAAGTGGTCCTTCGAACCGCATCCGTAACAGACCCTGCTAGTAGACTTGCCCCAACATTCACCTAGGTGTCGTCTTCCACATTGGGGACATTCAGGTTTCTCGTGACGATTATTGCCCACACTAGCTACCGAAGTAGCTCGGGAGCCCATCGATGGTCTTGCCCTGATGGAAATTCCCGCAGTCGCCCTCGACTTCTTAATGTCCTCCCTGAACTTCTTTACAGCTGAGAACGGAGCTTTACCCGTCGATCTCTTACGATAATCCCTAGCTTCAAATTCAGCCTTCCTCTTCTCCTTTCCAAGTTCTTCCGCCTTGCAGGCTCGTTCGACTAGTGTTACGAATTCTTTTATTTCCAAAATACCCATTAGTAGCTTTAAATCTTCATTCAATCCTTCCTCGAATCTTTTGCACATAGCAACCTCGTCAGCTACACACTCCCGGGCATACCTACTGAGTCTTACGAATTCATGTTCGTATTCAGATACAGTCATACGGCCTTGCTTGAGTTCCAAGAACTCCTTACGTTTCTGATCAATGAACCGTTGGCTAATAAATTTCTTCCGGAATTCCATTTGAAAGAAGTCCCAAGTTACTCGCTCGTTCGGGACTATGGAAATCAAGGTCCTCCACCAATAGTAGGCTGAGTCTCGCAACAAAGATACAGCACATTTTAGACATTCGTCGGGTGTGCATGACAATTCATCGAACACCCGAATGGTGTTATCTAGCCAGAACTCGGCCCTTTCGGCATCATCAGTTACTATGGCCTTGAACTCCTCGGCCCCACGCTTCCTAATCAAGTCTACAGGTGGCTTACTCAGCCTCACAGGATCAGCGACTGATGGCATTACAGGCTCTTGGGGTGGATTATTCAAATTCGGGAATTGTTGGACAGCCGGGTTGGTTCGGGCATATTGCGCGACCCACTCATTCATCATGGTAAAGAAGGCTTGTTTAGCCCCCTCACCTTGATTATTCGCAGATGACTGAGGTTCAACAGGCGGCGTCCCTTGTGCAGGAGCAGCCGCTACGCTCTCAACGTCATCCGCTAGGGTTCTTTCTTCACCGGGGTCCATTTACTAATCAAAACAAAAACATTTCAACCGTCGGAAGTCATCACACATTTAAACATTAACATTCGGCATGTATAGCTAGACTCATACGCGCTATGGTAGTCCTAGAACCGACTAAACCATAGCTCTGATACCAATAAAATGTAACACCCCGAACCCGAAACCGACACCGGAGTCGAACACGAGGTGTTAACTGACTTTAACCCCTTATAAAATTTATTTTCCAGACACTGCCCAATCTGTGTACTAGTCGTTTTAAAAATCATATCTTGAGTTTCGTAACTCGAAAATCAGTTTCGTAATTTTTCCCAGAAACTAGACTCATGTGCCCATCTATGTATTTTTTTCTAGAATTTTTGGTTGGGCCAATTAGTACAGTTTATTAGTCAAAATCTCCCAAGTTGCAGGGGTCGACTACACTGACCTTTGCCCATTACGACTTGAATATCTCCCTGCACGGGGCTTCAATACTGATGCCGTTTGTTTCTATGAAAACTAGACTCAGAGAGGAATCTGTACATATATGGTATGACCCCTAATTATCTCTTGTTAATTTGTAATGAATTTCCAAAGTCGGAGCAGGGAATCCAGAAACCGTTCTGGCCCTGTCCCACAAAAATCTGATTATCTCCTAATATACTGCCCATATGATCTTTTCGTTACTTCCTCATGAAAACAGACTCATCGAGCTTCGCTTACATAATTTATTCATCAATTAATTCCACTCCTACTATTTTTTAGTGATTTTTCAATCTCATGACACTGCTGCTGCCAGCATCTGTTACGAAAGTAACTAGGTTCATTTCATGCCTACCCTTGATCCAACTCAATCGAACATTCGTGCCATTTTCGCATGGCTTAAAGTTTACATGCCAAAGTTCAAACACAACGTAATAGCTTATACATGCCAAAATGTTCTTCTAAGCCAACTAAGAAGAAAGTACCAAAACTTGCTATCCGGTGTGATGACTTCGATGACGGCCCGACCACGCAAAAATAGATGAGTCCAAGCAACCTATAATGGGTGACAAGGAAACACCGAGTGAGTTTATAACTCAGTAAGTCATAAGCTATGCACTACCATCCATCAATAACGTTATCACAAGAGAAAACAAAATGGAACGAGGCTAATTACTCCATCCATTCCGAACCATACCATAGTTCCTCCAACCTATCAATTCAATTTCATATCAATTCATGCATTCACATTCCATATACTCATCAATAGGACATTGAAGCATTTTCATAAATCAATTTATTTTTGTTACAATCAAACGACTAAACGGCCTTTCACCCATCCTACGATAAATTTTATGTACGTGACTTCAAGTATATTTGTCACATAGGTTCAAACTTACCGAGCTCAACACCAAGTATAAGCATAGCACCTATTAGCCATGTACTCAAGACACTTACCCGATCCGCTGTCCGCGATCGACTCAATAGTGTCGCACACATAGTGTCCATAATGATTCACGAATGTATATTGAGTCCGCACACTCAGTGCTATATAATCAACTCGCACACTTAGTGCTACGTAATCAAATCGCACACTTAGTGCTACATAGTCAAACTCGCACACTTAGTGCCGCATGGTCAGTTCGCACACTTAGTGCATCATATTCATTTCGCACACTTAGTGCAACATAGTCAAATCGCACACTTAGTGCTGTACAATTTAATCCCGCGCACTTAGCGCCAATCTCATGGTCATAAATGGTTATCCCGCACGTTTAGTGCCGAGATCAACAACTCAGTACATCTTACCTCTTTTCTTTCTTTCAACAATTTCATCATCACATACGTACATGCACATATATATATATGTATATTTATTCATTCCATTCAGCATCAATACATAAACATTATGACCATTGAAATAATACCAACTACATGCTTAATGACTTACCTCGTGTTGGGTAAGACGGTTCCAACTCGACTACTCGATAACCCTTTTCTTTGCCTTTGCTCAATTCACCTCCTTTAACTCCTTGAGCCAAATCAATAATTTAAAATAGTCATTAATCGACTATTCAAGTATTACTTTCAGAATAATATATATATTGATTTGACTTTCACACACATAGCTTATAGTAAGCTTTATAATATAGTCAATAAATAACTCATTGGCAAATTTTCATTAATGTTTACAACAAAATCACATATTCACTACGAGCTGTTTTCCTGAGCAGTAGTCGCTAAATTGTTTATAACTGGAGCTACAAAACTCCAAATCACTAGCCGTTAATTTTCCCTGAATATAGACTCGTATATCTTCCATCCATAAAATTTTCAGAATTTTTGGCTTGGCCAATCAATACCAGATTTTTCTTAAAGTTTCCCCTGTTTCACTGTTTGACTATTCTGACCACTCTTCACTACGAATCAAATTTCTCATTTTACAGAATTCAAAATGTGTTGTATTTGATCTCATTTGAAACTAGACTCATTAAGGAGTCTAAGCATATAAATTTTATCTTATAATCATTTTTGTACAATTTATAATGATTTTCTAAAAACAGAACAGGGAATCTAGTAGTCATTTTGACTCAGCCCCACAATACTTCAAATATCTCAAGATCGGTAACTCTTTTGTTCTCATAGTTTCTTTTGTAAGAAAATAGACTCTTCAAGCTTTAATGGCATAATTCACTCAGCTTCTAATTCAACTCCTACAAATTATGGCGATTTTCCAAAATCACCTTACTGCTGCTGTCCCCAAACAGATTATTACCGAATCAAATACTAACATTAGCATTTCACCTTAATAGCTAGCTTGCCAAGCCTTAATTTAACATATTTTCATTCAATTTGGTCTAATAACGCATAAATGGGTAAATTACATTTTTACCCCTAATATTTCGCACTTTCACAATTTAGTCTTTATTCCACAAAACACAAAATACACAAAGTTTGGTCACACTCCTTAACGGCCGAATCTTCCTAGTGCCCATATAAGTCCATACATCTCATTTATTTCACCTTTGAGTCCTTCAAAAATTTGTTTTTGTAATTTAGCCCCAACTACTCAAAATCACCAAAAACTTCAACACAAAACATATTAATCTTTAACATATCTTTCACTTTTCATCAACAACTATCAAAAAGCTCAAGCACTCATCAATGGCAAAACACAAAATCATCATCAATCCACAAAATTGAACCATGGGTTTTTAGAACTCAAGTCAACTACTAAAACATGCATGCAACTCAAGAACAACATCAAACATACCTTAGTCTAGCAAACCACCATAGCCAATTTTCTCAAGCTCTTCCCCTTCCTTTCTTTCCTCTATTCGGCCAAAGGTGTTCAAGGATGAACACACATTTTTTTTGTTTTCTTTCCTCAACTCACGGCAACAAGGGGGGGGTATGGATGAGACCATTTTCTTTTTTCATCACCCTTCCTTTTCATTGTTTAATTCCTTTCTTTAATTTATTTTAATTATCATACTTAATATTTTATTTTCCTTACCATACATCACTAACACAACATGTTGGTGACATGTTTCCACCCATAGCATGGCCGGCCACTACATATTAGGGAGGGGGAATTTGACATGCAAGTCCCCTTTTTCTTCCACATTCACTAATAGGTCCTCATGCATTGACCTATCACATTTTAAAATTTTCTCATATTAGTCCTATTGACTAAATTCACATGCAATCGACTAAATCGAAGCTTGAAATTTTCACACATTCATGATTACATATTCTAGATAATAAACATCACATTCAAACCTTTCGGTGACTCGGTTTAGCGGTCCCGAAACCACTTCCCGACTAGGGTCAATTTTGGGCTGTCACATACACGGCCAAGCAACACACCCGTGTGCTAGGCCATCTGAGCATATTAATTTGTGAAATTAAGATGCAGGAGTCACACGGCTAAGCTACACGCCAGTGTGCTAGGCCGTGTGCAAAAACCTGGGCATTTTGTTTCTCAATTTTAAAGATACAAGGGACACACAGCTAAACCACGCGTCTATGTGCTAGGTCGTGTGTCACCCACGGCTGAGACACACACCCGTGTGGACGAAAATAGGTTATTTTAAGGCCACATTTCTCACCCATTTTGATATCAACCTATACACAACATTTTGATACATCAATACATCCCAAACAAGCAATCAAAACAAGCCAAAATCATGTTTTAAGCATAACATAACATCACTTATACTCAAATACTTTAACTTGCCTATTTAAACCATCTCATTAATTTATTAAAATTTACTACTAATTATATACATACAAGCATATATCATTCACATCCACATTTTAGTTTACTTCATTTCCAAACCAACATGTATATATATAAGTTGAATATTTAAACAGAACTTCACTCCTAACATTTATACAAACCAAGCTTTAATTAAATCCATACCAACCCTATACATGCCATATAAATCATAGTATACGTTGCAAAAACTACCAGAACAAGTTCGATAGTGTAGTTTGATGTGTTGATCTGATCTCCCGATGTCACGTTAATCTATAAGGATTCTCATCAACATTCTACCCTACTGAACATGGGATCTCATATACAAACCACCGAAATGGATCAAACCAATTAACAAACTATTCTCACCTTGTATGAAGTAATCCCTATGAAAACTAAAACTATCAAACAGGAACCTGACATACATGCAAGTCCATTTTTCAACTATTAAGTTGTATACAACTATAACTTAAAGGATGAAAATTTCAACATAAATTACAAACATATGTAGCAATATGAAGTGTCTGATGACATTTATCCATATAGTAATCTCTACCACGAGGCACTCATTCAACCAATTGACAACCGATCAAGGTGCATAATTACTCGGGAATGTGTCAAAGGTATTACAAATGATCAATACTACCAAGAACCTCGTAACACTCCTAACCTTTTTCTGTCACTGGAACAGGGTTACAAAGTATTACTAAACCTTTCAGATCAAATATGAAAAATTCATAACATTTAACATAAATATCAGAAACTAATCACAAAACACTCATGTGGTCCCTTGTATGAGCCCTCGAGGCCTAAAATATGCATTAGAAAAAAATCGAGATTAAAAAGGGAACTCAGAGAAATTTTTCCCAAAATTTCAAAATTTTCCCTTAGGTGCAGGGGACACATGCCCATATGGCTCACACAGCCAAGAGACACACTCGTTTCTTAGGCCGTGTGGACATTCGATATGAGGCACACAGTCGTGTCCCAGACCGTGTAACTCTCCCGAGTCTTAGGCCGTGAGGACATTCGATGTGAGGCATACGATCGTGTCCCAGCCTGTGTAACTCTCTAACTTGGGCCGAACAGCCAAGACACACGCCCGTCTGCTAGGCCGTGTGAGCATATTAATTTGTGAAATTAAGGTACAGGGGTCGCATGCCAAGCCACATGCCCGTGTGCTAGGCCGTGTGAGCATATTAATTTGTGAAATTAAAATGCAGGGGTCACACGGCCAAGCCACACACTTGTGTGCTTAGCCATGTGCAAAAACCTGGGCATTCTATTTCTCAATTTTAAAGATACAAGGGACACACGGCCGGACCACACACCCATGTGCTAGGCCGTGTGTCACACACGGCTAAGACACACGCCCGTGTCTCCTCCCGTGTGGATGAAAATAGGCTTGATATGTTGATCTGATCTCCCGATGTCATATTAATCTACAAGGTCATTAAACAACACAGGCTTAATGAAGCTTAGTAAGTTCGATAGGTTAAACATAAATCTTACCGAACCTACTATAACCCATCAAATAAATAAATTCATTCAATGTAAATTCCCTGTCAACAACAACTTCAATCGATGAATATGCTTATTTCAGACCAATACCAATAATAACAATAAGTCTCCCAATTTCAATTACATAAGTCACTTACCAAATCTTACCAAATCAGAGAATGGCTTACGGATATAAGTACATCGTTTTCAGAAGCCCAAAGGTTGAATAGAAGCACATAAGTGCTAAACAGAAACCCATAAAGGTTGAACGGAAGCTCATAAGAGCTGAACGGAAACTTATACGGGTTAAAAAGAAGCTCAAAAGAGCTTAACGGAAACTCATATGAGTTGAACAGAAGCTCGTGAGAGCTAAACGGAAAGTAAACACGAAATTTCGCAACAAATGATAAACCTCAGTTTACTTGGGTAATTTGCCGTCAATTCCTCATTTACTATCTTGTACCACACAACGATTGTACTTAAATCCCACATTCCATTTAACTCCACTTCAAATTTATATCTTAACGATAATTCCATTTTTAACAATATACTAAATACATAATACCATTCATCAATTCAATATAATTATTAAAGTTAAACCAAACAAACTTACTTGGGTTAAATTGTAAGATTTGTAGAAGTTCAGAGACTATTATGCTAATTTCCTTTTTTCACGAGTATCTACAGGCTCTTGATCTAAAATATAAAATTACTCATTTATTAGCATATATTTCAGTTCCAATTCACTTCACAATTAATACCCCTCAATTTTTTCAAATTTACACAATTACCCTAACTTTAACAACTTTTGCAATTTAGTCTATTATTAATCAGTCTATCAAATGAACTAATTTTTCTCAATTGAAAATTTATCTAAATATTCTAGGCTATCAAACAGCCCTTGATAAACAGAAATTTAATACCAAACCGTAGTATTTAGTCTTTTTACAATTTAGTCTTAAACCGTTTTCTATCAAAATCACTTTATAAAATCGTCATACAATAAAATTAAAGCTCTAAATCCAGGTTATTTCATCAAAAAATCCAATATTCATCAATGGTAACTTTCAAAATTTCCAATAAAATCAAAAACTAATGAAATAGCTAGTTGGACCTAATTGTAAAAGTCTTAAAAACACAAGAATTACAAGAAAAAGGCAAGAATTAAAATTACATGAAGCTAAAATATGAAAACCACCCTTATAGCTCTTCAATGATGTTTTTGGACAGAAAATTGGAGAAGAAATGGTCTAGAAACTCTTAAAATCTCATTTTAGCTATTTTAATTTTATTTTTATTTCCAATTCTGCCCTTAAATTACCTAATTCCATTTTTTCTGCTAATGCCGCCTCAGCCACTTCATTTAGGCTAATTTACTCTTTAAGTCCTCCCTATTTACCATTTAGGCCATTTAATCACTATTTCCTTAATTAGCAAGTTTTGCACCTTTTTCAATTTAATTCTTTTTAATCAATTAACTATCAAAACGTTAAAATTTTCTAATGAGACTTTAATACTAACTTAATGACACTCCTTAAATATTTATAAAAATATTCACACCTCTGTTTATAAAATCGAGATCTCGATACCTCGTTTTCTAAACCACTTAATCTAATAAATCCTTATAAAACACAAATTACTAATTCAAAAATCTTTTTATAATCACATTTAACTCGTAAATACTTAATAATAAAATTAACGAGTTTACTCATTGGATTTGGTGGTCTCGAACCACTATTTTCGATAGCACTGAAAATTAGGCTGTTACAAACCTAGCCTTGCTAACAGGCTTTCTAGCACACTTTCTACAGCTATGGCACGTGATAATATTACTCTACGCCAAACTTTGCAATTTTTTGTTCAAGTGTGGCACTTATATTCTCTTACATCCTCTCCTACTAACAATACTTTTGTTATTTTGATTGATCATATGATAGAACACCAAGATTCGGTCGCTGGAACAATGGTGTAAAGGCCTCAATACCAATGTATACGCATCAATAAACCAAACAGCGACTCTCACCCTTATCTACTTCAAATCGATGATCGAAAAGATAAAGGCAAGGCAGTTGCATGTAAATCGGGCTCACAATCTAATTCCTGTAGTTCGAAGAGAAAAGGAACTGATGATGATGAATTCGATTCAGTGGCTAAGGCCATTGGTTTTATGTTAGCTTGTTTTATATTAATTTAGTCGATAAAAATTAAGTATAGGTGAAACCGGTCCATTTGTGACGCTCCATACATGGATCCAGTGGATGGGTCGGGCATAAGGTGTTACAGGGAATTATTTACCCTATTAGTTATTCGGACTAGTTTGGATATAGTTGTATGCCATAGGGTCATGAATTATTATTGAAAACCATCATTGCCAGACAATCCGGGTTGACAGAATAATCAGATTGTGAAAACCAACATTATTGGGCAACTCGGGTGGTGGTATGTACATATCCAATGTCATCATTGTTAAGCAACCCGAGATGACGGATCCATGTATCCATTCTAAGTCTGTGTATGGTTAATAGGTTTATAAAACATGAATTGATTAAATGGTATATAAACTGAAATATAATTGAAATGTGATTTTCGATAGCATGTGAAAGATCATGCGAAATGAGTTAAAATGAGCCCTAGGAGCCAATTGAATAATAGTGAGCCAATAGGCTCGAAAATGGTTGAAATGTTGGCATAAAATTGAATATATATATATGTGTGTGTGTGTGTGTTGGAAAAAAACTGGTTTTGAAAATGATTTTCTTGCACAGCGGTAAATCAAAATTTTGAAAATCAAATTGGTTTGTGATATTTATAACAATAAACCTTAAACCTACTTCGCATATATGTTTTTGGCTAGATGAATCCTCGTCATTCTTGGCTTTCAATCGAATTGTCTTCTCTGCTATTCTTGTACCACGAACTACTTAGAGTGTGGGCATGAATGATTCGAATCAAACACAAAATTAGAACTAGTTTGTTTTATTTAAGTGTGAAAATGAAAATCTCTTCTCGAATAGAAACCGATAGAAATTGTTATTCTAGAAAATGGGTTTAGCAATTGAGAATAAATTCTCTCTATTTTCGGGCAGCGTAACAATATCTTAAAGTTATCCAAATAGCCCTACCAATACCATCTATTTATAGGGGAAAGAGGTAGAACCCTTTTTTAATTGTAAAAGTTTATTTAATCTAGAAGTATAGAGGGTAGCAACCCTAGTTAGTACTAGGTTTTGTCATCCCCCTCCTTAACATGAAGGGCTTTTAGGCCTCTCCCATATCAAGTCTAATTATGAGTACTTCCTGGGTTTTTAACCCTGTACCTTATAATTCGATCCAACTCGATATTTGTTTTTCTATTTCCCAAAATAAACATATCAATATATATAATTAAATAATTTTCTCAACCTAATTCTAAATCCCTTAAAATCATGGCGAATTAACCGTAAAATAATCTATGAGAAAATATATTTAATATTTCTACATTCAACGGTTCACTATAACCAAATGATTTATTTCCATTTTCGAACTCTATTTAATTTGAAAAACATAAATATATTTCTAAGTCATTTTCATTTTCATTTTAGAGATAACTATAATCATTTCCAAATGTTTTACATTTCTCCATTTTCACTATTTCTATCTATTTCTGTTCATTTGATTCCACATGCAATTCATTTCTAATTTCAACGAGCTAACGGAGAGACTGATTGGATATATGCAATTGAGGCTCAAATTTTTTATAATTAAGTTTTAGCTTTTCACCAATTAATTATAAATTCATTTAGTCACAAAGTTATTCCACTATAGTATCCTGACTGAGCTCTCCCCAACGACATACCATTACGAAAGCAGCTCGATCAACTCTCGTCCAATAACCTTGTCATAAGTGTGTTACCCTCATACCCCTTCTCCCAATATGATCCATCTAATGGTAATCATTACATCTTCCTTCATGAATAGTCAATTACTATCAAATAGTAATCAAGTAATTCATCACAAAGGTAAACAACCCATGGCCACGTTTACTTTTCATCAACCATGTAATGCCAATGACAGAATATTATTTACCCATGTCTTGAGCTATGAATTCCACCGTTTTGAATGATGCTACATATTTTAGTAATCGTATACCCAAAGTACCGGCTTTTGGTTCCTTATCTATTTCAACTCAAGCTTTTACTTACATCAAAGTATACGAGTCAGCATACATAGTCTGTCATCCACTCAGGATTTAGGTATGTCACGTTATGAACATCACAAGTGAATAGATCCATAAACGGATTCAATATCTATTCTTCTTGGGTTCTATCTGACATATTGTCAGTCCAATCAGTCACATTTATGTCTATCTTCTAGGAGTCATCCGCTCCAATATCCAAGACAAAGCATATCCCCAATTAGACTTGATAGATGACATATTAGTCTTTCAATCATTTGCTCATTTCCATTTAGACTAAGGACATGCATAGGTTTGTCGACTAATATAAGATATATTTCTGTATTACGATCCGACCATGTAATATCGCTTAGTATTAGTTCAAACATTAGGCAACAGTGAGCTAATATTTTCTTCTATTTTGCTTTGCGTGAAAAAATCATATGAGGACAATAATAAAAAGTATATTAATATAATCCATAAATTTGTTTTATTAACCAATCTGTTCGAAAAAATTACAATTTTACAAACAAATATACTACACTCAAGGCGCCAGATCCAACAATACGAATATATGTATACATGCTGATGATGGTAGATGAAATAATATATGTGTGCCTATAGTTGTCAACATGAATTGGTTAAATTCTATATGCAATGAATTAGAAAAGGCAAATTTAGGTGCATTCATAGTGAATTGGTATGTAAGAATGCATACATGTATACTTAAGTAGTAATGGAAGTTTTTGGCATGAAATTGCATAAGAATAGGTTGTATATTGAGTTTGAATTGGATATATGCATTGATTAAACTTGTGTTATATTGACTTGAATCATGGAAATACCATTGAGCTTTATCGCTCATTGTATGGATTGTTTTCTCCTTGCACAGGTATAGGTGATCCTCGAGAATACAAGAAGCAGTTCCAGCATCTAGGAAGCGATCCTCAACTCAGCAAAGTTTGTATAGTCTTGTTTTGTTAAATATATGACATGTACCTAGGTTGAGTCGATTTTTTATATAATATGCTATCTTGTGAACTTTTGCAAGCTAGAATTGATAATTTTGGTTAATGGTAAAATGAAATAGTTGTATAGATGATTTTGGTATACTTGAAATTCATGAGATGATGCTAAGTTTTAACTTATGAAAATGTTAGTAGGTTTAAAGGGTTAAATGGTTAAATGGTAATCAACATGTCGGATGAAATGGTGAAATGGTAGTAATATTTATGCATAATTTGTGTTAATTGCTTAGGATGGAGTATAGAATTATGGTATTTTAGTTAATTGATTGAATGGAAGGGATATATTGTATTAAAAAGTGAATAGAATAAGTACCAAATTGGACCCTTTGGAAATAGTTAGTTATGTCGTGACGACGTCCTCTCAGCGTCGCGGAGAGATCAAACAGAGAGTTACATCATGATGACGTATTCTCAATGTTGCAACGATCCTAGCCAATGAGTTGCATTACGACAGGAACCCTCAAAGTCGCGACGTCAACCCAATACTTTTAAATCTTTAAAATTTGGTCCTAATTCGACCTCGGGTTAGCATTAAAGCTTTCGTAAGTTCATATAAGACCCAAAAAAGATTGTATATTGCATCATGTGTTTACAATACTCGTAAATGAATGTTTGATGGTAATAATTGAATGTAATCGATCGTAGTTGTTTTAGCAACAAATGTGGCATCCTATAATTTAGACCCGACAATCGGGCCGGATACAGGGTGTTACAAAACCAATCTCAAGATCCTATGTCAGCCCTACGGTGTGCACAGATCAACCATCAACTATACCAATTTTTATCCAAACAAACCACACAACGAGGATAACCCCGAGACGACTCGGAATACACATATCAAGATCAATTCTTTGCCCGAATTCCTCGACTGTCTCAAAATCTTCACAACCCGTCATTAGTCTCGGTTATCATTGCATTCACATATAGTGGCAAAACAATGGTGTTTAGTGTTGTCAATGCAATCACAAGTTCAGTTCCCTCCACTCTACTTATGGCTACATTTTCGGGGTACTCCAGACTCCACTGCGAGCTACTCTTAACCAGGTCAATATTGCTGGAAATCTGACGATCCCAGATATCGAGTCTGCAACAGAAAGGGGGAAACTGTTTCAAGGAAGTACACGTGTTCATTTGAAAATTGAACCCATACAAGATATATATTCCCTGCAGCGTGGGATTTATGTAACCAGCTCAATGTCTCGCCACCCTCTCCATCCACAACTCTACAATTTGGCTCGTCATGTGGCAATCACTAAATCCCATAGAGAATGGCAACAGTCGCAGCAATCACATATCCTGGAAATCAAGGGAAAATATTGCTATTTGATTATTGACTAAAGCAAAATATGGAGCGCTTGTCAATGCCACTATGAAACTCATTTGGACAAAGAATCTTTGTGTGATTTGAACAACATTTCTCCTCCAATATAGAATGCTAATTATTCACTGTGATAATATCGGTGCCTCTTAGCTTAATGCAAATCCTATTCTCCATTCTCGTAGGAAGCATTTAACTCTTGACTATAACTTTGTAAAGCAGCATGTTCAATCTGGTTACATGATGGGCTGATCAACTTGTTGATGGTCTTACAAAATATCTTGCTAGATAACGGTTTTAGTTTTTATGATGTGTAGATGATGGCTCCAACTTGTGAGGCATGTAAATAATCTAGGTAAATCTCCAGAAAATTAGGAGTTAATATCAACAAAATAATTAAAAATAAAATAAAAACTCTATAAATATCATGTAAGATTTTATCCCGTAGATGTAGATTTTTTTTTTAACTTAAAGTTTAAAGTTTTGAAAGGATTATTATTTTAAATTTAAAGTTTAAATCTTAGATGGAATTGTTGTTTTTAAATTTAAATTTTAAACTTTAGATAATAATTCTATGATGTTTATAAATATCCCTACAGTTGTCTCAATGAAACAAACTTTGAGCTCAAACATCTCTTGTTACTTTCTAACCCCATATATTAGTTAAACTTGGCTCCTTTTTAGCTTAAACTTTAACTCTTGTTACTTTATAACCTCATATATTGGTTTAAACTCGAAAGGTTACAAAAAACCAACCCCACAAGGTTTGGTTGCTAATCAGAGTGCGGCTTCCTTACAATATGAGAGATCTTAAATCCTTTTCCCTTGGGATTTGGATGGGAAGACACTTTAAAGTTAAAGGGAAAAATAGCTGCAACTAGCCAACCACTACTCGTGATCAAAGAAAAGCTATTATCAATAAGAAAACGATACAAGATATAGGCAACCTGCTGTTAATTTACTTTGATTCTAAGATGATCCAACAATATACAAGTCAGATTGCATGATCAGAAAAGCCATGCACCAGACAACTTACATCAGCCAGCCAGTAAAGACCAAACAAGAAAAGCTTCCATTACAACCATAAATACAGTACTAAAATACAGGAAGCAATCTAGAGGAGAAAGATATTTATCTCCTACCGAGATACTGGCATCCATATGCCAGCTCGCGTAAAGCTACTTTGTAGATTGCGATGGCATTGAAAGAGGGGTACTTGATAATCTATGGCAACATCAATGATGCAGATCCCCAACCTGTGGTGATCATTCACAAGCAGGTTTGGTGTCAAAGCAGCTTAGGCTGATTGCAAAGGCTTGAAAAGCAGATAGAGGGTATCGATAATCCATTGTGAAGATGTCTTTGCCGATTTTACCAAACTGTAAGACTACCTTCTCTTGCTCTTCAGGTGATACATTATGTGATGGCTCAACAGCTGCGACCAGCTGGAAATTCTTAACAGAGGCCACCGTCACACGCCCCTTGAAGTTAAGGCACCAGCACTGTAACTGTTCATGCCATCTAGGAGCCTTGTTTTTAAGGGCTAATGGTTCTCGTGAGCCTGGGGAGAATACTGGTGTGGCTTGGATGCTTGGCGAGATGATGTCTACAATCGGCTCCTTTCCTTTTGAACTATGCAAGGGAGAAAGTTGTTCATCTAAGGATTGGGGGAGAGCTGATGGTGTTGGAGCAGTGCCACCTTCTTGAATAGCAGATACAGGAATTGAGTGCAAGATGCAATGCATTCTCCTTGGTCCTCGTGTCCGCAGAACATTGAGCTCATAAGTAACTGTACCAATGATATAGTTGCATGCAGGTAATCTTGGAGACACCTGCTTAGAGTGGAATCTACGTCTCGGTCGAGCAGTAGATTGGATCCTTGAGTCACATGGAGATTGACTGTCATATACAGTGAACTTGGTACCCAAAAAATTTGACCTGAAAAGAAATCACAATATGTATAGCCATGAGAGAATAATCAGACAAGCATAAGAAACTTAAAGGTGAGACTTACCTTAGTTTACCAACATACGTATTGCTCGCCCTAGAAAAATCATCTGCAACCAAAGATATAACAAAGTCCGTGCATGTTGCCCTTCTAACCTTTCTTGCTGCCAACAACAATTTATCACTCTCTCCCTCAGCTGTAAATCACAGAAGCAACACAAGTGAACACCTGATAAAAAGTGAGGAAGCTTCACACTACAGAGCTGAGTAACCCTGATTATGTCACAAAGTTGCTTCCAAAATAAATAATAAACTATGTTTCAGAGTTCTCCAACCAAAACAGATAGACTGGCATCTTAGGTTATTCAAAGAAACCTAAGATGCCACACTAACATTTTGATTTGAGGATTTTTTTTTCAGATAATAAAGAAAGATATAAAGGTACATATTTTTAAATTTATAATTAATAATAGTAACTAAGGACATCAAAAACAAGATGACTTACAAGGCACCAGACCATAGAACAAAAGAAATGTAGAACTTGTTCTGTCCCTTCTAATATAGCACTGAATTGGAGACTCACGAGGACCCGGCTGTTCATGAGCACAAAGAGAAGATATAGATAAACGTTTAAATGGAAGAACATTACTTAAAGACACCAACATGTGAGTTATTACTGAATGTGTGCAGACACAGAAGGTTAGGAAAATATATACTTTAGATTTATCTATACTATTATTTAAGCCTGACAAAGACAAAGATGCATACAACCAATATATCCGTGCAAAGTTTTGTAGCTACTTTCTGAACTTGAAGGCTCCAGCAGTTTATTGTATAGGGAGCAAAATGCCATATTTAATAGGAGAGTGTTTAACCTGCTTCAATGAGATAGGAAATGTGAGTCGTCCACACTGCTCCGGTGTCTTCACAATCTCCTTTGTAATTTCCCTCCAAGACCTACAAACTGCAGCACAAAATACAACGACAGCTCGAGCAGGCCAAGCTGTCTCGCTCTCTTCGACCCTCTGGATGATATCCAATAGCAATTCAGGTGGTAGATTGGCCCAGGGGCTTTGTTCTGAGAGTTGAGATTCCAATGGTGCTTCATCAGGAGCAACATGGGATCTAGTCCGGCTACGCCACAGCTTGCTTTGATCTCCCCTCTTTGACATGTTCCCAATCCCATCTTTCAGTTCCTTTAACTCTCGCATAATACTCTTCAGTGACATCTTCTTATAAGCACATCAAATTCAATTTCTCAATATTCAACTGAAAATAATAGTATATCATATCAAACACCATAAAATATTCTCTTCTTTTTTTTTTTCAATTTTTCTTCACTATTCAAATCTCAGCTCAACCATAAGCAAATTCACATAAAATCAAACTCAATAAATAAAATTTATCACCCAGAAAACACGAGATAAAGAAAACCTCAAGATCAATAACCAATAAATAGACATCAATTTTTAAAAAAATGGGTATTTTTTACCTGAATCATCGACCGGAAAAGCTTAAAACTTGAGATTCCAAGATGAAGAAAAAAAATGTGGAGGTCAACTCAAAGCCAACCGGTTCTAATCGAAGCCAGAACTGAATCAGCCCAGATGCATCCCAACAATCTTAGGGACCCACAGTTCAATCAACACCACAAACCTGAAAAATAAAGATCAAATCAGAATGAAAGAAATTATTAGAAATGCTTTATTTGGTTTCTTTTTTTTTTTGTAAAGGAAAGGTGCCAACTTTTCTTTTTATGAGCGGGAATCCTAAGATGGTCACATCATTGGTAACGCTGGCGCCACGACTGCCATAATCACTGTCACCGCCTTCATTCTAACATCCCTCCCACCACCGCCGCCTCCATAACAACAAGTTTGGGGTCATCAGCGCTTTCTCTCTTCCTCCTGCTGCTGTTAAAAAGACAAAAGCTCATTCACTTAAAAAGTATCCAAAGTTGGGTTTTAGAATAAAAATAATATTCTTTAGTTTTTTTTTTTAATTAAGGTCCGTTAAAAAGTAACCTTTAAATTTAATATATCTTTAATGAAACACTCTACTCACGTGGACTGCCGTGACGATTATTTAATTAGCCCTGCTGTCAGGACACGTGGCATCAGCCAAGTATTTTGGGAGATACATCTTTTGTACCCCACCTGATTAATATTTGATGGGAGACCTTGTTTTGAAGTGCTTTCCCTTCAATTTCCCACTAATACAACCATTTCTGCCTAATAAATTCAATTACCATTTATATTATATAATAAAATTAACAAATTAATAGATTCGGGTTATTGAACCAAATTTAAATCCCCCAAAGATGGGACACCAGTGGTAACCATTACCAGAACCTGCCATTTTGGCTAGGTTTGAAAGGCATAGTAGGACATGGTAGGGTGAAAAGGTTAGAGCCATGTGAAGAAGAGCAGAAACTGTAGGGTGGAGTCCCATGCCAAATTGGAGGATAGCAAAGTTCCACAAATGCACGTTCAGGAGCCCATTCCCAATGCTCAGTGGGCTTTGATTGTTACTACTTTCATGATGGTGGACCACATGTTGCTAAGCTTACAACGTCATCCATTCACAAGTTTCCACCAAAACCAGAGTCAGCCTCTATACTATGCATCACATATACTTTCTTTTTCTACACATTTTTTAATGATTAATCAATGTCATTGGCATCTTTGCATCCCCTCATAGTTTCATGCACTAGAATATGATGAAATCACACTTTATTTATACATATTCTTCTATTTCTAGAAATATTCAATCCAATAAACTTTTTTTGTTCTAAAAAGTAATACAGAATTCTAATTTGTATAGCTTCTTCTAATTCTCCTATTGCAATCTTTTTTTTTATACTGAAAATAATATGAATCCATTTATTATTCATTGTTCATATTTTTATGAGAAGAGTTTTTTTAATAAAAGATTGTTTAAGGATTCAACATAAAAAATTTCAACATTAGTGATTTTTTATTATTACGAATAGAAAGGAGATAAGGAATTTAAAGGTGAAAAGGGATAAGCATTGAAAAATGGAAATTTGAGTTACATCCACGTTTAGTGGCAAAGAAGAATAATCAAATTTGACGCCAAGCTTAGCTTGGTCCCCCCCCCGCCCCAAAAAAAAAAAAGTTGCTTTGTGGATCACATGTCTCTCCTTTCATGCTCATGGCTGCTCTCAAATTTGGGTAATGGGGACCGCTGGTTTAACAACCTTAAATCTCCTCATTTTGTGTGCAAAATAGGGTTGCTTTTCTCCCCGGCCGATAAGGTTAGGCACCCATTCCCTCAATTGCAACTCTTTCCCTACTATCGCTGCCACTTTTGCCATTGCTAACTCATCCGTTGGAACACAACTTTTTGGAACTTGAAACCATATAAATAATCCTAGTTTAGTAAAGTGAAGTTCACAACTTTAAACTCTTCGCTAATCTCAAAACATAAACTGTGACGAAAAAGAATTTTTTTTTCTAACAATTTAACATAATCCAAGACTATTTTTCGTCTTTTCAGAAATTGAATCGTAAAATGCTGATACAATTTAAGTCATCGATACTAAATCGTCACATATTTAGAAAAAAAAAGTTTGCTTTTGACAATTTAATATTATCAACCATGCTAGGTCAATATTTTATGTGACTGCTTTAGTATAGTCCACTGAGTTTGAAGTATTCTTACAGAATGAATACAAATACAGTAAATAGTCTTGATTTGTTGCTAAATCTTGACAAAGGTATACGAAAACTTGTTATGCGAAAAGCGACGAAACCGATGTCTGGAATCTGTATCTTCTGAAGTTATGGCTGTTTAACAATGGGGGTGGAGACTAAACATATTTTGTTGTAACCAATTTAAGTTTTGTCTGAAACTTCTTTGGCTGTTTGTGTTAGTCGTAATTTGTTTACCATCAATCTTCTTGTTCCCTTGTCTCTACAATTTTTCCTTTCTTGTACTTTTTTCTTGGTTTTGGTCAGTTCTATTCAGTTTTGGAAAAAAAATCAAAGGTTACTTATTATCTATTTGAATGATGTATTATAAATATGTATAATTTAGGTTTTGTTGACAACTGAATTGATTCTTTAAAGAAGTCTTTGAAATGTAGTTTTTGTACACCAATCTGAACGGTCAACAATGAAAGGTTTTGTCCCTTGGGACAGGGTTTTGCCTCCTATACTCTGTCGAGAGTTAGCATGCCGTGAGCAACTATCTTAAGGACTTAGTTCACAGAGTTAAAAGTGCCTCAACTATATATGGATGTATAATCACCCACCAAGAGGCGACGTGAGTGGCTCACTCTTGATGGGATTCAAACCCTTTACTTATAGAATATAAGTCACCTATTGGGGTATACTAGTCAAGGCGACCCCCTTTGTGAACCGTATACGATTCTAATCGAAGGGGGACAAAACCCTCCTTGGAGAACAATATCTTCTACTGTTGAGAGATCGAATCGGCATTCCTAAAGATGATACTTCGAAAACTTCTCGTAGAAGAACCGATCCCCTTCAACCGGTTTCAAAAAAAAAGATTCATTTAGTTTTAGGAAATAGATTTTTTTTTCTTTAAAAATGAAAAAGAGTGAGAATATCTTTGTTTCAAATAAAATATTTTTGGGAAAACATTTTTCAAATTTTTCCTCCCTTTGATTTTTTCTAGAAAAAAACTTACCTTTAAAATTGGGTAATCCTCACCAATTATTCAAAAGTAAAAATAAAATATTGGGATATTTTCAGATTTAGCTTTTAACGTTTATGTCTTTTTCAATTTGATTTTTTATTTATTTTTTTTTTGTTAAATTTGGCTTTTGACCTTTTAAAACAAGCTAAATTTAACAATTAATCTTTTGAAAAAGAGCCAAAATGATTTTTTTTAACGAGAAGACTAACTAAAATATTAAATTTCTAAACATGATAGCTTGCATGATAATCCGGATGTACTCTATGCTTTTTTTTTAATTTTATGAATTTTTTAAATTTTAATTTTAATTTTAATTTTAATTTTGATCTATTTTTTGTTTTTTATAATTTTTGAATTATATTTTACGGGACATATAAGACAAATAATGTTATGTTAACATGATGTATACATGAATTGCCATGCGAGTTGCCACATCGACAACATTAAAAAATAATGGTTTACTCAATATTTTCATTAAAAAAAAAGCGATTGGACTCTTTTATAAAAGATTAACGGCCCAAATTTAACTAAAAAAATAAGAGCCAAATTGACAAAAAAAATATAAACGAATTTATCATTATGCCAAAATTATTACTCTCTCACCTCTTCACTCCTCTCTCGTCAGCCTCTCTCCTTCAACGGCACTCTCATTGGCTATCTAATCGGCGCTCTAACCTACTCCTTCACCGATGCTCTCTACTAGAGTAAGTTCCAATATCATATTCTAAATTCCTTCATTTTCTCTATGCTTGTTATACTTCTATTGTTTAGGATTTTTTTCCCTAAACTTTGTTTAAACTAAATGGCTCCTTAAGCTTATATTATAGCACAACAAACAAAACATGAAATTGGTTTCAACTTTGAGTACACAGCTTTTATAATTCAATTACAATTTCTTTGACTCACTCATTAAACCAACATCATCCAACGAATTTTTAGATTATCATTCTTTTCAGTGAAGCCACTACTCTATGGAAGACCTTAAGATTTTTAGGGTTTTATTAGAGTTTAAAAAAAAAAGTTTTCCTTTTCTTCTAGTTGTATTGTTTTTCTTTGTTTAAAGTTACTTTCACCATTATATGGAGGATTGCCATAGCTAACATTTTCTTTCCTGCTTTCTGCAGGTTCAAAGCTTGTCAGGTTGCCAAAACCAAAAAGTGTGTTAAAAGCCCTCTTAATTAGTTGTATATACAGTTCTGGGAAAAGGTATTAGAATGTTTTAAAGATCATTCGAGATATGCAATGTCATGATTAGAGAAGAAGCTAATTTCAGTAAATTGACTTATTCAAATATGATGCCTAAAAAGTGTACTTACCGGAAAATTCTTTTGAATTGATTTTTGTTAATGAATGAAATATTATGAGATTAGGGATGACAGAATTAGTTAGAGGAATATGTGGCTGTTCGTTTTCTGATGAAATTCTTATTGTATGAGAATGCTAGCTAACTAAAATATTTGATGAGAGCATCGTTGGTCTGATTAAATTATGATTGGGACTTCTTCATTTTTCTTTGTTATACTATTCTGTTATGTTGAAGATAAAAGTAAATAGTGAGATTCATGTAAAGCTATTATTCTGTTTATACGGGTTGTTACTCTACATTATATACGTATTGGAAAATCTTGATTATTTTGTGAATGTTGACTACATGATTGGCTTTATTTGATGATGATTTGATTTCAACCAAGTTAAATGCTAAAGTGGGGTTTTCTTTGTGAAACTAAGAAGCTCAGAAATGTGATAATGGGTGGTAATCTAAATGAGTTTGGAACGAATTTACTTCTGATGTTGAATTTTAGGTCGAACATGATTTTTGTTATTATTGTTATCTTGAGATAGAATGTATGTATAGATGAATCCGAAGTTTATAGAGTAGTTAGTCTGCTCATCCAAGAAAGATAAAATGTGCAGTTATATGAGTTAGTTATGCTAGTGATTGTATGTGTTCAATGATATTTTGGATTCATATTCAGACATTGATTTGTTAACAGGTAAAAGACAAGAAATCAAGTGTATTTAGTACTAATACAGTCAGTGATGAGACGAATAAGTTGTGAGATAGAATTTTCCATAGATTTCGTATCGGAATTGTCATTCTTTCTGAAAAAAATAAGATACTATTTGATTGTGGTTAATTATTTGCCAAAGAAAGATCCGTATGATCATTTCAGTAGGTACAGAGTTTTTATTTGACAGATCAGCTAAGTATATGTGTTCCTAAGAGGGTAATTTAGAATTTTGACAATAAGTTCCAACATTTATTCTAGAGTTCAAAGGTGATTGAAAAAATATATATATATTCTAGATTAAACCGAATTGTGATTCTGAGAAGTTAGTAAAAGTGTTTCATGAGTGTTGAAAGCAAATTCTTCTGATAAGATTTTTGAAGACGAAAATCCCTAAAATGGGGGAGAGTTGTAATAGCCTAATTTTCAGTGGTGTCGGAATAGTGATTTGAGATCACTAAATCCGAAAAATGAGTAGGAAATATTATTAATTTAGTGAGTATAAGTTAAATGTGAAGTTAGGAAAAATTTTGAAATAGTGAATAGTGTACTAAAAATAAATATTAAAATAATTAGAATCGAAAACGAGGTATCGAGACCTCAAAATTTTAAATCGAGCCATAAATATTTTATAAATATTTATGGAGTGTTAATATGTTAGTATTGAAGTTTCGTCAAGAAATTTTAAATTTCTGATAGTTAATTGAACAAAAAGGACTAAATTGTATCAAATGTAAAATTGTGGGAAATGATTAAATAGCTTAATTGATAAAAGAAAGAGGGTTTAAAAGGAAAGTAGACCCAAGTTATATTTGGGCTGGACGGCAAGGGCATGAAATCAGCAAGAAAATAAGGATAATTAAGGGAAAAATTGCAAAATTGCAAAATTTACTTAATAAAGCTAGGACTAAAGTGGAATTATCTAGATTCCTCTTTATTTTTCTGTATTATCATCAGCAAAAACACCATGGAAGAGTTCCCTTAAGCTGTTTTTTTCATATTTTTACTGCTAGTAAGTTCAATTCTCGATTATTTCTTGAAATTTTTGTGTTTTGTGACTTTTACAACTAGGTCCACTTGTTGAATTCATTAGTTTTTGATTTTATGAAAGAAATTGAAAGCTTATATGATGATTTGGCATGGAATTAGAGCTTTAAATTGTTTATATGTTGATTTTATTGAAATAATTGAATAGAAAGTGAATGTTTGGGACCTAATTGTAAAAGAGTTTGAAATTAGAGTTTTATGTGGAAATTATGAATTTCAATAGTTATGAAATAACTTATAATGTTTAGGAAAAGTATTAATTGAGAAAATTATATTAATTGAGGGGTTAATTGAGCAAGGACTGAATTGTATGAATTGTGAAATTTGGGGCAAAATGGAAATCAACATTTTGCACTAAAACTGTTTTGAACAGCAGCAGTAGTCTAACTTTGAAAAATCACCAAAAATTGTAGAAATGAATTAGAGGATGAATAAAATATGAAATTAAAGCTTATTGAGTCTAGTTTCTTATAGAAGAAATTATGTAAGCAATGGAATTGTAAATAATGAGATATGATAAATTTTGTGAGACAAGGTCAGAATGATTTCGGATTTCCCTGTTCTGACTTTGTAAAATCATAAAAAAAATGGATAAAAATAATTAGGGGCTTAAGTTTATATGTTTAGAATCCTGAATAAGTATATTTTCAAGAGAAATAAACGGGAACATCATTCAAATCCTGTACGAGGAGATAATTAATTTTTAGTGAAGAAGGGTCGGAACTGTCATATAGCAAAACAGGGGAGACTTCAATGAATAAAATGTATTAATTGGCCTAACCAAAAATTATGAAAATTTTATGGTAAGAAGATATGTGAATCTAGTTTTAGGGAAAATTATCGGATCTTAATTTGGAGTTTTGTAGCTTCAGATATAAATAATTTAGTGACTATGACACGGGTGGATAGCTTGAATATTCACATAAGTAATTAGTGAAAATTATGGATAAGGTTACTTAAAAGTGTGTTATTTATACCAAGGATGTGGATGGAGAGGAGGAGGAGGAAAAATATATGAATGACTCGTGTATAAATTGATCACATGCCCGATTATAATCGATAAGTGTTGAATTAGAAACGATATAATGTTTTATTTGGAATATTTATTATGAAATTATGATTATCGCTATAATACAAAAATCGAACTTGTGAGTTTATATAACTAAATTTAGTGACCATTTGTTAATATTATTAAATTTCAATATTATTTTATGAATGGTGATTAATATTTATGTATGTTAATTGTTGAAAATAAGTAAATTATGTACAAAAGTTATGAAATTGAACTGAGAATTTTGGAGGAACGGAACGCAGGAAATGAGTACGATCTTTCAGTGAAAAAGATAAATTGACGATAAATTACCCAAGTAAACCGAGATTCAGCATTTGTTGCGAATTCTCATGTTTGCTTTCTGTTTAGCTCTTATGAGCTTCCGTTAACTTATATGAGTTTCATCAACCCTTTTGGGGTTTCAGTTCAGCTCTGATGAGCTTCAGTTAGCCTTCGGGCTTCCGTTTATCACTTATGTGCTTCAGCTAGACTTCGGGCTTCAAATCACGATGTACTCAAATCCGTAAGCCGTTCCTTGAATGGACAAGTTGGTAAGTTGTAAATGTAACGTGTGGAAAAAGAAATGTAAGTAATGTTATTATTATTATTGAGCTCAATTATGTGATTTTGTCATTCAGAGATTGTGTTTGATAGGATATGTTAGTAAAATATGAGTATGTGAATCAAAGTGACAGAATTTAAACACCTAATGAGGTTGAGCTCATTCACACGAATTTGTCATTTGAAATTGTGATTAACAGGAGGAAACAGTGAATTGCATACTTATCAATGGTTACACATAATTATCTGAAAAAGAAGAAAAATGATGGTTATTGATATATGGAAACGTGAGACATTGATATATGAATGTGGAATATGTTTGATAAATGTGTTCATTCTTAATTATGGAATTTTGTACCTCATGTGTGCTATTTGCATAAAGAGGATATTTCAAATACTTTGGTGAGTAAAGCTTAAATATGAAATAGTATGAAATCGAGACAAGTTGTTATGAAAATATATTTAAATTATCTGTAAGTGTTTAGTACTCCTCGGTAATGCCTCGTACTCTATTCCGGCGACGGATACGGGTAGTGGGTGTTACAGTCACTATGATGAACAACACAAAACAACAAAATAAAACAATGGCACAAAAGATTGTTTATGAAGTTCAGTTTCTTACGTCTACAGAGCCTAGCTCATTAAGTAAATCAACTATCTTTAATCCCAATACAACAACTGATTCAAGTTCTATTACTCTCTAGTATAACAACCTCACTTTTGTATGTCGACACAAAAGATTGTTTATATAGTTTTGTTTCCCTACATCTTATTGAGTAAATTCATTATCTTTAATCCGAATACAATAAGTGATTTAAGTTTTTTTACTCTCTAGTATAGCAACCTCACTTTTACATCTAACGACCTAAATCACTCACCTTTTAAGTTTTCCCATGAGAACTTGGACAATTAAACAAACTTGTTTATTCTTTCAAAAGCACTCACAAAAATCTCATTCCACAATAAACAAATAAATGCTCTCAATCCCCTATACAAATCCTATGTAACTCTCTTAATATATAAGAGTTTTACAAACTTATTTATTCTTTCAAATGCACTCACAAAAATCATTCCACAATAAACAAATAAGTGCTCTCAATCCCCTATACAAAACCTATACAACTCTCTTAATATATAAGAGTTTTTGAGACTTCCTAACATACTAGAAATTAATTACAATTCAATCTCTATTAAATAGCAAAAAAAAAATATAGTATACATAATAAAGACTAATGTAAAGTAGACTATAGAAGATATGGTCTTAATGATGTCTTTAATGCTATCTCTATCCATTCTCCACAATTCAAGAAATTCGATTGTTTGATCCGATCCAATTTGATTTTTAATATATAGTTTTCAAATTTATCCCTTAATGAATTGATCATGGTTCAATCCATGTAAACATAAATGTATTCTTTTTTTTTTCAATATTTTTTAAAGGCATATTGATAAATTCAGCCCTTAATTCTTACATTTTTTTGCCAAATTGGCTCTTGTTCTTGTATCTTTTCTTTTTCATTAAATTTGACCATCAACCTTTCAAAAACAATCGAATTGCAATTTTTTAAACAAAAATACTGACTAAAATGTTAAACTTTTAAAAATAGCAATCCACGTGTGTTTTGTGTTATCTTTTTGAGTTTTTACGAACTTTTAATTTTTTATATTTTTTATATTTTAATTTTTTATAATTTTTAAATTATTTGTTGTTGTAGCATATATGACAAATAATGTCAAGTCAACATGAAGTACATGTGAATTGTCACACGAGTTGTCATGCCAACATTGTTAAAAAGTTAATGTTTTAGTCAGCATTTTCTTTAAAATAAAGCTATTTGAATCTTTGTAAAAGTTTAATAGTCAAATTTAGCTAAAAAAATTAAAGGTCAAATTGAAAAAAGAGATAAACGTTAAGGGCTAAATTTGGTATTATACCATTTTTAAATGTCAAATCTCTTACCTTGATTCAAGCCTATATAATATGAAGGGTTAGTATTTGGTACATTGTCAATGTACTTTTTCTATCTCATAAGCATATTTGGAAATTGCCACATCTTTTTTTTTAGTACTTATTTTTTTAATATTTTACTATACTCATATAGACACTTGTCAACCATCTAATCCTACTTACAGAATCTAAAAACTTCACTAGCAGTATACCAAATGTTTTTCCATAATATGAATGTAGGAAACTTTTCTGCTTTTGAATGCACATTTAGTTATGTTATGGTAAAAGCCGGGGCCACAAAAGTAGGAACAACAAGAATAAAACTTTGCCCATCAGTTCAGACTTAATCTATATTTACGAAGTTTTTTCAAAGAATCAATATTCGCAACTCTAATATTCGCAAATTGTAGTTTCGTTATCTATTATCCCAATCATTAATGAAAAAAAATTCTCAAAAATAAATAATTCCTAATGTGAGCGGATATGAGAAACTCACTTAACACTCATTGTCTTTCAAGTAGGTAACATATAATCGTTGATAGTCAACTAGTGTCGTAGAGCTAGAACTTTAGTCTCGCAAACCACACGGCCTTGAGCGATTTTTTTTGCTTCGAATCTGCCAAGTCGGCCTAACTCTCTTAAAAGTGAGAATTCTCGCAGAAATTCTCTAAGGCACCAAAAATATAGCAGAAGCACACTCGAAATGAAAGAGTAACGAAGAATAGAAAAGCTAAAGGAAAATAGCACGCCAAGTGCTTGAGTAAATGCTCTCAAATATATTCACAACTATGAATGAAATGCTTGCAAATGAGGAGGAAGACCTCTATTTATAGTTGAGCTCCCTCAAAACCAACGATACAGATTGAGTTACATCGATGGTCAAGATTAGAGCTATCTAAAATTAAGAGTCCTAAGGAATTTAAACTCTATATAATTTTATCCCTTTAGGATTTATACTATTTACCCTGGTAACTATAGTTTTACTGGAATGTTTCACTAGGCTACTAAGGCTTTAAGTAGATGGGCTTCTCTATTGGTTCCATAAGTGGGGCTAGTTCCATCAAGTTAAATGAGCCTCGTTTCATTGATTGACCTCTATGGGACACTTTTTGCACAATCATCACAAGCTTTGATCTGTGGCCCGTGACATTCTTCCCCACCGTTCTGGCAATGCCCTATTGTGTCTTTGAAATGAAATTGGTTTAACTCGCTTCAAAACTTTTTCGATGCCTCATTCAATTCCTAACTAGCATTTTTGTCAAGTAGTCTTGCCCCTCAGAACACTTGCCTCGACTTTCATCGTCTCTTAACTCGAACTGTTTCTCTCCTTTTTAGTACATCTTATTCGTAAGAGTCTGTTGCTCTCACTTTCCCATATTATGACTTGCCTCGGCTTGGATCTCCTTGACCCATACAAATAGGCTTCTGCATGCCCACATTGAACATTGGGTCAACCTTGAGTATTCCCACTAACTTTGGTTTGTAAGCCCCTCGGTTTACCTGCTTTAGAACTCTAAAGGACCATTGTGTCCTTGCCAAGCCAATAAGTCAAAATTAAAAACACTACAAAAATGTTTAAGATGTACCTCACTTATTGCATTTACTCGTCTCAGCTACCTAGTTTGCATTTCCATTTTTCCCCCAAAGCCCGATGCACAACCCACCTCTCTCTTAAGTGGTAGCCCCACTAATAAATCAACAGGCTTCATGTTAATTTATCACCCTTCTAGCATTTCCAATGGGGTCTTCGTAGCACTTCTTCAATCTACTAATTCAATGTTCTTTCCCTCATGAACATCCTCATATAGTTGGAGTGCTGACAATACCTTCGTTTCGCCTCTGATGTCTCGACTCAGCAAACAACACAATATTGTTGTCAAGTATCTAAAATGCATATACAGTCAACAAAAAGAACCAAAATAACATTAATCTTATCGAGGAAATTTAAGCCAAGAACAAAATTATAATCATCTAAGTGAATTACCTCGAAGTCTTCCTCGCCTTTCCATTGATCAATCTGTAGCTTAACTTTTTGTGTTACTCCCACAATTAGGAGCTCTTAATAGTTAATAGTATTGATCTTCTTAGTTAATTCCCTAACTGAGAGACCAAGTTTCCCACAACTTTTCCTGATATGAACAAATTTGATGCCCTTGGATCATAAGATTATTCTTCCTCTAACCTGCAATGTTGATGTCCACATACATCAACCCTTTCTGCTTGCAATCCCTCTTCACTTTCACAGAATTGAGTATCATTGACCCAAGCTTCAAAACCTCACTCTCTAGCTCCGCTTCCACTTCTTTACTGATCACAAAAGTCTTGGATCACTCTAGGCAGTCCCGCATCCTATGTGGACCATAAAACAAGAAGCATTTCACTGGTTTCTTCTCACCCTTTTTGCCCCTTTTACCTTCTATAATAGCCTGATTTTCAATGGTGTCGGAACCAGTGGTTTCGATACCATAATTCCAATGTATATATTTAGTAAATGTTATTCAATTAATATTTACGAGGACTATAAAGTGGTATTAGATTCTGGTTAGGAAATTTTATCATTTGGATAGGTTAATGAGTAAAAAGGACTGAATTGTAAAAGCTACAAAGTTGAGTAATTAAATTAAAAGGGCTAAATGAATAATTTAACCATAAGATAGTAAGTTAGTGGTATTAGATGGTATTATGCGTAACAGGTGGTTAATAAAGCTTAACCTTGATTAATTAAAGTTAATTATGAAAGTTGTAAAATTTACAAAATTGTCAAGGTGTACATATTATGTTAAAACTAAAATTAAGAGGAAATTTTGAAATTCTATCATCTTCTCTACAGAAAAACCAGGCAAAGTTAGGGCTTTGGTTTTTTTTATTCAAAGCTTTGATTGGTAAGTGATTCAATGCCCATTTTAAGTTATTTTTACGTTTTTGAACTCGTATTAGCTTAATCTAGCTATTCCGAGTACTAATTTGTGAAACTATTAAACATTATAAATGTTGTAATTGATGATTTTGGTTATTCTTTGAAGTTTATGAAGGATTATGAAGTTTTATTGTATGGGTGGATTATTTTGAAAAGTGATTTTTAGTGATTTTAATGTTTAAAGACTAAATTGATAAAGTGATAAAATTATTTCTATTTAATGTGAAATAATAGTAGATAAGGACTATTAAAAGACCATGGAATGTTTATTTGAAATTGGGTTTAAAGAAAAATGGTTAATTTACATGATTATGGCTTAAGGACTAGATTGAGTAAAGGTGAAAAATTATGGGAAAATGTGTAAATTGTCAAAAAAGACTTAATTGCAATAAGTGATTTATTTTTATTGTTGAAATAGTTAATTGAATGACACTGTTGTGTTAGATCGAAAATGTGAAGACGATCGCAGGTAAGGGAAAATTGTGGAGTAATCCCTATACTTTGGAAAATTCCTCAAATTAGCCCGGTAAGTTCATTTACTCATTCAAACCACTGATGATTTTTATATTCTGTGTAAATGTAGTCTTATTAAATTTTATCTCCAATATTTATGGTATCTTGGAACGAAAATGAAATACTGAATATACTAAATCGTTGCTAAAACAAGCAACCCTACTGAAACATATTGTATGCTACTTAAAGGAGTAAAAGCTCACTGATTATCTGAGTGTTACTCAACTGAGCGTTATCTACCGATATACTAAATAACTCTCAACCGAGAGTTTTTTACTGATATGTCGAGTAAGGTCAACCGAGTATTATCCATTGAATATACTAAACTACTGTATTGATTGTTCAACAGTGATTAAGGTTGCATATTGTATAAATCTCTATGTGTTTGTTCTAAATCGATTACCATAACTGATTGGAAAGGTTTCTCATTTATAAAACAAACTTACTAAGCTATATCCAAGCTTACCTGTATTTGGTTCATTTTGTAGATTACGTTTTGAAAGCTTAGGGGATCGGATCAACACCAAAAATCACACTCTCTACGAGATCCTTAGTAGATTTTGTTTTAGTTGGTATATATGACATGTACTAGGATTTCTTTTGTAGTTTGATAGTAAATACTAGTGGAGTAAGTACACTTAAGTTTTGCTATTTGATGGTAACAAAAGAAACATGTTTGTATACCTTAAGTATTAATCTTGAATGAGATAACATTGACATAAGATGTGCATATGGGATGAAGTGAAATAAGGTTTGTTGATGAATAACTATACCTTGTATATATGATCTTGAAGTTAAAATGTCATAAAACATTTTGTGGTGTCAATGAGGGCACATTGGTTTGATATATAGGTTGAATCTATTGGCATGTTTGAGTGTGTTTGGATATGGTTTTTAACCTATGAAATTGTGTAAGTGAATGTATTAGGTACCTAAGAGAAAAGGTGAAATTTGAGTAAGGAATTGGTTATTTTTTGTATACACAGCTTGGGACATGGGCTGTTACACGACCGTGTGAAGCACACAGGCAACCCACATGTGCGTATGCCCAGAGTGTGTTTAAAACAATATAGGTGCAGTTTTCACACAGGTAGACACACGACTTGCGACATGGTCGTGTGAGGGTATTTCGATTGTTACACGGGCTAACATACGGCCTGCGAAACGGCCGTAGGATCCAAATCAGAGAGTTACACGGTCTATGAAACTATGTCAAAGCCACACGGGTTAGGCTCTGTCACATGGCATGGATACACGACTGTGTGACCCCTGACTTGAAAATTTTCAATTTCTTCCTAAATGTTCTGATTTGTTTCGAATTGGTCCCTAAATGTCCATAACTTATTTTTAGAGCTTCAAAAGCTTGATTTAATGCTCAAACTGAATGGTCTCTTTCATATTGAATATTATTTGTGATTTTAGAATTGAATTGAATAATGAATATGTAACATCTCAGATTAGGGCCTAGTCGGAACAGTGGTTTCGAGACAACAAACTTGAATTATAAATAATTATTTTATGATTATTATAAGGCCTATGATATGTTTATATGATGGTGTAAAAATTTCATGAAGAAATTTTATGTGAAAAGTACTTAATTTGACTTTAAGTACTAAATTGAATAAATTGTAAAACTTGAGTTCTAGAAGCTTTAAGCATGAAATTGAATTGAATTATTAATTAGAGGTCATTAAAGAGTAATTAGACCAAGTTCTTAAAATTTGGACAAAAATGGGCTTGTGTGGTAAAATTTTCAAAGAAATGTTAAAAGTGCAATTTGGTCATTTTGTAAATAAATGAATTAAAAAGGGAAATTAAGCCAAAATTGCTCATCTTCTTCCCCATCCAGCCGAATATTAGAAGAAACCATGGCTATGGTTTGTGTTCAAGCTTCCAAGCTCATTTGTAAGTGATTCCGAGCCCCGTTTTTAATGTTCTATGCATTTTTGAAGTCCTCGTAACATGATCTACTCGTTTCTACCTATATTTTGAGCTAGGGTTCATGTTTAAAAATTTACCCATGAATGATATGCATGTTTTTTTTATGTCTAATGGTAGAAAATGAATGTTAGGTGTTAAATAAACGACTTTTGCTAAGTGATTTTCGGTGAAAATGCTGAAAAGGACTAAATCGTAAAAGTTATAAAATTTATCATAAAAGTGTGTTTTAGTGGAAATTTTGGACTACTATATTTATGAAAATGATTCGGTCAGGCTTAAAGTACAAAGAAATTGAATGAAAATCATTTTACAAGCTTTAGGGCAAAAGTGTAAATATGATAAAGTTTAGGGGCAAAAATATAATTTTACCAAAATTTGATTTTTGGGTCTATATGAATAATGTGAGTCCTAAATAAGTTATATTTGAAATGTTAGATCAAGAAAACTAAGATTCAGGCTTAAATCGGGACAGTACGAGATTGTGGACTAAAATGAAATAATTAGACGTGCTGAGGTTCGAGGTAAGTTCGTATGATGAAATAAGCATGTTGTTAATGTTATTGTTATTTATGGTTGAAATCTAAATTGGTATGTTAATTTAGTTATGATGAATTATATGTTTACGATAGTAAGTACATGTGTAAATAATGTGACAATGTGGTATGTTATGTTGTGTTAACATTATGTGATAATTATTTTATTAATTATTATGTATGTTATGTCTAATGGTAACTTGTAAGTATAAATGATATTATGGCCATTACATACGACATCTCGAGTAAGTACGACAAAGTGTTGCATGTGCAAGTGAGGAAAAATCCCGTTTGAACCTTAGGAATAATTTAGGATACAAGTGACATGTCACTAGGAATTAAGAAGTCTGAACTCGTTGAGTGGTCCAGGTTCGTGACATATGTGGCATCTGAGCTCGTTGAGTGGTCCGAGTTCATAATAGATGCGATACATGTGATTGAATTCTGGGCAATGGTCTTGTGTGTCCTACCGGTGGCTAGGTAATCTTTGAGTGGTCGGATACCTGACAGCTTTTGTGAGCAGCCCGTGTAGTTACACCTTGATCGATAGCTTATATGAGCAAGCCCGTGAGTAGCTCCATTGTGAGCATTGCATGATATGAGGTAGCTTTGGCTACATATGTTTATGTGGCACATATGTGCAAGTTTTCATGTATCCATTAGTATTCTGAGTGTTCAACGAGTATTATAATGAATGATGCAATGAAAGTTCCAAGATGGACATGGCAATGAAGGTAAAGTTATTTGATATGCTACGGATATGTACAAGTACATACGTTATACTCATGAGTGATGCTTTGTTAAAGGATGATATGTGACGAGAAAGTTTATGTATATGTGTATATATATATATGAACATATTGTAAGTGTGCAAAAAGGCTTGAATGATGGAGTTGAACATGTTATTATGTTATTATGTCTTTGTGTAATTGAACATGGAATCTATGAAATGGTGAGTTCATGATGAGTTGAAAATGAACTTATGAAAGTTATCATTATATTGCACTAAAATAGTTTTGGACAGCAGCAGTAGTCCGACTTTGAAAATCCACCAAAAATTATGGAAATCGAATTAGAGACTGAATAAGATATGAAATTAAAGATTATTGAGTCTAGTTTCACATAGAGGAAAAGGTGTAAGCAAAAGACTCTCATATTATGAGATATTTGAATGTTTGTTTTCGGGCTCCCCTGTCTTAACTTTGGAAAATCGCTTACAAAAATTATGGGTTAGAATTTATATGACTAAATTTTTAATGAGTCTATTTTCAAAAGAAATAGACAGAAACATCACCTAGATCCCGTACTAAGAGAGAATCAATTTTTAGTAAAGAAAGGTCGAAACTGTCAAACAGTAGATCAGGGGTAACTTTAAAGAATATACTGTACTTATTGGCTAGACCAAAAATTCTAAAAATTTTATGGTAAGAAGATATATGAGTCTAGTTTCAGGGAAAATTAACAGATCTTAATTTGGAGTTCCGTAGCTCAAGATATTAATAATTTAGTGACTCTAACTCGAGTAGACAGCTTGACTGGAATATGAGCAAATAGTGGAATTGTGTACAATTTCAATTGTGTTACCATAAGAACATGTTGATAAAATTGCTTATTATTTTCATATGGACTTACTAAGCTATAAAGTTTACTCCCTCCTTTCCATTTCTTTAGTGTTGACAGGTTAGCTCAGGGTTGGAGATTGTCGGGGGCAGCATCACACTATCAAGCTATCACTTTCGGGGTATTGATGAATCTTAAACGTCTTCAAGTGAGTGGCATGTATAGGGACTTAGTTATTGATATGTGTTCTTATGATTTGGCCAAGATGTTGGCTTATATTAGTACATTGTATATAGCCATGAGATGTGGCTTATGATGATCATGGCTTGTAAGCCTATTTATCCAAGCTATGTATTGATGCCTTATGATGTGGTCATGTGATTATATTTGTTTGATATGAATGGTTAGTATTATGGTATGTATGCTTGATGAATGTCTTATGACCAAACGAAGTGGTTATAATCAGAGAATAAAAGTGTGATACGGCAATAAGTCAATAATGCTTGAACATGAAATTGGTGTGGAATGACTTAGGTAAGCATGGTATAAGTGTGTAAGTGCTGATCAAAATGACATGTTTAATTGATTATGAATTGGTGTGTTTAGACTTGATATAAAATGAGTAAGCAAAACACATGTATGATGACATATGAATATTACAATTGAGTCTTAATAAAGGGTGTTTAATCATTTACTTGATGCTACATTATATGTGTCTATAATGTATTTAAGTATGTGAGGTATTAATGGTAACAAAAGGCTTGGAAAATAGCCTAAGTTCTAGCCACACGGGCAGAGACACGGCCATGTGTCTCAATCGTGTGGAGGACACGACCTAGCACACGAGCGTGTGGCCTGGTCGTATGGTTCAATTTGTTTTGTTGACGTCATAAACAGAGAGTTACACAGCCTGAGGACACGGACGTGTTGGAGACACACGGGCGTGTGACCCTGTTTCATGAAAAATTTTCTAAGTTTCTCAAAAATTTCCAAAGTTTTCGGTTTAGTCTCAAACCGCCTTTAATGCATGTTTAAAGCCTTGGTGGCTCGTGTAAGGGACATCATGCATGTGATTGAATGTTTTTAATTTAAATGAAATTTTATGGCCCGATTTTACGAAATTGTGTACTTTTAAGTCCGGTAACGCCTCGAACCCTGTCCCAGTGTCGAATACGGGTAAGGGGTGTTACAGAATATAAATTATTATTAATTGTTCCAACTTGACTGGTAATATCTCATATCCTATTCCGACAATGGAAACAGGATAAGGGTGTTACACCTTCGATCCCACACACGATCAAATCGAGCCTCGTTGGCACTTTTTTTGGCTCATCGTCCTCTTTAATGGTAGAAAACACGTATCGTTTCGAATAGACCCTTACCACATACGAAACTTCACAAAAGAATCATTTCAATACATTCAATTTACTATTAGGTTTCTTCTTCCCATTTTGTGGTTTCTCATTGCCAGTACAATCGTTGTAATTCTCAACTTTTCCTTTTTCATCCTCAACATTTCCCTTCTCTTTGGGATTGGAAGACTTGAACTTGTCTTTCATTGGAACAAGTTTGATTAAGGACTCTACCATGATCATAGATTCGGATAGCTCTTGGATCCCTCGAAGTTCCAATTCTTGTTTAACTCTCAGCTTCAAATCATCTATGATAAAAAAGAATGCCTCATTCTCACCTAGATTCGTAATTTTGAGCATTAGTTCACTAAACTCCTTCACATACTCTCAAATTGTGCCTCGTTGTGAAAACTAATGCAACTTAGCTTGAGCCTCCTTTATGACATATTGGGGGTAAAACTACTCATTGAACTCTTTCTAGAACTCCTCCTAAGTCTTAATTATAACCTGGCCATATTTTTCATCCATAGACCTACGCCTCCACCAAAAAAGAGCAAAATTAGTAAAATATCGAGCAACAATATTTACCTTAGCATCATTATCATTGATTCCCATGACATAGAAGTATTGTTTCATATCCCACGCGAAGTTTTCCACTTCACTTACGGACCTTGTCCCCTTAAACTTGTAACAGCCTATTTTTTAATGATGTCAGAAAATGGTGGTTTCAAGCCACAAATATGATGAGTGACTTCATAAATATTATTATTTAATATTTATGAGTCAAATATAGTATTATAATAAATTTTGATTTGATAATTTATGTTATTTGAATAAATAGTTAAGTTCAATTGGTTTGTCCTTAAAGTCAAGTGATTTTGGAAAATAAGGTTTTGAGACCTTGTTTCTATAAACCGAGCTTGTAAATATTATTATTAAATATTTATGAAGTTATTATAGAGGTAAATTGAAGTTTGGTCCGAAAATTTTAATGTTTAGATAGTTAATTAATTGAAAAAGACTAAATCGTAAAAGCTACAAAAGTTAAATTCTATTAGTTAAAAGGGTCAAATGGCTATGGAATCTTAAATTAATGGACTTATTTTGTAATTATATCATATATAAAAGTAATAGGCAGCCATGGACATTAAATTGTTAATGGTTAATTAAGTTATTAAGGGTAATATGATAATTAGGTAAAATAAAATAAAACAAAGTAAACAAAAGATGAAAAAAAACATCATCTTCCTTGTTTCTTTCATACAAAAGATCGAACGCCATTGCTAAAGGATGGGGAAGCTTCAATCAAAGCATATGTCAATGGATGGTATGATTTTTTAGCCTATTTTTAGTAATTTTTATGTTTTTAATATCGTTGCAACTAGGTCCAGCTAACTCGTATCTTCGTTTTTGAAATTGTTAAATATTTTGGATTTTACCATTAATTAATATTAGTTATTCTTGATGTTAAATGATGAATTTGTAGTCTTGGTTGTGGATTAAGATTATTTTGTAAAGTGATTTTTGTTAGTTTTTAAATAAAGGATTAATTTGATAAAATATTAAATTTTACATGGAATTTTTGTGAATTGTGAATAATTATAGAGTGTACTAGTATATGAAAAAATTTGGCTAGCATGGAAAATTGTGAAATTTTGATAAATTTAGAATTTCATTTTAGGGACTAATTTGTGAGAAATGTAAAAGTTCAGTAAAAATGTGTAAATAATGAAAAATAATGGTTATATGCATAAAAGTGAGTTGAGATATGTATTTGAATTTGATAAGATTGAATTTAATTATTATAGATTAAGATTTGATTCATACAGAGAATAACCAAGGAAAAGGATTGTGGATTAGTCCCTACGAGTCAACCATTAGTATATATTAGGTAAGTTCGTAAGTTAATTTAGTAGCTATTTGATTTATGTTCTGTAATTTAATGCTTATCTATATATGATTGATTCATCAAATTACTTGATTTGAGAAAAGGGAAAAACCATGATTGAAAGATATCATGACATTATACTCAAAAAGGAAATACAATGATTCAAAGATATCATGGCATTATATTCAAAAAGGAAATACCATGGTTGAAAGATATTATGGCATCCCTGAAACAATGGAAAGGTTGAAAATGATAACAATGGAATGAATATTATATCAATGTTCTATGATCAGGTATGCGAATAAGAACTCATGAGTATTATATTAATGGATTGAAGTTTATTATGTGAATAAAAGGTTGAATTGAGTTTTAAATACGTGCACTTATAATGTTTTATGCCATAATAAAGTTATTTATTTCATTTGGTTTAACAAGTATATAAAGCTTTAAGAGTATATGAATACATGAAATGATCTATGATTTTGAGAAATAATGTGGGTTATATTTATATATGTATTTGAAAAGAAAAGAATGTTCTTTGAATATATGTGTTGGATGAAATATAAAATTGAAATGCTTGGTTACTATATACCAGGATTTGGTTAGATTTACATGTGAATTATTACATTTACTAACCTTGTGAGATGGTGTGTATAGGAAATGGAAATTTTGCTTATGACCTAGTGAAATTATTCATGGCTAATTGATATAATATGTTCGATTAAATTTTATTTGTACGAGCTTACTAAGCATTAATTGCTTATATGGCTGTCTTTCCTTGTTTGTAGATCATCGGATAGCTCGATCGGTTGGAATCACATTAGAGCACAATCACACTATCCAATCATCATTTTAGTAGTTTTTGGTTGTTTTGGTTAATGGTTATAAATGGCATGTAATGAGAGTTTTAATGTTATTTTACCAATGTGATATAGTGTGAAAGTACTTGCTTATATGCTTTTATTTTGGCTTGTAAATGATTATGTAAATATGTGTTTTTTCACTTGTAAATGCAATGTGAATATATGTTGGTTTGTGATTCACTGACATATGACTGAAGTGGTTAATTAATGTGGGGTTGATGTATGTTTAATGATTGAACTTATGGTATTGAGTTTGAAATGTCTTAGTATTTGAATTGTGGTACCAATAAGGGCACATTGGTTGGTATTTAGATTTGAGTGAGGTGTATGTGTTTTGACATGATTTATGCTTGTTTGAGTGTGTTTTGAATAGGTTAAATGGTCGGTAAAAGGTATGCTTGTGGCTAAGTAAGTTCAATTTGGTAAACTTGATTTTTAAGGCACATTTTGGGACATCGTGTGTTTTTTAATTTTTAAGTTCATGATGAACCGCATGATCTCATAGAGTTACACGGCCTGGAAACACGGCCGTGTGATCCTATTTCGAATACCCATACAACTAGACACACGGGTTGGGACACGACCATGTGTCCCATAATTTGAATATTCACACGGCCGTGTACCCCTGTTTCCAAAATTTTCTATTTTATTTCAGAATAATCCCTAAATTCTCCCAAACTATTTTTAAGGCCCTGTAGGATCGGATTAAGACCTATAAGAGTTGTGTTACATTAAATAAGATGTGTTTTTGAATGCTTTTAATTAAATTGCTTAATTGTTTTATATGAAGCTAAATGTTCTAATTTGTTTAGTAATGCCTCGTAACCCTACTTCGACGATGGAGACGGGTTAGGGGTGTTACAAAACTTCTTTGGTTTGGTGATATCAATCTCTCAATTCAGTTTTTGCACTCAACACCCCTTTACCTACAACAGCTCGACACACAGCAAGCTTTCCCTCGAGCTTTTCAATTTTTTTGTTCAAAGCCCTTGTCGTGACCTCAGGTTCCTCCTTCAAAGCCATCACCATTTTTTGGTTTTCTTCCTTCATAACTATCATCCCATCTTCAAGAGCATCATTCCTTTTTGTCAGTGATAACTCTAAATTATATAGACTTTTAGAGCACCTTTTAACTAGGAATTTATGTAAATTCCAAGCATTTTGATAGCAAATTGTTTATTTTTAGTTCATGTTTGAGAAATTGGTAAAAATTAAAGTAAGATTTTAATTTTAAGTAAATAAATGCTACTTTTACATAATTTTACTTTATGTTGCTACATTTTGGAAATTACATAATTTTTGCTAAATTGCTGCAGTTTGGTACATTAACATGTTAGATGTTTGAAATTATTATGGATGGCACATGGACATGAGCTGAAATTAATCAACAGGGGACGACAAACCTCAAGTGTTGGACTCAAGGAATTAATTCTAACCCAGATTGGAAGTGGGTTGATGAAATGAACAAGTCTGCTCTTCATATTGAAGCCCAAGTCGTCTATTAAGGGGGAAAGAGTCCAAATTCGGCAATGAGTAGCCCAACCAACTTCTGAACAATTAGTTAAGGGACCTTACATGTGTAAAAAAAATCACAAAATAGCCTTAAAAAAATTCTCATGGTTCCTGTCCAACCCTCTCCCTTCAATCAAGCAAGAATCAAGCTAAAATCAAGTAAAAACCAACCACTCTTTCACAAATTATGGTTGGTCATGCATGAGAGACTTTCAAGGGATTTTCATGCTATTTTTAGCAAACTCTCAAGTCTTCCCTCATGTATAAATACCACCCCTCATTCACCTCTCAAGGCACTCACTTACTCACTTACTCACTCACCATTCTTTCTTCTCTCAAACATATTCATTCTCCCTTATCTCCTATGCCTAAGCATTCCATCTTCTCCCATTTTTCCATCATCTCTTTGAGATTTCACCTAGTAAGTAATTCTTGAGTTGAAGTGTAACAGCCTGATTTTTTCAGTGGCGTCAGAAATAGTGGTTTCGAGGCCACCAAATATGGCGAGTAAATTCATAATATTTACGAGTCAAATATGGTTTTAAAAAGATTTTTCAATTGGTAATTTGTGTTTTATAATGATTTATTAAGTCAAGTGGTTTTAGAAAGTGAGGTATCGGGACCTCGTTTCTATAAACCAAGCTATAAATATTTTTATAAATATTTACAGAGTGTCAATAAAGTGGTATTAAAGTTTCATTGAAAAATTTTAATGTTTCGATAGTTAATTAATTAAAAAAGACTAAATTGAAAAAGGTGAAAAACTTGCTAATTATAATAATTAAGTCATTAAATGGTGTGATTAATAAATGAGGGAGGACTTAAGAAACAATTATACCTAAAATAAAGTGATAAGGCGGCATATGAAAAGAAAATAATAAAATAAATGGATTCAATGGCAAAATGGTAATTTTAATGAAATTAAAATAAAACAAATTGGATTTGGATAGTTTTCTAGACATTTCTTCTTCAACTTTCGGCCTAAACAGCCATAGGAGAGAGAGCTTAAGCTGGTTTTTCATACTTTTTCTTTATATGAGTTCAATTCTTACCTGTTTCTTGTAATTTTTATGTTTTTGAGATCATTGCAATTGGGTTCAACTAGATCATACCTTTGTTTTTTTGGAAGTTTTCATTGATAAATATTAGATGTTTTTGATAAATAACATGGACTTAGAGCTTTAATTGTGTTGTATGATGATTTTATAAAGTGATTTTGTTAAATATTGATTTTAGGATTAAATTGTGAAATATCAAAACATTAGGGTTTAATAGTGAATTTTAGTTTATTAGGGGTTGTATGATGGCCTAGAATATTTTGATAGATTATTGAATGAGAAAATTAGTTAATTTGATAGATTAACTAATTAAGGGATTAAATGCCAAAAGTTGTCAAATTTTAGAGTAATTGTGTAAATTTGAAAAATAAAAGGGTGTTAATTGTGAAATGAATTGGAAATGGAATATATACTAATAAATGGATAATTTTATATTTTAGATCAAGATCCCGTAGATACTCGTAAAAAAAAGAAAAATAGTAGAATAGTCCCTGAACTTCTACAATTACTACAATTCAGTCTAGGTAAGTTCGTACGGTTAAAAATTTAACATTTTTATAAATTGATGAATGGTATTATGTATTTATTCTATTGTTGGAAATGAATTATTGTTGGAATTATAATATTGAATTGGATATTCTGTTTGAACTGAACATGGGATTTGAGTATATTCATAATTTGTTGTGTACAGGCCCAAATTTTCTCGGGCCAATTAACAAACCAGAAACCCAAATACAAACCCAAAAAAAATGAATAAATAAAAAGGCTCCAATAATTAATAGTCCAAGTTTACTGTTACAAGCCCAATTTACAAAATAGCCCAACAATTAAAAAACCCTAGAGCCCAAACAACCCAAAACTAAACTAATTTTGCAGCAAAAAAAAAAGGCAAAAGCCCTAGCTGCTAGCCACCGCACCTCCCCCTCGTGCCTTCACGTCAACACACCCATACCTCTATACGCCCAGCCCTCGCCCCGTACCTGCAGAGAAGATGAAACAAACACGCAACAGCATAGAGGCAGCAAGAATAGTAGCAAACAAAAAACGAAAGCAAGAAAAAAGTAAAAAATTGTAATTAATTTCGGCTATAAAAAGCCACAAAAACACGAATGTTCTTTTTATAGATACAGAATCAATTAAAAAAATTCAAAAAGGTGGTCATTTTATTCTCTGCCTGGCATCTTTTCGATTTTTTTGTTATTTCATATTATTTTTTCTTTAAAAAATAAAATAGAAAATAAGAAAGCCGAAATCTCACCTTTCTTGCATTTGCGTTGCTGTGGGTGGTCGAGGTGGCCATCTCTGAGGAAAGATGGTAAGTTTTTGAAATTGGGAGTCAAAAAGCCTAAAAAATGGCAATTTTTTTTATTTCTGACCACCGTGTACAGTAGCACCGTCGCCGACGACCGGCTGCCACCATAGTGGTCTGGTGACCAGAGGATGGCTAGAGAAAGGGAGAGTGAGTGAGAGTTTGAGAGAACTCTCAATTTTTTTGGAAAAATGAAGGGAGAAGTGATTTTTTTCCCGATTTTTGATATTGAAATAGAGGTCAAAACGGCATCGTTTTGGACTTAAGCATCAGTTGCCAAAACAACATCGTTTTGCTTATGACCTGAAACCTGACCCGTTTTCAAACTAGGATCCGTGTGTTTTCCCCTCAGAGGGATATTTATGCGGTTAATCCTTTCACTTTTTCTACCCGTTTCAATTTAATCCCTTTTGTTTTTTTTTAATTTGGCTTGATAATTTTGCTTTTATTTTATTTTAGTCCCTATTAGAACTGTGCGTTTTGGAGGACAGGGATATTTCCCCATTTGTTCCCTCCTTGTTATTCGCGCGTTACAACTTGGTCCTTTACCTTATTTTCATTCCCGATTTTTACCCAAAATTCTGTTTAAACTTCAATTTAGTCCTTCAGGCATTTATTTTATTATAATTTAGCCCAAAACCTCCTCTTAATTTCAATTCCACCCTTAATCTGTTTTGTATTATTTCAAATTGTCTAATTTATTTATTTATTTTTATAATTTCAATATTTAATCAAATTTTTATTAATGATTCATTTTTTTATTTACTTATGTTCCTATCATTTCTTTTATTATTTTTTTTAGTATTTCAAATTGACTCGTTTTTTTTTCTTTATGGTGTATTCTTTACATATATATATACATATTTTTATTCCATTTTATATATTATTTATTCACTTACTTTTTTTTTATTATATAATTTTTTTTATAATCTTTTATTTACGCAAAATTTCACTATTATTATCATTATATTATTTTAATTCTTCTTTGTCACTTATTTATTCCCTTTTTTGATACTTTCATAGCTATTATTTTTATCATGCACATTCCATTTTCTATTTTTTTGTTTAATTAACATTAGATTTAATTGATTATTGCCATTGCTTATTTGTTGTCTCATTATTATAGATATATCGTCATTTTGCTTATTCGCATTATCACGTTATTATTGTTCCAATCATGTCACGAGCCGTGTTTAAATATACATTCTTTACACTATAATCCAAATAAAATAAATATGCATAGTTTTAAACATTACATGTGTATTTATTCAAAAACTTTTGGAAATAAAGGCAATATTTCGTATTTGGAACTTCAAGAAGTTGTACCCTAACTTACAAGGTTTCGATTTTTTCGTTGGACCTAAATGGCCAAATATCCTTTAAATTAAAATATACAAGTTTTTTTAAAAAAATTAAAAGGCAAGTTTGTTCTCGAGGGTTCAAAATGTCGTGTCCTAACTTACGGGATGTGATATTTTGTTATTTCGAGGCAAGAAAGTCTTTAACACTTGTTTCGATTTATTCAAGCGTTTTTCTAATAAAATTAACACTGAAAATAGGGATCGTATTTTAATTTCTTCAAGTTTTCAAATTTTCGACATTAAGATATTAATTAATCAATTAGGTACCAATTTTAGGCGTTACGAGGGTGCTAATCCCTTTTTGTACGTAACCGAATCCTGAACCTATTTTTTCATAGACCAAAATCATTGTTTTAATATATCATTTTATTAAAACGGTCAACCACAAGGTGACCCGATCACACCTCATAAAAAAGGATTAATGGCGACTCCATTTTCGTTTTTAATAAAAGTCAACCATTTCAAAAAAAATGGTTTCGATAGCTTGGCGACTCCACTAGGGACAAATAAGAGGGTCAAGCCACGATTTACTCCACTGGGGACAAATAAGAGGGTCAAGCCACGATTTGATTAATTCTTCTCTTATTGGTCGAAAATTGATAATTTGATTTAAAATTACGATCCTTTCATTGTATTTCATCCGTCATTTTTGTGGTCTCTATCATAATATGTTTACTTTATTGGTTCGAGTCTTGGGATATTTACTCATATTACATCGCATAAATCAGTCGATTATACCCTTGTAAGTAGGAGTGAGAAACTATTCCTTCGTGGGGTTTTCACCTCTGTATAGGATAGTGGATCGCTTTCGGGATACATCCGTACCTATGTCTTCGTGAGATTTTCATCTCCATATAGCCATAGGGAAATGTATTCCCCTGAACTAAACTCAGTCTGTATGAGACTATAATGGGTGATGATCGAGAAATCTACCAGTTCAGGTACCCTTTCTTTAGAATTGAACCACATATAGTGATCTATAAGAGCCTACCCTAGGTAGAACTGCACCAAACCACTAGTGGTCACCCGAGTAGGTGCTTTGTTTATTATTTCTTGATTACTTTAAATTTTAGTTTTTATGAAATGTAATGACTTGTTTTGCTTTGCTTTGATTGTGATTGCATGACATTTTCATCATAAAAAAGGTGTTGATTCACGTTCGATTACTAAATAGAGAGCTTGCCATGGAGAATAAATTTCTTGATAAAGTGGAGGATAATGTGGCTGTCTGAATATGGTCAGAGAAAATGTAATTAGAGAAAGGTGATAGTTTGGCAGAGGGGTACACATCGGAATTATGAGACTTCACTCCTATCAACATGACCCAGAACAATCTCCAAGAATTGAAAGAGATATGGGTCCAATGAGATGATGAAGTCAAGTAGCTATGTTACTATAATTATGGTGATCTGCCTTATCTACTCAATATCAAGGTGAACAAGCACTTGTTTCGAGCTCTGGCACAATTTTAGAATCCTGCCTACAGCTGGTTTACCTTTGAGAATGTGGATTTGGTGCCTACTGTGGAGGAGTATACAACCTTGTTTCATTGTCTGAAGATTCAAACTAACAAGGCCTATTCTAGAGCGGTCAATGTCTCGAAGCATTCAGATTTGTTGTCTGAAGCATTTACAGGCTAATTGTTTTCCTTAAAGCGTTAGGACACGTAGATGAGGCAGTTTCAGAATTGTTTGATCGACTTGATAGAGGGTCACGCCTGTCCCAGCAATCTTGGCCGAAACATTCAAATCTTTGAATGCGTGCAGAAGGGTGGGTGAAGAAAGATTCATCGGATGTGCGCAACTCTTGCTAGCTTGGTTTCACAGCCACTTCTGGAAGTAGACAAAGCTTCTTATTGGGTATTCTCCAAGAACTACTCTCCATTGAAAGAATTAGTGGCTACACTAAGGTGAGACAACATTTCGGAGGAAAAATGGATAGCGATCCTCCAAAATCTCCAAGACGAGGACGTTGAATGGAGAGCCTATTGGATGGTCCCCGATGAGATTCTATACTGATGAGGGACTTTGACTAAGTCCCTCTACTTGGGATTTGGAAAGCTGTCAGATATACTTATTTGCTCGTATTGAGACAGTATAGATCAAGACAGTTCATACCAGTAACACAAGGGTTGGCTCAATACGAGTTTTTGTATAAGGGTGATAACTACAAGAGAAAGATTCGAGAAATGTCTAACACCTAGAACCAAACCCTCCGGATGAAAAGATTTGCTGTAGGTTCGATGACTATCCCCGAATATAATGGGTGGTGGAGTAAAAGGGTCAATGACAACATCCCCGAGCCAAGTCAAGAAGGCATTCGATCAATGGAAGAACACCTGTAAGTGGTCCTGTTCGACCTAGAGATCATAAAGCAGGATTTTAAAAAGAGGAATTCAAAGCTAGGAAAAAAGATAGAACAACTAGAGGAGGAAAAAATGCATTTAAGATTAGATGTTGATGTTCAGAAGCTAAAGTCTGAGAAATTGAAAAAAGGAAAGAACAAGGCCAAAGAAGATTTGGATAATTTGAAAATAGATTATAAGAAGTTGCGTTTATCAATGAGAATCATCGGATTGGGGAAAACGTCAGAGCAATGGTGAAAAGAGATCCAAGAAGAAAAAATTAGAGCCAATCGATAGGAGAAAAAATTCCAAGATGCTCAGGTTTGAAAAGAGGCCCTAGAAAAGAGTTTGTTAGAAAGTCTAAATGAAAAAATCGAATTAAAGGCTAGGGTAGCAGAACTAGAAAAGTCACTTCATCAGTATTGTAGTTGCAACTCTGCAATTGAGCTAAAGACGAGCTTAAACAAGATTGAAGAGCTAAAAAGGAAGACAGAAGAGCTCGAGACCGCGTTACAAAATTGTGAACTTCGAGTTGAACTCCTTGAAGCAAATAATAAGCATTGGAAAAAGCATCTCCACCATTCTCAAGGTCAAGTTAGGGACAGATATCATATTATGGGTGAAACTATGGCTCAAATACGAGAGGTGGCCGATCATTTGCAAACCCTAGCAGTTTAGGCTTATGTGGTAAGCTTAAAGTATGAATCAGAATCGAATCGGGGTCAAGAGTTAGCTCGACTTCTTAGGAAAGTTAAGGTTTACAGCATTAGGGCAAAGCCGTATATGTAATCCGTTTTATGTAAAGAAATTTTTTTCTAGTAAAGTTGTTCTAACAGAATTGAATCAGAGTTAGTGCCTCTTTTTGCATTCATTTCATGCATTTTCATTACATTGCATTACATGCATTAAATTTCACAAAAAGAACCTAATTAAGCAAAATTATTTCAGTTAATCTGAAAAGCAACAAGAGTTAACCAACCGAACATCGTTACAGTACTTGTGCCAAAACCAAAATAATGGATCAAAGATTTGAAAGATTAGAACAAATGCAAAGAGATATGCAATATCAATTGCAAGCACAGATGCAAGAGCAATTAGCCAAAATTCAATAATACATGAAAGAACAAATGCAAAAATCCCAAAATAGTATGATAAGCCAATTGGCACAGTTGCTGGCTAGAGAACGTGAAAAAGGAAAAGCACTGCGATCAACTCAGGGGATGATAATGAGGATCCTATTTACCCTCCGGGTTTTACCCCGATAAATGTCTAGACACAACCAAAGGCCTACCCACGAAGGGCACCTATTACAATCAGGCTTCAAGAGTTTCAGGCCAGTACTTCGGCACCAATGAACTACCAAACAGGCTCAGGCTCTAATCCTAGGGATAATCCAACTAATCACGTTGTCCCTGATCTAGATGATATGACAGAAATGGAAAAAACAAGGGTGGAACTGCTAAAGCAACTTGAAAACCGATACAGATGGATAGAAGAAAAATTCAGAGCAATGGAAAACGCTGATTATCATTGTGGAATCAATGTTAAGGACCTGAGCTTGGTTCCGAACCTAGTACATTCCCCTCAAGTTCAAAACTCCAGAGTTTGAAAAGTATAATGGGACTATTTTCCCGAAGCTCACATCACCATGTTCTGCAAACGAATGAAAAGATACGTTAATAATGATCAACTGTTAATTCACTGCTTTCAAGACAGTTTGGTCAGGTCAGCATTACAACAAACTGAGTCGTACCAAGATCAATTCATAGAAAGACCTAGCGCAGGCTTTTATGAAGCAATATAGTTATGTGACGGATATAACGCCTGACAGAATCACATTACAGAACATGGAGAAAAAGCAAAACGAGAGTTTTAGACAATATGCCCAAAGATAGAGAGAGGTGGCAACTCAAGTCCAGCCACCTTTTCTGGAGAAAGAAACGACAATACTTTTCATTAACACTTTAAAAACTTCATTCATCAATCATATGTTGGGAAGAACTACTAAAAGCTTCTTGGATATAGTGATGTGAAATGATTGAAAAGGCAGTGAGAAGTGGTAAGATAGATGCGGGGGGAAGCACCAAAAGATCAGCCCCAAGGAAAAGGGAGAATGAGGTGAACAACGCAAGCATGTATTCAAAACCAATCAGTGTGGGCCAATCAAAGACAGTAACAGCTAGCCATCAAGGCCCCCTAAGGCAATAATCCAACACAAAGACAAATACAGAAAGGCTCCAGTTCACACCTATACCAATGATGTATAGGGAGCTATATCAAAGCCTGTTTGATGCACATGTAGTATCCCCCTTCTACTTGAAACTTATGCAACCTCTATCTCCCAAATGGTACGATGCAAATGCTCAATGTGAATACCATGCGAGAATTATCGGACATTCAATTAAAAATTGCACTGCATTTAAAAAGTTGATCGAGAGGTTCATTAAAATGGGAATTGTAAAGTTAGACGACCCATCAGGACCAAATGTGGCAGGAAACCTGTTACCCAGTCATCCTGGCCAATAGGTAAATGAGATAATTGAAGGTGGGGGTAAGAAAACAAAATTTGATATGGCAGAAGTAAAAACCCCACTAAGATGGGTTTGGAAAATAATGGTAGAAGGAGGAATAATCAAACAAGATTCAGATGAGAGATCTAAAAGGATGAGGAACTACTGTGAGTTCCATGTTAAGGAGGTTCATGAAATACAAGAGTGCATCGAGTTTAGGGCCTTAGTGCAAAACCTGATAGATAATAAAGAAATTGAATTATATGAATATATCAAAGTCCCAGAAGAGGGAAATATATACAAGTTAGAGGAAGGATCGACGGTGAAGGTCCAAAAAGTCTACTACCCGGTGGTCATTATTTCATGACTAAGAAGCAATGAGGTCGGAGTACAAAAGGCACCAAAGGTCATAATCCAGAAACCTGCAGTCTTTCTCTATAAAGATAGCAAGAGGGTTCCTTAGAATTACGACTGTAATATGAATATTCCAGGAGAGGAAAACCCAGTTGGTGCTTCAAGGGAGGGCCAGGATGTGAGTTTCTACATGCATAGTGGGAGTTGCTACGATTTGGCAAATGCAAGAACAGAGCTTGTAAAAGAAAAAGCCTTGGCGGTTGAACAAAAGAAAGAAAAAACTAGACAGACTTGAATCGTCTGTTAACGAGCTGGTAAATGAAGAGGAGGTAAAAGAATTCATGAAATTCTTAAAGCACAGCGAGTATAGCATTATAGAACAGCTGTATAAACAACCAACTTGCATATCAGTGTTAGCTTTACTCTTAAGTTTAGAGGTACATCATAGTGCGTTGATGAAAGTATTAAACGAAACTTATGTCGCTAATGATATCTCCATCAACAAGCTAGACCGTTTGGTTAGTAATATAAGCACCGATAATTTCCTCTTTTTTAATGATGATGAAATACCGCCAGGTGGCATGGGTTCGACTAAGGCTCTGTACATCACCACCCGCTGCAAGGGATATACACTGCCAGGGGTGTTAATTGATAATGGATCAGCCTTGAATGTCTTACCCTTATCCACACTGAATAGGTTGCCTGTGGATAGCTCTCATATGAAGACATGCCAAAACATAGTGAGGGCATTCGATGGCACCGAAAGCAGAGTAATGAGAAGAATTGAAATACCCTTTTTGTTTGGCCCAAAAACGTATGTGGTAGACTTCCTAGTGATGGACATCAAGCCTTTTTATAATTGCTTATTGGGGAGGCCTTGGATTTATTCAACGGGGGCAATGCCTTCATCACTGCATCAAAAGCTAAAGTTTTGTAACGGAAGGTCGGCTGGTAACGATAAATGCAGAAGAAGACATCATTGCATCTGTAACCAGTGACGTGCCATATTTAGAGGCAAACGATAAAGTGATCAAATATTCCTTTCGATCTTTGGAATTTGTGAACGCAACATTCATCATCGAAGGGAACAGGATCCCAATCCCTAAGATGTCCAAAACTACAAGGATGGGCCTACAACTGACAGTCAGAAAAGGTGCCTTACCGGGAAGAGGACTCGGGAGATACCTCCAAAGAAGAGTTGAGACACCGATGTTGAAAGACAAACGAGATCACTTCGACTTAATAAGCCAGACGCGAGAGAAAGAAAGAAGGACTTAGAGAAGAAACACGAAAGGAGGAGAGTACGTTTGAGCGAGGAGGAGATCAAATGGGAACTAATAACCTTCCCCCACATATCCAGAACTTTTGTCTCAAGAGGAACTATTCACCCTGAGCGAAGAATGCCAAGAAAGGAAACTGCGAAAGAAATATTGGGAAATCTAAAAATCAATGCCATATCCGAAGAAGGAATTAGAGAAGAGAATTTATCAGGCATTTCCCCTTATGTACCTAGAAGTGTTCTGAACAATTGGACTGCGGAAGAGATTCCTGTAATTTTTAGAGTTAATTCAGAGTAATGTTCAAAATACACTTATTGCTTTAAGCCTAGGAGTAATAAGAATCCTTTTGTGAAATAGGCTTGTGTCCAAAATTTTTATTTCAATAAAATGCATCTTTGCGTATCATATTGAGCAAATATTCTTTTATTCTTTCCATTTCATTCATAATCATACTATAAAGATAATTATTCTTAGATTCTTTTAACTTTCTTTCAAATATTCTTTTATTCTTTCCATTTTATTCATAATCATACTATACGAATAATTATTCTTAGATTCTTTTATTCTTTGGAATTTCTTTCATCCCTATAACAGGTCTCCAGACATCAATGATATGAGCGACACTGCTACTAACTCAAAATCTCCTTTTGAGCAAGATAAGTGTATGGAGGATTCTCAGGATTTTGAAAATGATCGAGACTATAACCTATCTCTTGATTTGTTGAGGATGGTAGAACAAGATGAGAAACAAAGAGTCAGTGGAAATTGTTAGTTTAGGAGAGGGAAAAGAGGTGAAGATTGGAGCTTGTATTTCCGCAGAGACAAAGCAAGACCTTATTAAGTTACTCCAAGAATTCAAGGATGTCTTCGCGTGGTCATATCAAAACATGTCTGGGTTAAGTACTAATACTGTGGTACATCGACTCCCCATAAAGGAAGGGTGTAAGGCGGTTCAACAAAAGCTTCGAAGGATGAGGCCTGATGTTTTGCTAAAAATAAAAGAAGAGGTCAAAAAAAAATTCGATGCTAGATTCTTACAAGTGGTTAAATACTCAAAATGGGTAGCCAACATCGTCCCCATCCCTAAAAAAGATGGAAAAGTACAAATATGTGTAAACTATAAGGATTTGAACAAAGCCAGCCCAAAAGACAATTTCCTATTGCCTCATATTGACACCTTAGTGGACAACATAACATGTTACTCACTGTTCTCCTTCATGGATGGTTTCTAGGGATATAACCAAATAAAGATGCATCTTGAAGACACAGAGAAGACCACATTCGTAACCATGTAGGGAACATTTTGCTATAAGGTGGTGCCATTTGGACTAAAAAATGCTGGAGCAACGTACCAAAGAGCCATGGTAACCTTGTTTCATGACATGATGCACAAGGAAATCAAAGTTTATGTTGATGATATGATCGCAAAATCCTGAACAGAGAAAGAGCATGTACAAGTCTTGAGGAAATTGTTCTTGAGACTGATAAAACTCCAACTAAAGCTCAATCTAGCGAAATGTACCTTCGGGGATAGGTCAGGAAAATTGTTAGGATCCATAGTTAGTGAAAAGGAGATTGACATCGACCTAGATTGTAATGACCCGAATTTTACCGTTACCGAAAAAGTGTATTTTCGGGTCTCCGTTTCTAAAAAATGGATTCGTAAATAAAGTCAATTGAGTGGTTAATTAGACTTTAATTAAGTAAAATTAGCTTAATTAAGAGTAATTAGTGGAAAGGATTAAATTGAATTAAGTGTGAAAGTTTAATTATAAATTAAAGAAAAGTTAAAGGGACCAAATAGGTAAATATACCAAGTCCCATAAATGAGGCGGCAAATGTGGATAAAAATCTTAGATTTTTTTTCATGAATGTATTATTTAATAAGACTATATATTTATTTTATTATATTGTAATTTATATTAATGATATTATAATATTATTTTAACAATTGTATGGTAATTATAAATACATGTGTAATAAATTAAATACATACACTTGTAATACAACTAAATAATTACTTAAAATATAAGAAATTGTTATTATATGATATTATTATTATATTATAGTATATTTTATTATATATTATATTATATAAATAAGTAAAGAAACATAAGAAACAGAATGAAAGCAAACGAAATAGACAAGAACAGGGGAGAAAGAAAGGAAAGAAAGAAAGAAAGGGAGAAAAGAGAAAATCAATGTTTTGAAGCTTTAAACTTTAATTGGTAAGTCAATTTAGCCCTTTTTACTTAATTTTGATGTTTTAGAAGCTTTGGAACAAGATTTTGATGAAATTAAGTTGATATTTTAAAAGTTATTAGATTTCTAGATATTGTCCATGTTAAATAAAATGATGAATTAAGGGCTAAATTGATAGAAATTCAAGTTAGAAATGATATAAGGATTGAATTGTAAAGTGATTCATAAGTTTTATGCTTTAAGGACTAAATTGAAAGAATTTTGAAATTATGGTTTTATGATGAAAAATAGAAATTATGTCTAAGTTTGGTTAAAAATTGAGTAGAAATAAAGTATGAATTAAGATAGAAAAGTAAGTGAATTTAGTTAGAATTAAATTGAAATTAAAGTAAATCAACATTTTGTACTAAGACTATTTTGGACAGCAGCAGTAGTCTAAGTTTGAAAAATCACCAAAAATTGAAGAAAAATAATTAGAGATTTAAAGTTATATGTTTAGAATTCCTAATGAGTCTATTTTCAGGAGAAATCAACAGGAATATTATCCGAGTTCTGCACTATGAGATAATTAATTTTTAGTGAAGAAGGGACGAAACTGTCAGATAGCAGAATAGGGGTGAATTTAAAGAATAAACTGTACTTAATGGCTAAACCAAAAATTCTGAAAATTTTATTGTAAGAAGATTTGTGAGTCTAGTTTCAGGAAAAATTAGCGGATCTTAATTTAGAATTCTGTAACTCAAGATATGAATTAGTAATGTATTAATGATTATGAATTGTATTAATTTCGTAGTCAATGTGGTACCAGAAATCTCGGCTAAGAAAGGCCAAGACAAAGTCAACGGGAGTTAGCTCGAAAATTATGGTTTGTATTTCTATAATCCGAACTTAGTTATTATTTTTATATTTATATACATATGGCAATTGTTAGTGTTAGAATTATGATGTTTTACAATTGGAATGGATTGATTTTGGTATGCAATGAATTTATTGAATTTATATTGATTGAAATTATTTTGATTGAATTTATATTGATTTAATTATATAATATATATGACTTATGTAGAAATTTGAATATTGAATGAATGTTTTATTGAAATATATATTGATTGAAAATATGAGAAAATTGATATGAATATATGAGATTGTGATATTTGAATATTTGGTATTGAAAAGTGAATTGAATTGTATTGAATTATGAATTAATGTGCATAATTGAAATATATTTGTTGAATTGAATGAAATTGTATGAATTGTGAAAATGGGTAAATATGTGTAATTATCGGAATGAGATATTGATGAAAGAATTATTAAATTGAGAAAGTGAATGAAATACCCTATTAACTAGTCGGGCTGAGTCGGATATAGTTGGCATGCCATAGGATATGGAAGTGTACGGGATTTGCCGGCTTTACCGATCAAGCACTTTATGTGTCATATTTCAGGCACCTCGTGTGTCGTATTAGGCACCTCGTGTGTCGTATCAGGCACCTCGTGTGTCGTTTTAGGCACTTTATGTGTCGTATACTGATCAGGTACTATGTACCGTTTTAGGCACAATGTGCCATACTGGTGTGTTTGGGTTGGAATCCGTGTATCCGTCAAAGTCCGGGTTTGTTAATAGGGGTAAATAAGTGAAAGATAAATCGAATAAATTTGATTGATCAAGCTATTGAAATGAAACGAGAAATTGAATTGAGAATTGAAAATTTAGATATGAAATTGAAAATATGAACCAAAGGTTCATGAAATGATTGGAGTTCGAATTGATGATATATGATGCCACTTGATGGATTGAAATGTGATTTGAGATATATGAATCGTATGTATATACTGAAAGCTATCAGGGATAGTAAGTTGATATGATATAAATAAAATTGACTGTTATTGAAATGAATTAAAATGGAATATGATTGATAAGTGTATAGTTGAATATAGTTTAATGATATTGAATTGTGAGTAAATTAAGGAAAGCTATACCGAGTAGTAAGTGAAAGAATGGAGTAAATAATAATGGATTTAGTTAAGAATTGAACAATTATGTTATTGTGTTTATTATATGATTTGTATAAAATTTATATGGTAAGTAGTTGAAATTTATCTATGAATAAATAATTGCATAATTGTAATTGTTATTATGATCTTAAGTATTTGTTATATTATTAAATGTTCGGATTTTAGAAATACCACTGAGTATACCATACTCAGCGTACAGTTTGTTTCCGTGCGCAGGTTAAGTAAAGATAGTACGTTGAATCAGCATCCCAGGACGATCCCGAATTCATTAAGGTAAAGTATGTTGAGTATTGATAGTGGCATGTACCCAGGATGTTTAAGGAGAGTCATTTAGGTTGTAAAAGTATTGATGAAATGAGTAAATTATGGTTGGCAACGGTATGTAGTATGAATTTTGAAATTTACTGTTCATATTGGACCGCGAGGGCCCATTAAAGGGATGACATCTTAAAACTAGGATGTGTGTGAATATTTATTTTAATTAATGACCGGAATTGGACTGTACTGACTGGTAAGGTAATGTCTCGTAACCCTGTTTCGGTGACGGTATAGGGTTAGGGGACGTTACATAGATAAAGTAAACGTTATACGGGATTTGTTGTCGCCGCGCACTCAAAAAGAAGTTCGAGGTTTCCTAGGAAGACTAAATTACATTGCCCAGTTCATTTCACAACCAACTAAGAAATGCGACCCCATATTCCGTCTCCTTAAGAAACACAATCCAAGTGTATAGGATGAGGAATGCCAAAAAACTTTTGACAAGGTCAAACATTACTTGTCCAATGTTCTAGTACTAATGCCACCTAGCTCGGATAAGCTACTGATACTGTACTTGGCAATATTTGAGAATTCCATGGAATGGGTGCTTGGCCAACATGATGAGTCAGGAAGGAAAGAAAAAGTAATATATTATCTCAGTAAGAAATTCACTAAGTGTAAGACAAGGTACTTACTAATTGATAAATTGTGTTGCGCGTTAATTTAGACAACCCGAAGACTAAGACAGTACATGTTGTATCATACAACTTAGCTCATCTAGAAAATAGACCCTCTGAAGTATATGATGGAGTCGACTGCCCTGAATGGAAGAATGGCCCGATGGAAAATTCTACTTTTTGAATTTGATATAGTCTATGTGAATCAAAAGGCTATAAAAGGGAGCGCAATAGTAGATTTTCTAGCCAGTAGAGCTCTAGAAGATTAAGAGCCTTTGAACTTCGATTTCTTGAATGAAAGCCTGATGTATGTCACAACCACTGAAGAAGATGCTCAAGAAGACCGTCCTTGGAAACTAAATTTTAACGAAGCCTCAAATGCTGTGGGTAACAGAATCGGGGCAGTCTTGGTATCCCCAAACGAAAATCATTATCCCTTTACTAGTAAATTGGATTTTTATTGCATGAATAATATGGGTATTCGTGTAGCTATAGAAAGCAAAATCAAAGTGCTAGAAGTTTATGGGGATTCTGCACTAGTGATCTATCAACACAAAGGCATATGGGAGACAAGAGACCCCAAATTGATCAATTATCGAAGCCTAGTTCTGGAGTTAATTGAGGAGGTTGATGACATTACTTTCTATTACCTCCCGCAATATGAAAACCAGATGGCTGATACGTTGGCTACTTTAGATTTCATGATCAAAGTAAACAAACAATAGGACATAAAATCTATCCAAATGAGTATTTATGAAGCTCCGGCTCATTTTTACAACATCGAAGAAGAAGAAAAAGATAATCACCCTTGGTACCATGATATACTGCGATATGTGAGGAATCGTGAATATAGTGACCAAGCAACTAAGAATGATAAAAGGACGTTGAGAAGACTGGCCAGTGACTATGTCTTAGATAGGGAGATCCTATACAAAAGAAGAAAGGATCAGGTGTTATTCAGATGTGTGGACGTTGTTAAGGCTGAGAAAATCTTGGAAGAAGTCCATGAGGGTGTTTGTGGAATACAGCTAATGGTTTTACAATGGCCAGGAAAATTATGAGGGTCAGGTACTATTGGTCAACCATTGAAGGGGATTGTATTAATTACTCCAAGAGATGTCATAAGTGCCAAATTTATGGAGACAAAATCCATGTGCCTCCTTCACCTCTTCATGTTATGACTTCTCTATGACCTTTCTCTCTGTGGGGCATGGATATTATTGGACCAATATCAACAAAAGCTTCCAATGGGCATCGATTCATCTTTGTGGTCATCGATTACTTCACCAAATGGGTAGAAGCCGCTTCATATGCCAATATCATAAAATTAGCAGTCAATAAATTCTTGAAAAAAGAGATCATATATCGGTATGGAATGCCAGAAAGGATCATATCTGACAATGCACCGAATTTGAACAATAGTGCAATAGCAGCAGTCAATTCAAGATCAAACACCATAGCTCGTCACCATATCACCCAAAAATAAATGGTACAGTAGAGGCAGCCAATAAAAACATTAAGAGGATCGTAGGGAAAATGACTGAGACTTACAAATATTGGCATGAAAAGTTACCATTTTCCCTCTATGCTTATCGAACATTTGTTTGGACCTCCACTGGGGTAACGCCTTTCTCTTTGGTTTACAGAATGGGGGCGCTTTTGCCTATTGAAGTCTAGATTCCTACTCTTCGAGTTTTGTCAGAATTGAAATTAGGTAAAGCAGAATGGATCCAGTCTCGATATGATTAGTTGAACTTGATCGAAGAAAAAAGGCTAAGGGCTATTTGTCATGTTCAGATGTACCAAAAACGAATGATGCGAACTTATGACAAAAAGGTTCGTCCTAGAGAATTCCATGAGGGGGATCTGGTATTGAAAAAGATCCTTCCTGTACAAAAGAATTTTAGAGAGAAATAGATGCCAAATTTGGAAGGGCCTTATGTGGTAAAGAAGGCTTTTTTCGGAGGAGTACTGATTTTGACCGAGATGGATGGTAAAAACTTGCCAAATCTTCTAAATTCAGATTCAGTCAAGTAGTACTTCACCTAAAAAATGGGGAGATGCCAATGCGAAAACCTGTAAATGGCGCTTTGAGACCTAAAAAAATAAGAAAAAAATGAGAGGCCAATGTGAAAACCCGCAAAAGGCATTTTGAGACCAAAGGGGTTTTGAGTTGAAAACTCGGAAAATGGCAGCTCAAATTTTTATCAAAGATGGAGCATGTTGTAGTCTTGTCCTCTCAGAATTAACAAGGGCAAGAAACGTTATATCTTGGGGCATCAACAAAATACTTTAGATCCCCTAAACACATATCTAACTCAAAATGGTCCTCGAGAAGTTTGAATAGAGAAGCTCATGCTGCAATATCTGGGGCACCTAGTTTTTATCTTACCCATATTGAATTTGCTATCTTTGATTAATTTATTCGTTTCGAGCTACACTCTCAATAAATTTCCTTCTTATTGTATTTTCTATATTTGATTAATTTATTCGTTTCGAGCTATGCTCTCAATTAATTTCCTTCTTATTGCATTTGCTATCTTTGATTAATTTATTCATTTCGAGCTATGCTCCCAATCAATTTCCTTCTTGTCCACTATAATAATCTTTTTCAAGCATTTTTTATTGAAATAATGGTTAAATGATTGATAATATTCAAGCAAAATGAGTTATGCATATTACTCTGAAAAGTTTTTAAATAGTACAAGGACTTGAAACAGGACCATTAGTTAGAACTAACCAAATTTAAGAAAAAAATCCAAATTGGTCATTATTTCTCTAGGTTCTCTATCAAAGATGCCAGCTGAACAAGAAGGCATGGTAACACATCAGTGATAGAACCTTGATGAACAATGAGCAATGACAACCTAAGTATTAAAAAGGGATCATTCTCGAAAAATGACATTCTGCATTCATACAAGTATCATTCATACACATCCAAATAGGAGCATTTGATTCATTCTGATCATGACATCCTAATTGCTTGGCATAAATGGGCCCATGAAATGGATTCTACAAGTCATGTTTCCCAGAAAATGGTGTAACAGATCAGAGAAACCATAAATCTTATACCTCTGAAGTTGCAGTAGGTCGGATCAAGTCTACCATAGAGAATCTTATCTCCCTGAAGTTGCAGTGGAGCAAATTAAAGCTATTAACCTTATCTCCCTGAAGTTGCAGTGGAGCAGGTTGAAGATAGTGGATCTTATTTCCCTGAAGTTGCAGTGGAATAGATTACAAGTTACAAATCCCATACCCCTGAAGTTATAGTGGGACGGATTGAAGTTATTATGACAATTCTTATCTCCTTGAAGTTGCAGTGGAGTAGATTGAAGTTACAAATCTCATATCTCTGAAGTTGCAGAGGAGCAGATTACCACAAATCTTATCTCCCTAAAGTGGCAGTGGAGCAGAGTGAAGATAGCAAATCTTATTTCCTAAAGTTGCAGTGGAACAGATTAAAGTTACAAGTCACAAATTCTATACCTCTGAAGTTGCAGTAGGTCGGATCAAATATGCCAAAGCAAAACCTTATCTCCTTGAAGTTGCAGTGGAGCTGGTTAAAAACAACAAATCTTAACTTCATGAAGATACAGTGGAGCAGATTAAAGCAACAATTCCTATACCTTTGAAGTTGCAGTGGGTTGGAATAAAGCTATTTGAAAGATAAAAGCACCAAAGAAGTCAAGATTCTGCAAGAATATGCAAATTTAGCCCTTCTTAAGGTCTTTGCTTTATTCCCGTTACACGGCGATGAGCAAAGAGTGGCAACTGTACAGGCCCAAATTTGCCCGGGCCCAATTAACAAACCAGAAACCCAAAAAAATAAATAAATAAAAAGGGTCCAACAATTAACAGCCCAAGTTTATTGTTACAAGCCCAATTTACAAAATAGCCTAACAATTAAAAAACCTAGAGCCCAAACAACCCAAAACTAAACTAATTTTGTAGCAAAAAAAGGGGGCAGAAACCCTAGCTGCTAGCCGCCGCCGCTCCCAGTCGTGCCTCCATGTCAATACACCTGTACCTCCATACGCCCAGCCCTCGCCCCGTACCTGGAGATAAGATAAAACAAACACGCAACAACATAAAGGCAGCAAGAACAATAGCAAACAAAAAACGAAAGCAAACAAAAAAGTAAAAAATTGTAATGAATTTCAGCTATAAAAAGCCACAAAAACATGAATTTTTTTTTACAGATACAGAATCAATTAAAAAGATAATTTCAAAAAGGTGATTCTTTTATTCTCTGCCTGGCATCTTTTCAATTTTTTTGTTATTTCATATTTTTTTTAAAAGAAATAAAATAAAAAATAAAAAAGCTGAAATCTCAACTTTCTTGCATTTGCACTGCCGTGGGTGGCCAAAGTGCCCATCTCCGAGGAAAGATGGTACGTTTTCAGAATCATGAGTTAAAAAGCCTAAAAAATGGCAATTTTTTTATTTCCGACTACCGTGGACGGCTTGTTATAGTAAGTTTGGTAAGATTTTGTTTAACTCGTCAAACTTACTAAGCTTCATTAAGCTTATTTGTATTGTTTAATGTTTTTGTAGATTTTCAGAAGGTTGGATGATCGGATCAGTGCTCAAGTCACACTATCCAGCTTATCTCGGTAGTTTTTGAAACATTAAATATGGTTTGTATGGCATGTATAGGCTTTCGTACGGACTTAGTCAAAGTTTAGCTTATGAAAATATTATGAATAATATTTTGTTTATATAACTAACTTACATATTGGTATGAAATTAAGGTATGACTGTGATGTTAGTATAAGTGATATATGTATGCATGTAATTGAGTTATAGTGAACTTTGGTAACTTGGTTAGATAAACTAATTAGGTAAGGTTCTTAGTTTACATTTTTCTAAGTTGTCATTTGAGGTGCCTAAGGGTTTATTAGTTGTATGTGGTGATAATACATGTTTAAGACTTGATTTTAGCTTGTGTTGAATGCCTTGTTATGGCTTGTTGATGTGCAATTTGTTGAGGCTAAGTTGGTGTCAATTTGGGTAAGAAATGTGGCTTAGAAAATAGCCTATTTTCGTCCACACTGGGTAGAAACACGAGCTTGTGTCCCCTGTATCTTTTAGGATTGCAAGTCAGTATGCTCACACGGCCTAGCACACGAGCATGTGACTTAGTCGTGCAACCCAAGTCAGAGAGTTACATGAGTATAGACACAGCCGTGCGTACCTATTTCGAATGCCCACACAGCCTGAGACACGAGCATGTTTCCTGACTGTGTGAGTCACACGGCCATGTGACCCCTGCAGCTTTGAAATTTTTTTACTTTTTTAGAAAAATTCTTTGAGTACCCTATTTAGTCCCGACTTGTTCCTAAAGTGTATTTTGGGCTCCGAGGGCTCGTATAAGGGACAAAATGTTTGATTTCTATTGGCTTCTGACATGAAAGTTATATTATATGAAATGTCTGTTTATTTGATTTGTAAACTCCAGTAATGCTCCGTAACCCTGTTCCGGCGAATGATACGGGTTAGGGGTGTTACATGAAGCTCTCACGACCAACCACATCGAAGAGTAGTTTGCATCGGAGCCACGACGAAATTAGGAGGAAACTACCACGGACAATTTTCGGTGAATCACTAAAATCTTCTTAGAGTTTTTTCTTCCTTTCTCTTTAAATTGTTCTAAGTTTAAAAATATGATTGCAAATTATTTGATTATTGTTCATTTTATGGTAACGACTTAATTTGTTCCTACTAGAATTATTGCAATTTCTTGATTTAATTAGTTCAAATTATGTTTATAATATTTTGTGCCTCAATTGTTTATGCTTCCAATTAAAATCATTTATGTTGTTCATACATTAATATATGTTTGAATGCATAAAAATTAATTGCTTAATCAAAACCGGATGGTGATTAATGGACACAATATTTAGAAGATGCATGTTTAATTTATATTCGATAGAAATAGGCTAAAGGTTTGTAATAATTCAAAAGTACCCTATTACCTTGCATAACTTTAGATTTATGTGATTAAATTGTTTCAAATAGATATGTCCTTGTTACTTTACATAAATTCTAATGAATGGTGGCTTAAAATATAATCATTAGTTAATTTTTGACATAAACATATGAAAGTTTTTCTAAGTGACAAACATAAGACTTCGACAAAAGTTTATGAATTTTAGATTCTAAGTTAATAAATAATCGAGTTGCCATGAATTTTTTTTTGAAACATTTGTTTAGCATAATTGTAAGTGAATTAAATCAAGAGTTGTAATTGTTCTAGCTTATTCATGTTATTATTATTAAATCTTGTGAATTGCTGCTTAAACATTTTATTGCATTTTATTTTATTCTCATTTGCATATTAGTTGTTAATTTAAGTTAATTAGATCATTCACACACTTTCAAATATTTTATTTTTATAACCAACTTGTTAAATATTAATTTTACAATTATTGATTATCAATATAGTCACTGTGGAAACGATACTCTTTTTACTCACTTATTACTTGTTAACGACTATGTATACTTGCAAATTTCGTTGCGAACCAGTCAACTTACCTACAACAATGTTAAAGAGCGCTTGCAATGCGTCCATATTGGAACTAAAGACCTCCGTCACATATTCCTTGAACTATTCTCCCCTTGGATCTAACTCATCAGTGCATATTTCCACTAACTCGAGTGTTTCATTCACTTCACCTATGAATTTCTCGAGGTGGACCACACAACTTTCCAAAGTCGACAGCATATCCCTCGATCTGTTATTTTTTCCTAGACCTCTCGCGGGTCTCCATCAGGATATTCTACTTGTCTCCTCTTTTTTTCATCTCAACGCCGCCTTTCAACCTTAGCTCTGATACTAACTATCACGGGACTAGAACTTTAGTCTCGCAAACCGCACGGCTTAGGCAATTTATTTGCTCTGAATTTGCCTAAGTTAGCCTAACTTTTGCAAAAGTGAGAATTCTCGCAGAAATTCTCTAAAGCACCGAAAATATAGCGGAAGCACACTCGAAACGAAAAAGCAACAAAGAACAAAAAAGCCAAAGGAAAATAACACACCAAGTGCTTGAGTAAATGTTCTCAAAGATATTCACAGCAATGAATGGAATGCTTACAAATGAGGGGGAAATGCTCTATTTATAGTTGAGCTCCCTCAAAACCAACGATATAGATTGAGTTAGATCGACGGTCAAGATTAGAGCCTATCTACAATTGAGAGTCTTAAATGATTCAAACTCTATACAATCTTATCCCTTTAGGATTTACACTATTTACCTTGATAACTCTAGTTTTACTGGGCTACTAAGGCTTTAAATAGATAAGCTTCCTCATAGGTTCCATCAGATTATATGAGGCCCATTTCATCAATTAACCTCTATGAGACACTTTTTGCACAATCATCACTAGATTTGATTTATGACCCGTGACACTAAAACATTAATAAGTTTTAATGTTTCTCCGTAATATAAAACACACATCCTATATTCCATTTGAAATGTACACCTTACCATTTTTAGCCATGTAATCTTTGTGGTGTCAAGAACTCTTGATATTCTATATTCTTTACCTTGTAAGAGATAAGCCTTCCATAATCTATTTATAAGGCATCACACATGTTATGCTTTTGCAGAATAATATTCAAGTAATGATTGTACAAGGACGTCGTCAAAAAACCCAATCTAAACTAATGTTATGTAATGATGGGCAAAAAACAGACTAATGTTATGTAAGATGTTGTCCATGTTGACATAAATCATAATACAAGCTTTACACAAGTTAATATTTTAACAATTTTATTTTCTCATGTTTTGAAAATATTACCAAGTGCGTTTTCATATTTTATTTATTGAAACAAATTTTTAATCTTATTTATTAAAGTTGTTTTCAATTTTCAAAAATAAAAAATACATATACTTCTAAAATGAAAATAAACAAAAAAAATTTGATACACTGTTTGTGGAATTTTAAAATTTCACAAATAGAATTAAGAGGTTAACAAGTATCCGATGGTGTATAGTAAAATATTAAAAAATAAATATTTTTAAAAAAAAATACATAATTTTTTAAAATTACTTATAGAATGAAAAAAAAAAACATTATAAATATATATCAAATACTACCCCGAAATAAAAATTATTTTGAAAAAACCGAAGAGATCCTATTTTTCTTTATTACGTTTTATTTACTTCACAGCGTGTTTGGTTCGCTGTAATGGGTATGCGATTACCCATCTATTCTGCGCGCCTCACCTAATCCGGCGTTTGGTTCGCTGTATGCCTATTACAGGCGTATTACATTACTGGCCTATTCCCCAAAATCTCTGCTTTTGTATTCCCTTCCCAAAACGACGATTAGCTATTACGGACGTCTTCCCAATTTCTATGCCCTGTTTTACCCTCCCAGTCTTTTTCAACCAACGCTGAAAACTCGACTCTTTCCAGCTCCCTCTCTGAACAAGTCTTTAACAACCATTTCCCCATTTCCCGTTTCCCCTCTTCCCCAAATCAGAATCCCTAAACCTTGCCCGACTTTGAACAAGTCTTTAATTTTTTTTTTGTTATGTTGTTTAACTTTGTTATTTCTTTGGTGCCAGAGCTGAAAACCCGAATCAAGAAGTACTTTGAAGGGTATGAAGAGGCACTCCCTTCATTTCTTGAGGCCATTTTGCGGAGAAAGTTGGCTGGGAAGCATAAGGAGACCGATGATGAATTGATGGATGAATTGGAGGTGCAACCACGAGTCGATGTGGATGATGAAAAGTTTGAGTCAAATTTTACTAATTTGTACTCGACTGGTGATGAAGAGGACTCTTCGCTGGGACAAACTCCTCCCAGGTTTTTATTGATTTTAATATCATTTATGTTCTTTTCTATGTAAGGTTTTCTGGTTCTATTATACTGGATTGCTTTACTTTCTATCGTGGACCTGTAAATCTCTGCCAATTCTAGCTTATCATTTGCAATACTGATGGATGTTTAGATTATCAATCTATTTTCTTGTGAAATGATCGAATGCAATATTTTCAGGGTGTCTTTGTGTAGTGAAATGAGTGGTAGACTTGGTAAACTTGCATGTGTTACAAAATTGAATCTAGAGATCTGTTTCCCAGTCTTGACTTGAGCAACTTACTGGCAATCTTCCTCCAAAGTAGTTTCCTAATCAATTTGGCTTTATGTTTAATAATGAGAGTTTGCTATTGGTTTTTCTTGTTAGAGATCTGTGTGTTTGTTATAGTTGGTTATAGGTAAAATGTAGGGACGAATTGAAAGAGAGTAGAATGAGTGTACTTCAGGTTATTATTGTTGGATTGAGAGAAAACTAATAGCTGACAAGGTCTATGAATCTTATGGTGCAAAGGCAATGTGTTTGGCTTCAGCATATATGGAGTATATAACTGGGCTTCATTTTGACTGTCCTTATGGTAATTGATATTTTCTTTGATTGCAGGATGATTCCTTGCAAAGACTAAGCATGGGGTGGCAGCTTTCGCTGGTGTGAATTGAAGGCTTATGAGGGGATTCTTGCACCATATGACAAGACAAGAGAATGGTTATTCCTGATGCTCTCAAGTTTTGCAGTAGTTGGTTTCTTTTGTGGAATTTAGAATTTCGTTTTCTTACTTGCTTCTTGTGGTCTTCAGATGAAATTAACTCCAGGGCATCAGATGAAATTAACTTCAGATGAAATTACACTAATCTCAATAGGCTGGTCTCTCAGGTACAATAAATGATAGCTTTAATTTGATTGTTTGCATTGTATGTGTATACTTATGATGTTTGGATCGTTTACAGGTTATTTCTTCCTTGACTGCATCTTTGAGATTTGATGGTGCTTTAAATGTGGATGTGAATGAGTTTCAGACCAATTTAGTCCCATACCCTAGAATCCATTTCATGTTGTCTTCATATGCACCAGTGATTTCCGCGGAAAAGGCTTACCATGAGCAACTATCAGTAGCAGAAATCACAAGCAGTGCATTTGAACCAGCTTCAATGATGGCCAAATGTGATCCACGCCATGGGAAATACATGGCTTGTTGCTTGATGTACAGAGGAGATGTGGTGCCTAAAGATGTGAATGCTGCACTGGCAACAATCAAGACCAAAATGACCATCCAGTTTGTTAATTGGTGTCCCACAGGGTTCAAGTGTGGCATCAACTACCAGCCTCCAACTGTGGTACCTGGTGGGGATTTGGCCAAGGTTCAAAGGGCAGTTTGCATGATTTCAAATTCTACTAGTGTTGCTAAAGTGTTCTCAAGGATTGATCATAAGTTTGATCTGATGTATGCAAAGCGTACATTTGTGCATTGGTATGTCGGTAAAGGTATGGAGGAAGGTGAGTTTTCTGAAGCTAGAGAAGACTTGGCTGCTCTTGAGAAAGATTATGAAGAAGTGGGCTTGGAATCTGGTGAAGGAGATGAAGATGAAGGGGATGAGTACTAGGCTAGAATATAGAGTAAAATCTGCCAATGGACTTATTGGTCAGCTAATAAAAATGGGTTATTTTGTTTGCCTTCTCTATTGTATCAAACTTCAAAACATATTTTAATGGATCTTTGCTTAATTTCATATGCTCTAACTTACAGTAATTTCATATGCTTCAAAAAGTAATTTCATATGCTCTAACTTACAGTAATTTCTTTTTGCAATTTATTAATTTAAGCATTTTTGAGATAAATTTTAAAATTACTAGATAAATTCTCTTCCCATGCTTCGGAAAATTAGTCATATTTTGACTAAGATATTTATATTGGAATATAATGATTTGATTAAATTATATATTTTTACTAAATTATATTTTTAATAATAATTATTTTAAATTATATTTTATAGTATTATATATTATGATTTTAGTAAATTCATTTAAGAATATTTAATATTAAGAATTTTATTAAATTATATATTTTTGTTAAATTATATTTAATAATAATTATTTTAAATTATATTTTATAGTATTATATATTATGATTTTAGTAAATTCATTTAAGAATATTTAAATATTAAGAATTTTAGTAAATTCATTTAAGAATATTTAAATATTAAGAATTTTATTAAATTATATATTTCTATTAAATTATATTTAATAATAATTATTTTAAATTATATTTTATAGTATTATATATTATAATTTTATTAAATTCATATAAGAATATTTAATATTAAGAATTTTATTAAATTATATATTTTTATTAAATTATATTTAATAATAATTATGTTAAATTATCTTTTAAATTATTTATTGTTAATAATAATTTACCAAAACAAATTTCTGCTAATTATTAAGAATTTTATTAAATTATATATTTTAATTAAAATATATTTAATAAAAATTATGATTAAATTATTTATTATTGATAATAATAATCTTATTAAAATTTAAATAACAATAACAATAATCATTTACCAAAACAAATTTATGCTAAGAGTATTCTAGTCATTTTAGTTTTTTCCATTATGCTATTACACCTCTATTCCATTCAACCAAACACAAGATTACTATTACGCCTCTATTCCATTACATTCAACCAAACAGTTGATTTGCTATTACACCTCTAATCCAATACACCTCTAATCCCAATACACCTCTAATCCAATACACCTCTAATCCAATACAGCGAACCAAACGCACCCTCAATTTTGGGGCCTCCCCCAATAAGGCGTTGGGTTTATTTTCCAGGTTTTGGTGCGGCAGAAATGAGCATCGATATGGTTTCGGTGACGTCCATCTAAAATGGGTGGATTCAACTTAGCAATGCTTCATTCTTAAGCAGCTCCGCTACTTCCCATGCTTTCTTCGTTGCCTCAAATATATCTACTTTTTTGGCTAAATGCCGAAGGGACCACCGGGCTTCATATTTGCTCTATTGGATTCTTTTAATTTTTGGGAGCTGAAGGTGTTTGCCTTGTGCTCAGCAAAGCTTATACATTAACTACTCCTAGTTGGTGTACTAACAGGTGAGTTAATATAATGTTGTGGTCTCTCCTTCCTCACCATTTATCTCCACAAGTACAATTGCCATCCTTAAAATGGTGGAACCTGGTTCTATCCCTCATGACAATCTCCCTATCATATATCTTGGACACAAGTTTTGTTACAGTGTGGCAGTCCTCGCATATCCGAAGATTCTTGATAATTCTAATAGTTGTCCCTGGTTTAGTTCTAAGTAATCCAAATGCAATAGCCAACTTCTCACTGTGCTGATTGATTGCCATTTCTTTGGCTTCATTGTCCAGATCAAGCAGTAGATTCTGCAATGCAGGTTTATATCCTTCCTTTTCAAGTCTTTCAGCTATATTGTCCCACATGCGGTAAATCTCTGCTGCCTGTGGATGGGACTTGGTCCCGGCCAAGAATTCATGGACAACCCCATTCAGACTAATTGCACTGCATCCCGGAAGTTTCGAAACCCCTCGTTCTTTCATCTCCCTCCTTGCTTCAACTGCTTGGTCCCAGTCCCCTGCTGCTGCATGAATGCTCGCCAAGTGAACATACCGACCACCATGGTCCGGATCTTCTTCAAGCAGCAGTTTCCCTACCTTTGTACCTAATTCGACATTTTTATGAATCCGGCAGGCATTGAGCAATGCTCCCCAAACAACAGCATTTGGTTTTACAGGCATTAGCTCAATCAATCCCTTTGCTTCTTCCAGGAGCCCTGCTCGGCCTAGTAGATCAACCATGCAGCCATAATGCTCTATTCTTGGCCTTAATTTATGAACTCGTTCGATGCTCTCAAACAATGATTTTCCTTTATCAACCAGTCTTGAGTAGCTACATGCTGTCAGAATTGCTGTAAAAGTGACATGGTTTGGCTTGATTCCGACCTTCTGCATAGTCTCAAACCAGTCCAGCGCTTCTCTTCCACGACCATGAATTGCAAATCCATAAATCAATGCAGTCCACAAAGCAACTTCCTTTTTCTTCTGTTTCTTAAAAACTTCTAAAGCTTCTTCCATGTCACCACACTTTGCATACATATCTGTAAGGGCGCAGCCTAAGATTGGATCAATCACAATTCCTATCTTGTCAATATATGCATGAATCCATCTCCCTTGATCCAACGCTCCGAGATATGAACAAGCAGAGAGAGTGCTTGCAAGGGCAACTTTGTCTGGTTGCACACCTTCAATCTGCATTTCTTGAAATAAATTCATGGCTTCCTTGTACATGCCCGCCCCAACATATCCAGATATCATAGTTGTCCAAGAGATGACATTCTTCGTTGGCATGTTCTTGAAAAATTCATATGCAGTTTCCATCTTGCCACACTTTGCATAGCCATCAATCATCAAGTTCCAAGAAACGACGTCTCGTTTCAAGACCTGGTCAAAGAGCAAACGCGCAGCTTCCATGCTGCCGGATGATGCATAGACATGAAGCAAGGAATTCACAGCATAAACATCTGAGCCGAAACCTAACTTAACAACGTGAGCATGAATTTGCTTGGTTTCTTCCATAGCTGACAAACTGGAACAAGCTTTAAGCAGGAAAGGAAAAGTGTAGGAATTATGTGGAACTGAAAGATCCAGCATATGCTGATATAAAAGAAGGGCTGTTTCTGGTTTGTTGTTCTCTGAGTATCCTTTAATCATGGTGTTGTACATGAAAGTATTGGGCCTATTTACTCTATCAAAAACCATCCGAGCGTGTTCTAGATTACCATATTTCGAAGACACACAAAAAGTAAGGACTTTGCTTACTAAGACGGTATCTGCAACAAGGCCTGTTTTTAACATCTGTGCATGAATCTGCTTGAGTTCCTCCATTGTTGAACATTGTTCAAGTACAGGTAAGGTCTGGGTGGCATTCAATTCCAGGGACAGCTGCTTTGTTGGAGATAAAGTGAGGGGTGTCATTTATTGGTTAGTAAGGCAAAAATAGTTTCTTTCCTCAATTTAATCTAACAAATGTAGATAAGGTTTTTGATAACTTCATACATATGGTTATCCTTGCATTTCCTTTATGTGGTCCTTATTTGATCTTTCGTCAAGCTATTTAAATCTTAACAATATTGATACTTTTAATAAGAAGACACTTGCATGCTTAATTTTATTAAATTTCAGGTGTCCTTGTACATTTTTGCTGTTGGAGTTTCACAAAAAGAAAAAGGAAAAAAAAAAAGAACCATCGAAATATGGCCACCTTTCTTGCAGCCATTGATATGATATCAGCTTGTTACCATCAAGCTTGTGGCAGACTCCTGGTTTTTGGCTTTCTCAGCTTCAAGCTTCCTTAGTGTTGTTGAACTCAACTTGCCTCCAGTACATCCTTCAGAAACTAGATCTACAACTTCAATCTGCAGAAAATGGCACCATATGAAGACATTTTCCTTGAAAAATTTTGTGAAATTATAAACAAAATTTGTCTTACTTTTAAATACTACCAACAGCATGGAAATTAACCAGACAAAAACAAACCTTTAACTGTGAAAGGCCTCTTTCAGCTCTTTTCTTATTAACGGAGACTCCACCTGGTAATGTCTCCTTACTGTCAAGAAACTAGTGCAGTTAGGCAAAGAAGGATTCACTAGCATTATATAAGGTTAATATGATGTACTTCATCTCTTGTTGCCACTTTTACTAACTCGAATAAGCCGAATCAACGTTAATTCATTGTGAAAAGGAGGCATATCCAGAAAGGAAACATCAATTCAGAGCACAAGATCAAGAAAGCAAAGTAAGCATTCATGTGAAGTGGATTACCAAAGAGTTCTCTTGTATTGAGAAGTTAGTCAGTAACAAACCTGACAAGAATGGCCTCCAAATGTTCATCAATGATTGAAGGTCCATAGGGATCTGTAATAGGTTCAACTTGGACTACTAGCTTTGGTTTGATAGACTGCAAAAATATAAGCAAAATTTATTAATAGAGAAAATCATCGAATGACTGATCACCCCCCCCCCAATACTCTTTCATGGTCTTTTCTCATAAAAATACTTACATACCTTAATGTAATTCTCAACATTATGCATCCTTTCTTCAATGGGTTGTATCAATTCAGCAAACTATCAATAAGAGAAGGATTGCTACAGTTAATCAAATGCCTTTTTCTCTTAATCCATTTTAAACCAAGTAAACAAGTTTAGGATTTAGATTAGTTCAGAGTAAAAAGCATATTGAATGAGAAAAAAAAAATTACCTGTTTTTTGGATAACATGGGACCATCACAAACACCCACCACGATTCGATCCCTGGCAATCTCCGCTGCTGACTATTTCCAGCAAAAGTTTTGTCTCTTAGAATCATATTGGGATAAAGAAATAAAAGTAAAACATAGTTTGAGAGAGAGATGATTATGTCAGTTTTACTTTGAGGAAGAGGCGGTGGCCGTCGTGCAAGCGGTCAAAGGTGCCACCAAGAACGACGGCGCCATATGAATTTGGCGGCGACAGTTGTGGGTTCACCAAAGTGGATTGATCCTTTTGCTCTTCCAACATCGTCATCTATATATCACACAACTGAAACCGATACAACAAAGGAAAAGAGAGAAATATATAGGTAGCTGACTTTGGGTTAGGTACACCGAACCTAGACAAGTTGAATCCTTTCTTGGGTTTTATAACTTAAAAAAGGAAGTGCCTATGGTCTTGGGTATAAGATTAGTGAAGCAGGAGGACTTTAGTTTTCAGGTACCTTACCTACCTACCTGTTTATCTAATTTTAATTTACTTCTTGTCAATGTTATCAAATCACATTTCATGATTCGGGGATGACTACTTCCGTAATTTGGATCTCTAACTATGAATTCTATCATTTAAAAATAAAATAAAATTTATAAATACAAATAAATAATTGTTGATACACAAATCAACTAGAGAGAAGAAGATGATGGTGTGAGGAGGGCCAATTCACCCATGCTAAGACCGAGAGTTAAAAAGATAAGAGAGTGCTAATGTGAATGGAGAGGAGAGGAACGAGGGTTTAGTCTTTTGAGATTTGTTGGGAGGTAAGGAGGAAAAGCCCTCCTTTTCTATATTGAGCTTTGTTTTGATACTTGGCATTATCGACCTATTCTATTGAGCTCGCATAATAATAGGTGTTCGCAAGATAAGAATCTACATTCTCCTGCGAAGTCACACGTGAGATCGCGTATGAGACCACATAAACACGTATTAGGTTTAGAGTAAGATACGTATTTATATGCATACATATATGAAACTTACTGTAACACCCCTAACCCGTTTCCATCGCTAGAATGGGTTACAAGATATTACCGAACCAAATACTTATTCGTAAAATTTTCATGCATCTTCTATCATCTTCATTTCGTTAAGTTCATCTTTAATAATGCATAATTCATTATACTACCATATACGATCCTTATTCATACATAGCCGGAACACATAATTAATCATTATCAAGTTCAATCAAAACCATTACATAAGTTTACATCATATAACAACCATATCATACGATTTTATGTTATGTTCAGACATAACCAGACGACCCATTACGCTATCTCAATTTAAATACTAAGATCATATACAATAGCCAAATTGCAATTAATCACCTATATAAATGTGTCATAATCGAACTACCCCAAAAACACATAATCAATATTTCTTAGCATTTTCAACACTCAAACATATGTATAGATTTATATATATATAATTCATTAATAGCATTACACATTATAACCAAGACGATTTATACCATGATTAAACATAACCAAATTCAAACTTAGTATTTAAGCCATATTCACATGGCTGGAAGTATACATATCAACGTTCAAACAAAATACATATTAGCCTATACATGCCGAAATGTTCATTTAGATCAACTAAGAAGAGGGTACCAAAATGTTGCAAGCTGGTGTGATGACTTCGACGATGATTCCAAGCACGCAAAATGGGTCAAGGAAATCTAAATAGGAGACAAGCAAACACACCAAATGAGTATTCAACTTAGTAAGTCATAAGCAATATAATAAGACCATTAACATGAGATCATAAGAGAAATAATGTAAGATCAACTATTTCAGCCATACCGATCTATGCTACAATTAACTAGATTATCGATCCAACCACAAGCCAAATATTGCTATCCGATCGACTATCAAACAACCAAATGGTTTAAATCTTTTTTTTTCAAAGTATGAAACAATGATGAACTAGATGTATCCATGCATATACGTTTCATGTCTCAACTTCGATATTTCAGGTAATAGCTCTAGCACTTTATTCTTTCCCTATACTTCTTATATCATCAACCGATTTCGCACACATAGTGCTAAACAAATTCGCACACATAGTGCCATGCTACACCGCACACATAGTGCCTTGAAGATTCACTCATGTATTGACATCCAAATCAGCACACATAGTGCCATTCAATTCCGCACACATAGTGCCATTCAAATCCGCACACTTAGTGCCAATGTTGACCCATTATAATAAGACAATTTACTTAATTCAATTGGCACATACGGCCACAATTATAAATATGTATATCACTCCAAAAGAATACCTAACAAAAGAAATTCTCTCATGATACACTAGAGTCATTTATGTATAAATTAATCAACCTTAGAAATGCTTATGGACTTACCTTGTGTTGGATAAAACGGTTCCAAATCGGCTACTCGATGCTCCTCGCTTTGCCTTTGCTTGATTCCCCTCCTTTAAGTTCTTGAGCTTGATTAAATAGATTAACTAGTTTAACCGCCTTGCTAGTTATTTGTATCCAAATTTTAATGATTTTATATCATAAGGAACACATGGTAAAATTTGATCTTTCTACCTTATGCTTTTGGGTTATTCGGCTAATAACCACATAATATCACATTACTATCAATAATCCAATCAATATTTTAATTATACATACATATATAACACATATATATATATTTGTATATACGGCAACCACCCTTGCTAATTACTCACATATATAGTCTAATAATTTTCATTACATTTTACAACCTAATTGTTCAAGACATTAAAACTTCAACAAATATTCATCTATTACCTCAAGGCCGGATGCATCATCACTTCCAAACATAACATTATCTCAAATATGTTTACATTCAAATATATATATAATCATGAATCAAACTCAACTTATAAGCCAACATCACTCATTTAGTCGATTATATACAATCAAAGATAATATCACAAATGTGTATACCTATATAGCTGAATGTGCAAGATTAAATTCAACATCACCTATATACTTAATTACAAGGCCGAATATACAGTTTCAAATGTAATATCATTTTTATTTCATTTAAACACTTAGTTCCTCCACATAACAATTTGACCGAATGTTTCTAACTAAAAAAAATAAAAACTCCACATCTATTCATAAGTTCATACCAATGTTCATATATCTATTAACTAGTTCATTCTTCATCTTTCTAATATTCTATCCAAAGCATCAGACACTATCCTCATAACATCTAAACATCACAACTGAATGCACATTTTGTCACCAAATAGAAAAATCAACCTATGGGTTATAATATAGATTTGTCTACTAACTAAATTTCATAAAATTTAATGAAAAAAACATGAAATCTTACCTTGATTAACCCTTAAATTGACCGAATTCTTTTAACAATTTTTCTTTCTTTCTTCACTTAGGTTCAGCTTTGCAAGAAGAAGACGAACACTTCTCTCTCCTTCCATTTCTTCTTTTATTCATCTTTTTCTTATTAATCTATTTTTCTATTTAGATTATTTTGTCATTTACCATTATAATATATATTTAATTAGACTTAGTGGAGGAACATCATCACATGGCCGGCCACTTCATGCATTAAGGGTATTTTGACATGCAAATCCATGCTTTCTCACCTTGTTGTTATTTGATCCTTACAATTTACATATCATCCTTTCTAAGTTTCTCAACTAAGTCCTTTCAAGAAAATTCACATTCCTAAGATTAATTTTTAAACATTTAATTATTTTTTTTCACACATACACTATCACACATAAATATATGCAATTAAAATAAAAATAAATTTTTGTGACTCGGTTTTGTGGTCCCGAAACCACATTCCGACTAGGGTCTAATTAGGGCTGTCACACTTACCTAGTAAGTTATATTACTAAACAATACCTATATCATATAAATAGAGAAGCCTCATCATCTAAGAGAGATAGAAAAACACTCAACAAACTTTGAGGGTATTTATAGGTGGTTATATTTCTCGAGTAGTCTTCATGAGGGACATGCATCCGTTAATAACGGATGGTTAATGATTTAAACAATTTAAATTCATCTAAAATATTAACATTTTTATTCCTAAATAATAATCAAAAGTATTTGTAATTTTGAGATTAAACCACCAAAGCAAACATTAACAATGTAAATTTAAATAAATAATATAACTACCCAGTCAAAATATATATAAAATTCAATATCATCCAATTAATTAAAATCATCAATAGCTAATTAAACATCGGTGTCCATGTTATTATCACAAATATATACATATAATTCATTAATTAAAAAAGATTAAAAATTTAATATTAAATGACAGTAAGAAAAAGTATTTGATCTAAAGGTACGTATATACACCTATACACATTCATTATTACAATTTGCAACTTTTCACTTTATAACTTAAAAAATCCTATATTTTGTAAAAAATTCTATAGAATTTATTGCATTATACTTGGTATTTATTATAACTTGAAAAAAAAAATCATTTCACTCAACCAAATTTCCAAATAAAATTTATCGAGAAGATAAGTTTTTCCTTGATAAATTAATTTAAAATTTTTTTTTTATGTTGAGTTTTATTTGAATTTTAGGTCAAAATTTTTACTTTTGAGTTTACCGATTTAGGTCAGATTTCATGAGTTTGAGCTAATAAAGAAAATAAATCGGTTTCATTAATTTCTTTTTTACCAATTCAATTGATTTTGGTTTTTGAAATTCAATGATTATGTAGATAAATTTGTTCAAAACTCAAATTAATACACTTATTTATTTGAATTCAACCGATTAAACTAATTTATCCAATTTAATTCCAACAACATTAATTTATTTTCAAACGTATGCTTTCATGTAAATAAATTTTTCTAGCCATATTTTTTATCAAAATTTACAATCAATAGAATCTTACCAATTTCCCAAGTTTATGAACTTTCTAAATAAAAAATTGTAGACCAACTATAAAACATCGTGTATCAATAAAAAATTATAATGATGTCACATCTCCATTTATTGGTATTTTTAATTAATTTTAATTAATAAAGAGGCCAATAACAAAATTTATATCATCACTAATTAAACTAATTAAGTGATGATAATAATTGATTATTTATCAAATTTAATTTAATTTATATGATATGAATAATAGATAAAAATAATTTGTAGATCACCTGCATGGCTCTCGTTTGTTAAAACATTTTCTCTTTTTATTTTTACTTATTTTTAAAAAATAATTTGTATATTCTATATTTTGAAAATTGAATTTTTTTTATAATGAAAACATGTTTAACACCTATTTTCATATAATAAAAACATGAGAAAAATATAGTTATTCCTACATTTATATCGATTTGAACTGAGATAGGAAATTTGTTATTTAAAAAATGTTAAAAAAATTTATGCATTTATATGAATTTAAAGCTGAACCAGAGTGAAATCATTTAAATTTTAAAACCCTCCTTATTTTCAACCTTTTTAACTTCCAAATCATTTTCGCTGAAAATAACATTTCTTTATTTTTAATTCTCCAAAAACTGTTTTTAAAACTTTCAACTAAAGTGTTTTCTTCAATGTTTTCTATTTTCAAGAAAATGAAAATAAAAATGGCCTTTGTTTTTTTAATCCAAATGGTATTCTACAAAAATTCACTTTTTAAAACCAAATGCATATATTCAGTAAAATTCAAAAATTATATAATAGTTCTGAAGGAATTTAGAAGAATTCCGTAATAATGTTAAAAATTCTCAAAAACTATTCTCTAAACTTAGTTCTTCAGATAAGGGAAATCAAATCTCATTTCAAAATCAAGTATTGAAGAATATTGCGTCAATTTTGAAGAAATTACTAAAAGCCGCTCTTCGACCAATGAAAAGAAGTCAAACCTCGTTCTCAAAAAGAAAGTCTTTACAACACTTGAAGAGAACCGTAACCATCTAATTGCACATAGTTAAGAACAATTAACTTGCTTTATCCTTGTGCATAATTTGTGCTTTCATATTCCTTGCATGCTTTTATTATCTAAGAAAAATTCAATTTTCACTTTCTCGGCAAGCATTTAGACATTAGGTAAAAAGTATTACACAACTTAATCCTTGCAAAAGATGCTTTGGGATAGCATAACTATATGAGTTAAAAGTGTGTAAATTGAATGCTCTATGTTGTTTGTTTTTGCTAAAACTATTGAGATATTTTATTTGCATGTGTTTACTTTCATAAATAATTCTTAAAAAAAAAAACAATGGAATACTTTGCTATCTATTTAAGTTATGAGTAAAGTATTAGGATTGTGACCAATTGAGTAATCATGGTCAAGTGCGTGGGTTGTCATCTATCTTCGCAACAAAAGTTCGTAACAAAAGATCAACGGATGTTCTAAGTGATTCTTTTACCCTGATTATCATAATAATCATGAATAGAGTTGGTAGCCATCTAAAGTTATAAATGATTGAGTATTCTAGGTGAGGTATTTGAATTATCATATCTCTTGGCATAAAAAAAAATTGGTGACTTTTTAGACAAGCTAGTAAGATGTTTAAGTTGAAAAGAGAAAGGAAAAAAAAAGATTATTTTCAGTTGTGAACTTTGTTTGATTTTAGTGGTTTGATAGATTTGATACATTATGTTTATTTCCTTAATTTAACTGGATTTAATTATGATAAATTATGTGTTTAATCGGACTTGTGAACCATTATGTTTGTAGTTAAAGAAAGGGTTAATTATATTTATTTGCTTAATTCAATTGAAGATTGTGAAAAAGAACTTAAGTTAGATGATTTTGGCATGTTTAGGATGGTAAAAGACAAAGATTGACTAGGGGGATTCTTTTTTTTTTCTTTTTGAAATATAATTGGCCTGCTTTTATTAAAATCAAAAAACAAAAACTTTTCCTAAATGTCCTACAATGGCCCAAACAACATTTTCCTAAGCATCCTACCAGGGCCCAACTAATTCTTAAGAAAAACCCAAACTCCTAAAAACAAAACAAAACAAAACCCTAATCTCACCCTATAGCCAGTCCTTCAATTTGACAACCACACACCCTCGTGCACTATTCACATTTTCCCCTATTTCCAAAGCTCCAAAAATGGTCGTTGTCAAATCCCTCCCTTAATGTGGTTTAAGATAGGGGTGAACAAAATTCGATTCAATTTGAAAAAATTGAAAAACAAATTGAATTTCAAATTATTGAATCGACTTAATCGAGTTAATCGAATCAAGTCGAATTTTTATTATTATTTTGAGTTAGAGTCGAGTTGAATTTTCAAATTCAAATAACTCGAATAATTCTAATAAACTAAATATAAACTATATTTTTAAATTTTTTTTAAAAAAATTTAGGCTTTTACTTTAACCTAATTCCCCCCAAGCCCAAACCATTTTATTTTATCCCATTTCCCCCCAAGCCCGTCTGCCCACAAGTCCATTTTCCCAATTCCTCCCCCAAATCAAACCCTTACTCCAGCAAACTCCATCATCCAAATTAGTTTTCGTCTTCTATCTCAATTCCATTCAATTCAAACCCAAAAATCTATTTTCTTCTCAAAAAACCCTAAATTAAACCTTAACTCCATTCTTCTTCTTTTTATTCAAAATCCTCTAAAACAAACCATTCGTCCTTCTTCTTCTTAATTATTAGTTCATTCAAACCCTCAAATCAAAATCCTTACCTCCAAATCGAGTTGTTGTTCCTTTTGACCGACGCACTCTATTCTCTTCTATTTTAAGCTCAAATTTTCTACATCTTTAAGGTTTGTCTCAAGACATTTTTGAATAGTTGAATAATTTTCGCTCTATTTTCATCTCTCTATTTTTTTACTGTTTAAATGCATGATGGTTGTTTTTTCAAAACATTTTTCATCTTTAAACACTTTATTTTTTCCTTCTCCACTTGATTGTTTGCTGTTATAGAATGGGGCACAATCGTCATCATACTAAGAATAATAAAAATAGCTTCTATGCAAAATTTGAGTGGCATTCATTTAAACTTTAATGTCTATACTACTCTAGTTACATTTTTAAAATGAAAGAATTCTTAACTTGTTTGACTGCGGATGCCCTAAAGTTTTGTTTTAGATAATGATATCTTATTTTTCTGAAGTGAAGGTTGGTTTACTGATATCTTCTAGTGAATTCATTTTTGGCTTCTTCTTCTTAATGATATGAATTAAACATCTAGAGACATTTTGCTTGGATACTTATACCTAAGTCCCAATTTAGGTGACATCTACTAGTTATCTTCTTAATAAGATGTTTGAAAGAAATTAATTAATGAAATGCTAGGCATTTGTAGTTGTGGGATTAATAGTTCAGTTAGGAGTCTATTGTGACCTCAAACTCGACTTAGGCTTTTCCATATTTGTAGTTGTGGGATTAATAGTTCGAATTTTGGTGCTTAGAATAATATCAAAGCCTGGGGGTTGGACATGTATTGCCTTGTATGTTCTTTGTTGATTTATGGTTATAGTCTGCTTGTTTTGCCATTGATTCAGTTGGCATTAAGCCTACATATATAACTAGTGTCTTTAGGCTAGTTTCATTTGGGTGTTGTTGTGGCCTTATTTTCAATTTAGAGTTGTTTTTTATTGTCTTATTGGTTTTAGGATGGAGGCTTTACAAGTCATCACATGCATGTTATGCAACTATGAAAGAGGATTATTTGGCTTAAGAGGCATAGGATTAAAACTTCAATATATGAGTGTATAGTTGATTTCCAGTTCTGCATGTTTGTTTCTGTTTTCCAGTTGCTTGAGCCAATGGTTATGTAACAGTCCGATTTAGACTCTAATCGAAACGGTGGTTTCGAGACCATGAATCCGAGTCAGAAAAATATTTAAATATTATTTTCCGTGTTTATTATCTATGAATTTTCATGTGTGAAAGTTTCATATGAAAATTTGATTGTTTGTATGCTTAATTTAATAATAGGATTTAATCGCGTAAAATAAAATTTTAGTGGTTATTTGTGAAAGGGCTGAATAGTGGTTGTTCTTTTAATTTGGAGGCTTTAAGTTGCAAATTACCCATGATATATTGTAATGGACGGTGAAAGACAACCATTATGTGGTTTTGTTATTATTTTATAAAGGTTATATATGTAATTTGGTTAATAATGTTATATAACATAAAACATAAAATAATTAAAAGCCATGGTTCCTTATTTTGCATGACAGAATATAGAGTAAAGAAAAAGAAACAAGAGTTCTGTAATGCCCCCGTATCCGAGAACGTCATTAGAGTCGAGTACGAGGTGTTAACGAACTTAATTTATTAATTAAGTAGCTCAAATAATTTATTTTTAAAATTTCCAGACAAGCTGGCCAACTGCGTCACAGTCGCTTAAAAATTCATATCTCAAGTTCCGAAACTCGAAATTAAGATCTGTAAATTTTCCCTGAAACTAGACTCATATATATATCTACTAATTGTTTTCTAGAATTTTTGGTCAAGCCAATTAGTACAGTTTATTAGTTAAAGTCTCCCCTATTTCAGGATTTGACTACTCTGACCCCTGTGTATTACGAACCATTATTCTCTTTGTACAGAACTCAAAAGACTATTCGGTTTGTTTATCTTAAAACTAGACTCAGTAAGGAATCTGTACATATAAATTATGACCTCTAATTGTTTTTGTATGATTTTTGGTGAATTTCCAAAGTCAGAACAGGGGATTCAGAAATTGCTCTGACCCTATTTCACAAAAATTTAAATATCTCACAAAATATAACTCATTTACCTGTTTTGTTCCATCCATATGAAAATAGACTCATCAGGCTTAAATTTCATAACTTATTCATCATTTAATTCCATTTCTTACCATTTTTAGTGATTTTTCAAATTCACATCACTGCTGCTGTATGACTCTGTTTTATAGCAAATTTCACCATTTTATGGTTTTCCATGGAGTAGGTAATACATTAAGCATACATAACACTAAATATAAATTTTGATTAGCCATTCCAATAGCTAATCAACAACAAGTATTTCCACATCACTCATTTACCATAACATAAGATCATTTACACAAAGTGAGTATAGTGCTATACATGCCACATTCAAAATATACAAGCCATTTTACCAATTTAGGTCTTTGGATAGTGTGAACGAGCCTTCGACCTATCCCGATTCTCAAGTCGGCTTGTCAAAACTACAATGAATGAAAAGGAGGGAGTAAGCATAAATGCTTAGTAAGTTCACATGCAAATAACAAGTAACATAATCATGCCATTCAACATAAACACTATTTGCATAAACAACACCAAGACATTCATGTTACATTTGCATTTAGTATCTTACTACAGTTTCATCATACTAAGTTCTCAACCCGAGGGTTTAAACACATACCTGTCAAATTTTCTTATTCATCACACTTACCAACATGTCACCTTCGTATGAGGAATTCTCCTTAATTAGAGATCTCCCGTTGAACACATCGGAATATGATTTCGGATACACGGATAATGTGCACATAAGTGCTATACTCATAGCTAAATAAGCTCAATAGCTTTCGAAATCTATGTAGCCAAGCTACCATGTAACCTGCCCATAAACGAACTCGGACTCAACTTAACGAGCTCGAGCGCTCTCATCCATAATTGAACTCAGACTCAACTCAACGAGCTCGGATGCCTAGTTACATCTCACAAACTCGGACTCAACTCAACGAGTTCGGAACTCAACCATCCTAGTGACATGTCACTTGTACCCTAATTTATTCCCAAGGTTCAAACGGGATTCTTTTCAATTACACATTTCGATCGCCTTCTTCAGAATATAGAAATCGATACTTGCTAACATCTCATACTTATCAAGTTGTTCACATAATTTGCATATCACCAAATAATAATTTACAAAACATCATATTTCATGATAATAAGTATCATATCATATAAATAACATTAAATCACTTAAAATAAAAATTATGTTACCTTATTTACACGAACTTACCTCTATACAAAATATTAGCAATCGAGCCTATTCCTCGTAAACTTTGTTTTTCCCTCGATCACGACTTGAATCTCGTTTCTCTTGATCTATAATGCCAAATTAATTTTTTTAATACATACATTCATCAAAACAGCCCCTAATACGAACTTTGAAAAATTATCATTTTGCCCCTAAACTTTTACATATTTGCACTTTTTCCCTAAGGCTCGTAAATTAAACATCATCCTATTTTCTTATGTTTTATAACATGCTGATCATTTTTCCCTTCTATGGAAACATCAAATTCACACTCTAACATGTACTTATGACTATTAGGTATTTTTATCGATTAAGCCCTTTTACTCGTTCACTTAAAACCGAGTAGCACAAGTTGTCTAACATAATTTAAAACCTCATATTCTATCATAAAACACAAAAATATACAAATTTCACCTATGCGTATTTTTCCAAATATGAACCTTAGGTTGAATTATTTCTAGCATAAGTTAATTCGAGCTACTGGATTCCAAAAATGCAAAGAACATTAAAAACGGGGCTTGGAATCACTTACTATGGAGCTTGGAAGCTTGAAACAAACCCTAGCTATGGAGAACCCTTGAAATTTTGGCCTAATGAAGAAGATGGACAAAAATTGGCTTTTAATTTTGTTTTTAATTCATTTTAATAACTAAATGACCAAAATGCCCTTAATTAAAAACTATGGTGTTTTATCTTCCTTTAGGTATTTTTGTCCAAACTAGTATAATGGTCTAATTACTATCCAAGGACCTCCACTTTAAAAACCCATTACTCACAAGTACTTAATACCTTTGTGAACTAGAACACACATTTTACAACTTTTGCAATTTAGTCCTAAATATCAAATTGGACCCTCTATCGATAAAATTTCTAAACGAAATTTTCACACAATCATGCAATCATGCCATAGACCTTAAAATGATAATAAAATAAATTTTTCTACCTCGAATTTGTGGTCACGAAACCACTATTCTGATTAGGCCCTAATTCGGGATATTACAAGTTCCTTAGGTTAGGCTATTTTTGGAACTTGATTAAAGGTAAGTTTTAGCTCGGTTTTTGATAATTTTTATGTTTTTGAGATCGTTGCTTCGAGTACTACCTGACCCATGCTTGAATTTTTTATTTTTGTAAATATTTTGAGTTATGCCATTGATGAATATTTGTGTTTTGTGATGTTTGATAATAAATTATGAAAGATATGTTTTGGATTAATATGTTTTGTATTGGAGTTTTTGATGATTTTGAGTTATTAGGACTAAATTGCAAAAATAATAAATTGAAGGACTAAAATGAGAAATAAATGAAATATATGGATTAGTATGAGCATAAGGAAGATTCGGCCTAATTCTGATATGGTGAGATTTTGTGTATTTTGTGTTTTGTGCAAATATGACTAATTGGTAAAAGTATTAAATATCAGGGGTAAAATGGTAATTTTCTCATTTATGTGTTGTTGGATTAAATTGAATGAAATTGTATTTAAATGAGGTTAATTTAAAATTATATAGATCAAGAACAAAAGAAATAAGACTTGGATTGGGGAAAAACAAAAATAGTCAAATAGCCGGTTTACATCGTTCGTCGATATCCAAGGTAAGTTTATAAGCAATAAACGTTTTTGAATTTGAATGTGTATGATTTTTATATGTTGAATTTAATTGTATGAATTTCTATGGTTGAAGCCGAATGCATGAATGTCTATGAAATATGGGGATATTTTCGGTTCAATTGAGATATGAATTATGAATAAGATTAACTTTGTAACAGTGATATATCAAGCTTATTGCCTAGCAGGCTTTGATGCCGGTGTATGATATCAGGCTTATTACCTAGCAGGCTTTGATGCCGGTGTATGATATCAGGTTTATTACCTAGCAGGCTCTGTGCCAGTGTTTTATACAAGGCTTTATGCTTAATGAATTTTATGTGAGCAACGGTAAAAGTAATCAAATGTGTTAAGTGAGCTAAAGTATTCAGGTATGTTAATATGATTATTCTATTCGAAATGAAAGTTAATTGATTGAAACATATGTGATAGACATGTTTTGTGGTGATATTGAAAATGTATGAAATTATGAGTAAGGCATTCAGTTTTATGATAAGTATAAGTATGTGATTTAAAAGTTTGATTCATGTGATTGTATATATATATATGAATACATATAAATAATCGATTACCGATGATATTATGACTTTGAAATTGGAGAATATATTGATAATTTATATATATGGTATATTCGGCCATGGTATATGGATGTATAGATATATGTTTGATTCGGGTTATTTTATATATATAGAAAGGTTGTTAATTTGCTTAAATTGCTTATAACTTACTAAGCTACGATAGCTTACTATGAGTGTATTTATTCTTTGTTCTTATAGATTTTTGGAAGTTTGCTACAAGCTCAGGGACCGTCAGTGAAGCTAACCACACTATCGTCAATCTTCGGTACTATTAAAAGTCTTATTTCAAACTTATGACATGTATAGGCTAATATGTATTTTGTTCGACCTTGAATATGTATAGCTTGAGCCATGCAAAAATGGCTTAATCTTCATGATAATTTCGGTCATACTTTGGTTATGGTTGGAGCTCACTTTTGGTTATGATGTTATATATTACACATGAATGGTCTATGTGATAAATGTTATATGTTTAAAAATGGCTTGATGATGGTAAATTTGGAAATGGTTGATGTAATGATCATTGTATGTATACAATTTCATAGCATAATTAATTGTTTCGGCTAAGGTTTAACTTAGGTAAAACATATATGAATTGATTTGAATCTTATTTCAATAATGTATTGGTACATACGGACGTAGGATGGAATTGAATAAAATGGTTAGGTTTAAATCATGATTTGATATTGCATATATAAATACCCATGCATATGATAATTTGACTTGAATTGTTTGATACATAGTATTTAATATTTATGTTTTAAATATGTCTATAAGTGATTAACCTCTTGTAATGATAGATATAATTATATTTAATTGATAAATATTTTTAGTTATATGTTAGAATGAGTTAAAGAATATGGTTGTTCAATGATTCAGCTATTTCTTATATATATATGAATGACGGGTTTAGAAAATGCAAATTATAAAATGTTTATACATGTTTCCATATGCGGTTGTATATTTGTTTGTGATGAAATAAAGTTGGAAGGAAAAATGATGATAAGTATGTGCATATTCTATTAATGAGATGAAAATTTACCAAATGAATAGTAACTTTTGTCAATTATTATTATGAAAATTATATGTTTTCTATGTGATGTATAAATGTTTAACTTAATATTAAATGAATTCCGAATATGATATGATCTTTATCAAATGATTATAAGCAGTACATTTCGTGTAATCCATTTGTGTTTAATTATAGTATGCGACTAAAGTGTAATTAAGTCTGTTTATCTGCATGTATTATGAGTTTAAATTAAAATTATATTCAGTTATGTGGTAGTAGAAATTAAATTGACTATTGAAATTCAAGTTCGTGTATGTGATCGTTTTAGCTTGTGTTCTTTACTGGTAATACCTTGTATCCTTAATTCGGCGACGGATACGGGTTAGGGGTGTTACAGGTTATGTAACACCCCAAACCCGGCCCAGACGTTATGGCCGGATCCGACATGCCACATCGAAGCGTTCAAAACATTTTATATTGTTGATCCAGAAAAACCTACTTAGTGTTTTAAAAGATAATTTCATTATAGGTTAAAGTGAATGGAAGTTGTGCACCAGGTAGGAAACCGGAAAAGAGGAGGTGAGTCTATCGGACTACTTAAGTACCAAGCTCCCTTCGATCCAATCCTAGACATGCACACCGCCATTGCCACACCTTAACGTCATGTATATTTTTAGGAAACCGATTTGATTAAGTCATTTTTAGGAAAAGTGATTAATTTTGGAAAATACTTTCATTGCGGAAGCTTTGCTTGTTGTCGTGTTATTTTGAAATCAATTGTTGTTTTTTTTTTTTTGAAAACGCGCCCTAAAGCTATCCAATTTCAACAGTTAAAATAAGTAATACCTATCTTAGTAATACATATTAAAACCATCAAAAATAATTAAGCGGCCTTATTACATTTAAAAACCCAAACCTCAACGTAAATAATAGGATGTCCAGTTCACCAGAAGAAAACCAAACTTTCAGAACGGGTGGCCACTTCGAATTCCCTCACAGCTCCAAGCCCACTATGGTTGGGGATTTCCTGCGTAGATGAAAATAAAATGGGTGAGTTTGGGGAAACTCAGTGTGTAAGGAAAACCCATTCAAAGCCCAAGTCAGCTCAAGCCTATTGGGCCTAAGCCCATTCAGGTAACAGTGGTACTGGACCAGAGCCCTTTTCAGATTACAATAAACTGGGCCTTAGCCCCTTATTCAGATAACAGTATGGCCCATAGGCCCATTTCAAAATACATGCAACATCAATAACATATGCAAGCCCATTTGGGGAGACTACTCAACCCACCAACCACTACACTCCACCCGTACCAGCCCTACACTCCATGTGGGGAATAGCTCAACCCACCCAGCCCAACACTCCACAGTTTCAGCCTTGCTGCTTAGTTAACAGTAAATTGAGGCAAAGCCTCCAGTACGTGGACAAGCCACTTTCAGTACTTCCTCCGTCAATATCCCAATCCCATGCATCAGATAATAACAACATGGCATGCAGTAAATAACAACAGTCAAACATGCATTTAGGTCAATTTAACCCTAGGGGTATTTCAGTAATTTACCTACTAGGGGTAAAACTGTAAATTTTTCACTTTTAAATGTATTTCAGTAATTTATCTATTTTAGGGTTTTTCATGCATATTCCTACTTTTCACGTACTAACAGAATCACGTACCGAGGGTTCTTACCGAATTGGGCCCGTTGGCCCATCATTCCAATTTTGGCCCATTAAGCCCAAAAATATCGAGGGCACAGAAATCATGCACTTTGCAGTCCAAATTTTGTAGCTTACCAAAAACATTAATCGATTTACCTCACGAGCATTCGCACACTCGCAAATCTACAAAATACCGATTTTCGGCATTTCGGCTTTTTGACTTTTGCCGATCCAGACTAAGAAAGAGGGTGTTAGTTACACACCTGTTTGCGATGATATGCTGACGAGATCCACACACGAACTGCCTACAATTGGATTACTAACACATTAATCTAACTATTCAAATACGAACTACGTATTAACCCCTTACAATATTCGGCCAACCACACCTACAGGTCATAGTAAGCTTATAAGAAATCAATAAGCAACTCATTAACAAATTTTTGTCAATGTTTACCACATAATCATAATCTCACTGCAAGTTGTCTTCCTGAACAACAGTCACTAAATCATTTATAACTGGAGCTACCAAACTCCAAATCAAGTGCCGTTAATTTTACCTAAAAATAGACTCATATATCTTCTATCCATAAAATTTTCAGAATTTTTGGTTTAGCCAATCAATACCAGATTTTTCTTAAAGTTTCCCATGTTTCACTATTTGACTAATCTGACCACTCTTCATTATGAATCAAATTTCTCATTGTACAGAATTCAAAATATGTTCTCGTTTATTTCATTTGAAACTAGACTCATTAAGATTTAATTACATAATTTATTCACCTTCTAACTCATCTCTCACAATTTATGGTGATTTTCCAAAGTCACGTTACTGCTGCTGTCCCAAGCAGATTTATTACCAAATCACTCTTTCACACTTAACTTGCATGCATGTTATTTAAACATGTATATCACCAATCAATCATCACATATCTATGATTTTACTTAAGTATAATCTCCATTTCATCATTTTAAAGCACAACATGTTAGCCTATTTTTCCCTTTAACATCTAAGGCACATGCATGCTAATTTGTTTGGCTCAACTTCACCTATCTTCCATTTTTCATCAAAAGAACATGAAACAACAACCATTTCCTTCATTTTAATTCATGACTAAATGCTCACAACACAACTAAAAACCAAAATATGCTTCAAGAGTTAAGGTAGAATCAAGAAGAACTCATGAACCTCAAAATAAAAGCAAACTACCATGAACTTACCTTCAATTTTCTTCCCCAAGTGACCGAACATTCAAGAGCTTTCTCCTCTCCTTTCTCTTCTCTAACTTTAGGCTATGATGAACAAAGATGGACAAAACTTTGTTCTTTTCACCCCCTTTTTTTAATAAAATTTCATATTTCATCCATTTAATTCTTTAATACAAAAGACATGAAATTCCCATCATGAAACATTTACCTAACCCATTATCATGAAACATTTACCTAACCTATTATCATGGAACATTTACCTAACCCATTATCAATTTGTATCAATTTGTACCATAAATTATGGATATCAAGTGCACATTTTGTCTACAACAACACGATGGCTGGCCACTTCATGTAAAATGGGAGGTTTGTCATGCAAATCCTCCTATTTTGCAGTCCTATTTATTTGGCCACTTCAATTTAGCCTATAGCATTTTCAAACATTTTCACATAGGTCCTATTTCATAATTTCACCCCATTTTTCTTATGGAACAAAAAAATTAACTAAAATTGACGGGTTCTATCTTAAGCTTGGGCCTTCTAGAGGCCCACTAACATAATTAAACCTATGCCAATATTCACAGAATTCCCGAAAATTGGGGCGTTACAGGTTATAGGTTGAGAATATGAGTAGTCTTTGGATTGTTAATGTGCCTGAAGAAAGAACTTCAAATTGGAAGGATTCATAGATGTATATATTGCAACTCTTGAAGTTTTCCTACTGGTTATTGAAGTTTGTGATATCATTTTTCTTGCCACTGTAACCTAAGAACCCATCTAGAAATAAACTCCAAAGAGTGTCAGCTTTTTTTAATTCATTTTATTGATTTTTACTGCATAAAGGGAGATGAGGACATGTCTGGTACATCTAGAAAATTTTGTAATAAAAGCTTCAGCTTGCTTTTAGTTAGATACTAATGATAATTTCCACCATATAGACCTTAGTCTTAAATAAATGCAGGCCTTTAAGTGCTGCCTGCCACAACATCATTCTTTGGTCACCCTCCAATTTTAAAATGATTTTTTTTATTATATATGAAAAACTAATCTTTTATTATATCATTAATAAATTTAATCTTCCATTAGATAAATCAATTATTGGTTATGGTTAGTGATTGTAAAAAATGTTTACTTGTAGATGAGTGATCCAAAGCGAGATGGTTCAACTCAAAGTTCACAAAATTCTTCCTTAAGTAGAGATGATCAAACAACAACCAAGGAAAATGTTCGAAAAAAGATTACTCCAGGGGCAACTTGTTGGAACCATTTCACGAAATTTGTGACTGAAGGGGGGGAGGGGAGAAGAGAGCAAGGTGCAATACTGGTGATGTTACTTACACCATGGAATCAACTTTGGGTTCTACAACGAATTTGAATAACCATTTGAAAATATGCCTAAAAAGACCTCGAGGTAATACTTCTGACCCAAAGCAATCAGAATTAGCATTTGTGAAGGTTAGCCAAGAAACAACGATTTATCAACTTGGGTGTTTGATAAAGATGCTGTTATAAAGGCATTGATTTGTATGATAATTGTGGATGAATTGCCTTTTAAAATTGTAGAAGGAGAGGGATTCAAATACTTTTTTTCTATAGTATGCCCACGGTTTAGTCTTCTATCTCGTTGGACAATTAGAAGTGATTGTCTTGATTTATTTAACTCCATGAAGAGTGTAATGAGGAATTATTTTGAAAAAGATATAAATAGAGTTTGTTTGACAACGGACACTTGGACTTCATTGTAGAGGATATCTTACATGGTTTTAACAACACATTGGGTGAATGATGAGTGGAGGTTGCAAAAAAGGATTATAAATTTTTGCCTAATATCTGCTCATAGAGGTGAAAGCATAGGTCAAGCCATTGAAAAATGTCTTTAAGATTGCGGGCTTGAGAGGGTCTTCACTATTACGATTCATAATGCATCCACCAATAGTGTTGCCATTGAATATTTGATAAAGAAATTGAATCATCAAAATGCTTCTATTGCAAATGGAAAATTTATGCATATGAGATGTGTTGCACACATTCTTAATTTCATTGTGCAATACGCTATTAATGATGCTTCTGTGTCTGTGGATCGAGTTAGAGGTGTTGTAAGGTATATAAAAGCATCACCATCGAGGTTGACAAAATTCAACAACGGGTAAAAGAAGAAATGATAGATAGTAAGGCTTAATTGTGTTTAGATGTACCTACTAGATAGAACTTAACATATATGACGTTAAAGGTGGCAGAAAAATATAAGTGTGCATTTGAATCATATGTACGTGATTATTATAATTTTTTTCTTGACCTTACTATAGGAGATGGAGTTCCTACATTTGATGATTTGGAAATTGTTCTAAGAGTTATAAAAGTATTAGAGCCTTTTTATCATCTTACACTAAAGGTGTCCGGATCTTTGCATATTACCTCTTATTCAATTTTTGAAGTATTGACAGAAGTGCATTGTCTTTTTTATGGGTGGTAAGATTGTGGAGATCTAGACATAATTTCTATGACTTCCAAAATGAGAGATAAGCATAATAAGTATTGGGAGTGAAGGAAACAAGATCAACATGCTAGTTTACTTGGCGGTCATCTTTGATCCGCGATGTAAAATGAGTTTTTTGGACTTTAGGGTTGCTAATGACATTATGAAAATTATTGATAAAGAGTTCCATTGCTTGTTCAATGAGTATTCTTTCAATGTCGGGAGAATTCAATTGTTTGAAGGTAGATCTAGTTTGTAACAACCCATTTTTCAATGGTGTCGGAAATAGTGGTTCGAGACCACCAAATTCGGCGAGTAAGCTCATAAATTTTATCATTTAATATTTACGAGTCAAATGTCTTATAATGAAATATTAGATTCGAGTGATAAAACCCTAGTTCAAGTGGTTTTGGAAAATGAGGTTGAACCTCGTTTCTACAAACCGAGCCGTAAATATTTTTATAAATATTTATGGAGTGTCAAAAAGGTGGTATTAAAGTTTCGTTGAAAAATTTTAACGTTTTGATAGTTAATTAATTAAAAATGACTAAATTGAAAAATGTGCAAAACTTGCTAATTATAATATTTAAGAGATTAAATGGCTTGAATAATAAAAGAGGAAGGAATTAAGAAGCAAATACACCTAAACTAAAATGATGAGACGACATAAGCATGGAAAATAATAAAATAAAAGGATTTAGTGGTAAAATGGTAAATTGTTTAAAATTAAAACAAACAAATTGAATTTTAATGTTTCTATGCAATTCATCTTCTACCTTCTGCTTAAACCGACATGGAGGGAGAAATTTAAGTTGGTTTTCATATTTTGCTGCAAGTAAGTTCAATTTAGCCCCATTTTCAATAATTTTTATGTTTTTGATATCGTTACAACTAAGTCTAGCTAACCTGTACCTTTGATTTTGAAACTGTTAAAGATATTGAATATTGTCATTGATGAACCTATATGATGTTGATGTTAACTGATGAATTTGAGATATTGGTTGATATTTAAAAGTATTTTATTAAGTAATTTTGATGAATTTCCCGATTAAGGACTAAATTGTTGAAATAGTAAAAACACGAGTTTGTTGTGAAATTATTGAAAAAATGGACTGTATTAAATGCCATGAGCATACTGTTGGATTTGTATTAAAAATGGTTAATTTGCATGTTTTGAGTTTAGGGACTAAATTGAATAAAAGTTAAACTTTAGGGGTAATTTTTTAAAAATGTAAAAAATGACTAAATTGCATGAAATGAATGGTTTTATTGTCTAAATTAATATATTGAATGAAATTATTAATTTAGATTGAGATCGGGTGGAAAATCGAGAAAAATAAAAAATTACCAAAATGCCCCTAAACTTTAGTATTGCTGCAATTTAGCCAGGTAAGTTCGTATAATTAAATTGTATATTTATATGTTTGAATTGAATGCTATATATGTGAAATGTAAAAAATTGTCATGTATAAGTATGGATTACATATCTGATAATGTCTAACATGTGCTAAGTCCCGTTTAAACAAATGAAATGCAACGGATACAGGGTTCCTGAATTGGTTGTGGTCCTGCATATGTTGCGAACACACCACAGCTCGCATGAGTGTCCCGTTAATAGCTTTTATGAGCATCCTGATTGGTTGTGATCCTTATATGTTGCGACACACCGCAGCTCTTACGAGCGTCCCGATATTTAGCTCTCACGAGCTTCCCGTTATATGGTTATTGCAAGTTTCTTATTTATGGTTCTTATGAGCTTTCCTATTAATGGATCTCCGAAGCTTCCAGATATTGGCTCACTTGAACTTCCCGATTATGGCTCTCATGAGCTTCCCGTTACATGGCTCACATGAGCTTCCCATTATATGGCTCGAAAGAGCTTCCCGTTATGTGCTCGTATGAGCATTCCTGAATATGTATTGACGATAATACACGAATTGACAGTTTACAATTTTGTACTCTTCATCTGTACTACCCATTATCCATCAATATTTTAATTGGTTTAACAGGAAAAGTTCTAATATGAGATAATATGGGTTCGAAATGAACTATTACCCGAATAAATATGCAATATATGGAAATGATAGTACATGATATATTGAAATATTAAAATGGATGATATATGCATATAAAGAAACGGAAAGAGAATGATATGTATCATGACATGTACATATGTGAATATCTTTGATATGTTGATACAAGGAAATTATGTAAGTTGAGACGAGTAATAAACTCAAGTGTGACATGTTGAGAAAATAAGTTTATCAATGTTGAATTTATATAAAATATGTTCAAGTACACTAATAAGTGTTGTTGTTTGATGCTTAGGCAAGTGCCAAGCTATTGGTTAAATTGTAATATGTTTATTTATATGATGCATCGAAAGGGTAAGTACTCAAATGACAATATGCTAGTGCTCATGAAAGAGTAGTAAGGTTTAAGTTCTACAATTTCTTATGAAATGCAAATGAAAATAAAAAAATTTGGAAGAGCAAAGTTGTTTAAAATCCTACTATGCTAGGGATAATATGTATAAGCGATGTTACGGATTTATTTACCTTGTGAGTATTGAATATAACTTCACAAGCATTGGGGTGTCAATATTGGATTATTCTTGATATGTATAAATTTCATATTTGAAATGAATTGATTTGATTAAAGTTTATATGAGCTTACTAAGCATTCATTTCTTACGTAGTTGTTTTCATTTACTTTCCAAATTACTGGAAGCTCCATCGGGTTGGAAGCTTGTCGGAGATATATCGTACTATCCATCGGTTATATCGGTACTTTCGGATGTTTTGATTTTGGTTATAATGCCATGTATAGGTATTCTGGTTAATGTTGGCCTATATGTGTTTTGTTAAAATTAGTCACTTATTTGGCTTGAGAGTTGACACATTTTGGGTTTGGTGCACATTTTCCTTATATGATTGATGTGTGATTTAGATTATGATTGTATGGTAAAAGGTAAAATATTAGCTAAAAGTGCATTTATATACATGTGTTTTGGGATGTGATGAATTGATTAGGAATTGGTACCTTAATATATAAAGTATAAATATATTTAAATATGTTAGTATTTAAAATACATTTTGGCACCATATGACATGTTTTGGTAGCAAGTGACTTGGTTTGAAATAATTCAAATTAGCTTGGTAAACCTTGGGTACAATTATGCATATACGTTAGTTGTACATATAAATATATTGAATACATGAACACACATGTTATAATCTGTCATTTGAGGTGCCTAAAGGAATATTGGTTGTATGTTAAGATATTATATATATTTAAGGCTTGATTTTTACTTGTTTTGGATGCCATAATATGGCTTGTTTGCATGTATGATGATAACTATAGGTATATGTAATACCTCAAAAATTTCTATAGTAAGATATTATCCTTGATATAGAAAAATAAGGAAATAAGTGACAAAGAGGAAAGTTTTGAGTTATGACAACGTTGGGAAGTAAATTATGATATCTTGATTCAGGAAAGGACTAAATCGTAAAAGTGTGAAAAGTTTTGTTGCCTAAGAGTAAATACTCAAAACTTGAGGGGTTAAAGTGTAAACATGAAAAATTTAAAGGGCCAATAGTAAATATTTTAAGGGTGGAATGATCTAAAAACTAAGGAAAATGGATGAATTAGGACCAAATTGAATAGGTGAAGAATTATGATGGACTAAATTGCAATTTTACCAAATTAAATGATGACTCAAGGATGGAATTTTAAAAGATAATAAAGGGCAAAATGGTCAATTAGAAGAGAGAGAAATCTAGAAAGTAATGATGATGTTGATGATATTTTATAATTATTTAATTAAGATAAATATTATTTTAATATTTTAATGAGATATTTTATTATTTATTATTAATTTATTTAATATATAAGGAAGGAAAGATGAAGAATTTCTATCATCTTCCATCCATGCAATTCATGTTAGAAGAAAAGAGAAGAAAGAAAGTTTTATTTTCTTTACAATTTGGTCCTTCCACCAAAAATCCACCATTTTCACTTAGAAATCAAAAGAATTTCCATAACTATCAAGAGAGAAAGATGACAAGGAGACTATGAGGAGCTAGAATATCAACTTAGATTCAAGAAATAGAAACTGGAGGAGAGAGAAAATCAAGCGAAAGATTGAAATCAATGAGACAAGGTAAGAACATTAAGATTTCAATATATTTTTAAGTTTGATACTATTGAAAAAGCATGGAAATGATGTTAATGTAGAGTTTTCTTATATAAGGTTTTATGTTCTTGATATGTTAGTGAAGAGAAAGTAATGAGAAATAGTGTAGAGAAAGAAAATAAGAGTGTTATAAACATGGTAAATAAATATCTTGCACTAAAACAGTTTTGGACAGCAGCAGTAGGCTAACTTTAAAAAATCACCATAGATTGTGGAAATCGAATTAGAGGAAAAAAAATTAAAGCTTATTGAGTTTAGTTTTTTATAGAAAAACCTGTGTAAGCAATGAAATTGTGAATTATAAGATATAATAAATTTTGTGAGATAAGGTCAAAATGATTTCGGGTTCCCTTGTTCTGACTTTGAAAAATCATAAAAAATTGGAGAAAAATAATTAATGACTTAAATTTATATTTTTAAAATACTTAATGAGTCTATTTTCAAGATAAATAAGCAGGAAAATCATCTGAATCTCGTACGAGGAGATAATTAATTCTTAGAGAAGAAAGGTCGAAACTATCAGACAGCAGAACAGAGGTAACTTTAAAGAATAAACTGTACTTATTGGATAAATCAAAAATTCTGAAAATTTTATGGTAAGAATATATGTGAGTTTAGTTTTAGGTAAAATTAGCGGATCTTAATTTGGAGTTCTGTACCTTAAGATAAAAATAATTTAGTGACTATGACACAGATGGACAGCTTTGAATATACATATAAGTAAATAGTGAAATTATAGATAATGTTACTTATAAGCATGTTATATACATTAAGGATGTGGAATAGAGAGGAGGAGGAGGAAAATATATATGACTATTCAGCTAGTATGGTTAATTTGCATGTTTTAGGCTCAAGGACTAAATTGAATAAAAGTATAATTATAGGGGGAATTTTATAAAAATATCAAAAATGACCAAATTGAAGGGAATGAAATTTTTTATTATCTAAATTAATAAATTGAATGAAATTATTAATTTAAGATCGGGTGAAAATCGGGAAAATGGTAAATTATCAAAATGCCCCTAACTCTTGGTATTTCTGCAATTTAGTCAGGTAGGTTCGTATAACTTGAATAAGCATGTAAATATGTCATTTTAAATATTGTATTATATTTATATGATGTTTGAATTGAATATATGAAATATATGGATGTTGAAATGAAAGAAATAACACATTAACTGAAACTACTTGAAAGGGATAAAATCTGTTTGAATATTGGGTTTCGGATGGATATAGGTGATTTCCCAAACGAAAGAAGTTCCTGCATGTGTTGCAAAAATAGGTAACCCAGACGGTTAATCTGAAAAAAGCCTTCTCGAGAATATAAAGTGGATAGGATTCGTTCCTGATTCACTATAATACCTCAAAGTGGATAGTGTCGAAACCATCTTTTTTGAAAAAAGGGAATCGACTTTAGATTTTGGAAACGAAGACGAAAAAATGGGAGTCGCCACCAATCCTTTTTGAAGAGGTGTGATCAGATCACCTTAAATTAATCATTTTAATAAAAGTTAAGATTCACTAAAACGATAATTTTGGGTCTACAAGAATCAGAAAATGAGTTCGAGAGTCGGTTACGTACGAGGAAGGATTAGCACCCTCGTGACGCCCAAAAATTGGTACCTAGTTGATTAATTAGTGTCTTAGTGTCGAAACTTTGAAAACTTAAAAGACTTTAAAATACGATCCCTCTTTTTGTAGAAACACTTGAATGTTAAAGATCTTCTCGTCTCGAAATAATAAAATGTCACATCCAGTAAGTTAGGACACAACATCTTGAATTTTCGAGAACGGGCTTGCCTTTTATTTAAAATTTGTGTATTTTAACCCATTAAAAGGGGAATCGATTATTTAGAGTAAACAAGAAAAATCGAAACCCAGTAAGTTAGGGCACGTTTTCTCGAATTTTCAAATACCGAATATTGCCTTTATTTGCAAAAAATCTTATCTTTAGGTAACAAGAGTCATATCTAGTAAGTTAGGACACAACACCTCGTATTTCCGAGAGTAAGCATTTTATTTAAAATTCGTATTACAATTTTAAAAGAATATTCCATTATTTAGATTAAACGAGAAAAATCGAAACCTCGTAAGTTAGGGCACGATTTTCTTGAATTTCTAAATATGGAATATTACTTTTATGAAAGAATTATTTTAATGTGTTGAGAAAAAAATGACGTGATTTATAGTGAAATATAAAAGCAAATTATGGTGCTAATACATGTAAAAATAACATATGCGATAGTACAAATAACAGTAATATGGGCAAGAATAAAAAAAAATAAGATACATACATAAATAAAAAGGCTAACTAAAATAACATAAGTAAATAAATAAATAAAACTATTAGAAAGTTTAAAAAAATAAAAAATAAAAAAATAAAATAAAAATAAGAAATGAAATAGGCAAAAACAATAAAGAAAAAAAAATATATTAAATGAAACAAAAGAAGAAGTGATGATAATAATAATAATAATAATAATAATAATAATAATGTAATAAGTAAATAAACATAAAAAGGAAAGTATATAATATAATAACAATATGAAATTAATTAGTTTAATACTAAGATAATAATAATAGTAATAATATAATGATAATAGTATTAGAAAAATAAGATGAACATAAATGCAAATATAACAACAATGCTAACAATATATTAAATTAACTAACTTAAAAATAAAATAGAATATATATAATTAACTAACTTAAAATTAAAATAGCAAAAGTAGCAAAAAAAGGACTAAATCAAAATCTAAATAAAATTTAAAAGGGGGGATTCGGATAAAAAAGGGGAAGAGGACAGATTTGGAACACGCTTGAAAACTGAGGGACCGGTTGGTAAAATATTCCCAGCCCTTATACGCTAAGTTTCATCTGTCTGCCTCTTCAAATGGTCCGAGGACCAAGTTGCAACGGAGGTAAAATTACGCGGTCAAATTAAAATGAAAGGAAAATAAAAAGGATTAAATTAAAAGAGTCAAAAATATGGAAGGACCATGGTCGTAAATATCCCATCAGATGCAAAACACGCGGATCCCCTTAAGCTGGGTCAGGTCGCACACGGGCTCAATCCAAACGACGCCGTTTCGGCTTTAGATGCCCAGGTGCAAAACGACACCGTTTGACCCCTAGTATTTAGTCATTTTTTTTATATATTTTTTCATTTTTGCTTCATTCTTGTTTAAAAAAATCAGAAAACACACCCACCCCCTTTCTCCTTTCGGCTAGGGTTTCAAAACCCATCCTTGCCCCCGTCATCGTGGCTCTTTGAAGTCGTTGGGGCCTCCACCGTCGACGGTGGTCACGGCCACGAAGATCCAAGTGAGTTTTTCCTTTCTATTTTTTTATTTAAACTTGATTTATAATGAAAATAATGAGATAAATCACAAAAAAAATGAACTAAATGAATAAGAGAAATGGAGATTAAAATCAACCTTTTTACTTCTGTTGTTTTGCTTTTTAATTTTCAATATTCGTGTCTAACAATGTTTTTCTCTTTTTTTTCTTTTTCAAAAGAAAACCAAAAAATCCCCTTTTACATTCATGATTCGGGCTTTTTAAAGCCGATTTACAAATCTTATTTTTACTATTTCAACTGCTCCTGTCTTTTCTTTCTTTTCCTCGTAGGAGGCGACGGTGGCAGAGTGATAGTGGCCGGCGGCGGCTCAAGCTCTGACAGTGGTAGGTTGCGGCGCCACTTGTTGTTAGGGGGCTAGAGTTTTGTCCTTTTCTGAAAATAGGTTTAGGTAGTGGGCTTTTAGGCTGCTAGGTTTTAGTTGGGTTTGGGTTTGATTTGTTTGGGTTAGGGCTGTAATGGGTTTGGGTTTTGGGTAGGTAGTTGGGTTTATTTTATTTTATTGGGCTCGGGCCAAAATTGGTGTAAACAGCTGCCCCTCTTTGGTTGTTGTCGTGTAATGAGAATAAAGTAAAGTCTTTCAAGAAAGACCAATTTTACCCGGTCACGTCGAGTCTTGACTTCTTTGGTACTCCTCTTCTTTCTGTAGCCTCGTCCCAGCCCATTGTGTCTTATTGCTGTGATCCACTCCACTACGACTACTTGTAGCTTTAACCTGCAACTTCAAAGAGACAAGGTTTGTTTTGATCTGCTCTATTACAACTTCAGAGATATAAGATCCGCTATCCTTAGTCTGCTCCACTGCTACTTCAGGGAGATAGGGTTTGTGATTTGTAGCTTCAATCGCTCCAATGCCATTTCAGGGAGAAGAGGTTTGTAGCTTCGATCCACTCCGCTGGAACTTCAAAGAGATACGAATTGTGGCTTTGAGCAGCTCCAGTGCCATTTCAGGGAGAAGAGATTTGTGCTTCGATCTACTCTGCTGGAACTTCAAGGAGATACAAATTGTGGCTTCGAGCTTCCCTAGTGCCATTTTAGGGAGAAGAGATTTGTATCTTCGATCTACTCCGCTGAAACTTCAAGGAGATACGAATTGATGATTTCAACCTACTCCATTACTACTTAGGGAGATAGGATGGTGGCTTAAATCTACTACACTATTGCTTAGGGAGACAAGATTTGTAATTTTCAGCCTGTTACCCTACTGCTTAGGGGGTTAAGGCTCACCGTCTTTGATTTGCTCCACTACTGCTTAGGGAGATAAGATCTGTAATTCAGCCTGTTACCCTATTGCTTAGGGGGTTAAGGCCCATCATCTTTGATATGTTCCACTATTGCTTAGGGAGATAAGACTTGCTATCTTTAGTCTGCTCCACCGCAACTTCAGGGAGATAAGACCTGCTATTTTTAGTCTGCTTCACTGCAACTTTAGGAAGATAAGACTTGTGACCTCAATCTACTCCGTTGAAACTTCTAGGAGATCTGTTGTGGCTTCTAGCCGCTCCAACGCCATTTCAAGGAGAAGAAATTTGTAATTTTCAACCTGTTACCCTACTGCTTAAGGGGGTTAAGGCTTATCGTCTTCGATCTATTCCCTTACTACTTAGGGTGATAAGATCTATAATTTTCAGCCTGTTACCCTATTGCTTAGGGGGTTAAGGCCCATCGTCTTCAATCTGCTCTACCCTACTGCTTAGGGGGTTAAGGCCCATCGCCTTCGATCTGTTTCCTTACTGCTTATGGTGATAAGATCTATAATTTTCAGCCTGTTACCCTACTGCTTAAGGGTTTAAGGCCATTTGTCTTCGATCTACTCCACTGCTACTTAAGGAGACAAGATTTGTAATTTTCAGCCTGTTACCCTACTACTTAGGGGGTTAAGGCCCTTCGTCTTCGATCTGCTCCACTACTGCTTAGGGAAACGAGATCTGTAATTTTCAGCCTGTTACCCTACTGCTTAAGGGGTTAAGGCCCTTTGTCTTCGATCTGGTCCACTACTGCTTAGGGAGACAAGATCTGTAATTTTCAGCCTGTTACCCTACTACTTAAGGGGTTAAGGCCCTTAGTCTTCGATCTGCTCCACTATTGCTTAGGGAGACAAGATTTGTAATTTTCAGCCTGTTATCCTACTGCTTAGGGGGTTAAGGCCCTTCTTCTTCAATCTGGTCCACTACTGCTTAGGGAGACGAGATCTGTAATTTTTAGCCTGTTACCCTACTACTTAGAGGGTTAAGGCCCTTCGTCTTCGATTAGGTCCACTACTGCTTAGGGAGACGAGATTTGTAATTTTCAGCCTATTACCTTACTGCTTAGAGGGTTAAGGCCCTTCGTCTTCGATCTGCTTCACTACTGCTTAGGGAGACAAGATCTGTAATTTTTAGCCTGTTACCCTACTACTTAAGGGGTTAAGGCTTACGAATTCACTGATCTAGGGACATGACCTGTAGAGTCGGTTTCATGTATCTATGCTTATGCCAAACAATTAGGATACTATGATCGAAAGGAATCAAATGCACCTAACTAGATGTGTTATGAATGATCTATAAATGTGAGTGCAACATGTTATGAGAATGATCCCTTTTTAATTTTTAGGTTGCCATTGCTCTTTGTTCATCAAGGTTCTATCACTAAAACAATATTGTCTTCTTGTTCAGCTTAAATCTTAGACAGAAAACCTAAAGAGGTTAAACTCTTCTTTCTCAAATATCTCCAATCCTTAGGTTTGATTCTAAATAATAGCCCTGTTTCAGGTTCCTGTACTATTTAGAAACTTTCAGAGTAATATGCAGAACTCCTTTTGTGAAAGTGTCATTAGTCCATTAATCATCATTTCGATGCAAAATGCTTGAAAAATATCATAAAAATGACAGAACTGAAATTTGTCAGAAACAAAATTTGAAGGGAATAGATTAATCACAGACAACAAACATTGCTGGAATACAAAATGAATAAAAAGAAAATAGGTGCCCCAGATATCGTAGCGTGAGCTTCTCTGTACGAACTTCTTGAGGACTCCCTTTTTGAGCCCAATATGTGTTTAGGGGATCTAGAGTACCCTTGTAGATGCCCCAAGATGTAACATCTCTCCTCCTTGTTAATTTAGGTATCGTAAGACTACCGCATGCCCCACCTTCGATCAAAATTTGAATCGCCCTTTTACGGGTTTTCAATTCAAAATCTCTTTGGTTTCAAGATGCCCTTTGCGAGTTTTCACCTTGACCTCTCCTTTTAATTTTTTTCTTTTTATTTTTATTTATTTATTTATTTATTTATTTATTTATTTATTTTTAGGCGAAGTATTTCTTAATCGAATTTGAATTCACAGGATTGGGTAAAGTCTTGCCATCCATTTCGGTCAATATCAACACTCCTCCAAAAAAGGTCTTCTTTACCACATAAGGTCCTTCCCAATTCGACATCCATTTCCTCTGAAATCCTTTTGTATGGGCAGGATCTTTTTCAATACTAGGTCTCCCTCGTGAAAATCTCTAGGATGAACCTTTTTGTTGTAAGCTCGCATCATTCGCCTTTAGTACATCTGACCATGACAGATAGCCCTTAGCCTCTTTTCTTCAATCAAATTCAACTGATCATATCGGGACTGGATCCATTCTGCTTCATCCAACTTTACTTCTAACAAAACTCTGAGGGAAGGAATCTCGACCTCGATAGGTAAAACCGCCTCCATTCTATAGACCAATAAGAAAGGCATTGCCCCGGTGGAAGTCCTGACAGACTTCGATAAGCATAGAGGGTGAATGGTAACTTTTCATGCCAGTCTTTATAAGTCTCAGTCATTTTCCCCACAATCTTCTTAATGTTTTTATTAGCTGCCTCAACTGCACCGTTCATCTTTGGGCGATACGGTGACGAGTTGTGGTGTCCAATCTTGAACTGACTGCAGACCTCTGCTATCATGCTGTTGTTCAAATTTAATGCATTGTCATATATGGTCCTTTCTGGCATTCCATATCGACAAATGATTTCCTTTTTTAGGAACTTGCTAACTGCCGATTTTGTAACGTTGGCATATAAAGCGGCCTCTACCTACTTGGTGAAATAGTCAATGAACACAAAGATGAATCGATACCCATTTGAAGCTTTTGGCGAAATTGGCCCAATCATATCCATGCCTCACATTGAGAAAGACCATGGAGAAGTCATAACATGTAGAGGTGAAGGAGGCACATGAATCTTGTCTCCAAAGGTTTGGTACTTATGACATCTTTTGGTGTAGTTAATATAGTCTCCTTCCATGGTGGACCAATAATAACCAAACCTCATAATTTGTCTGGCTATTAAAGCCATTAGCGTGTGTCCCACAGATGCCCTCATAGACTTCTTCTAAGATTTTCTTAGCCTCTATAGCATCTACACATCTTAATAGTACTTGATCTTTCCTTCTTTTGTATAGGATTTCCCCGTCCAAGACATAGTCATTGGCCAGTCTTCTCAATGTTCTTTTGTCATTCTCAGTAGCTTGGTCGAGGTACTCACGATTCTTCACATACCATAGGATATCGTGGTACCAAGGGTGACCATCATTTTCTTTTTCTTCTTCGAGGTTGTAACAATGAGTCGGAGCCTCGTAAATACTCATTTGGATTGGTTTCACATCCTCTTGCTTGTTCACCTTGATCATAGAAGCTAAAGTTGCTAGGGCGTCAGCCATCTGATTTTTTTCTTGCGAGAGGTAGCAAAAGACAATATCATCAAACTCTTTAATTAATTCAAGGATCAGACTTTGATAATTGATCAACTTGGGGTCTCTCGTCTCCCATTCACCTTTGAGTTGATAAATCACTAGGGCAGAATCTCCATATACCTCTAACACCTTGATTTTACGTTCTATGGTCGCGCGAATTCCCATGATGCATACTTCGTATTCTGCCATATTGTTCGTGCAGTCAAAATCCAATTTACTAGTGAAGGGATAATGATCTCCGTTCGGGGATACCAGGACTGCCCCGATTCTATTACCCACAGCATTTGATGCTCCGTCAAAGTTTAGCTTCCAAGGATGACCTTCTTGAGGGTCTTCTTCAGTGGTTGCTACGTACATTAGATCTTTATTTGGGAAATCAAAATTCAGAGACACATAGTCTTCTAGAGCTCTACTGGCTAGAAAATCTGCTATTACACTCCCTTTTACAGCTTTCTGGTTCACGTAGACTATATCGAATTTGGAAAGTAGAATTTTCCATCGAGCCATTCTCCCATTTAAAGCAGTCGACTTCATCAAGTACTTCAGAGGATCCATTTTAGAAATTAGCCAAGTTATGTGGTACAACATGTATTGTCTCAGTCTTCAGATTGTCCAGATTAAGGCACAACACAACTTTTCAATTGGCGAGTATCTTGTTTCACACTCAGTGAACTTCTTATTGAGGTAATATATCGCTCTTTCTATCTTTCCTGACTCATCGTGTTGGCCAAGTACACATCCCATAGAATTTTCAAATACTGCTAAATACAATATCAGTGGCTTATCTGGATTAGGTGGTGTCAACACTGGGGCATTAGATAAATATTGCTTAACCTTGTCAAAAATTTTCTGGCACTCCTCGTCCCAAACACCAGGGTTGTGTTTCTTAAGGAGACGAAATATGGGGTCACATTTCTCGATTAGTTGTGAAATGAACCGAGCGATGTAATTTTGTCTCCCTAATAATCCTCGAACTTCTTTTTGAGTATGCGGCGGAGGTAACTCTTGTATGACCTTGATTTTATCTGGGTCAATCTCAATCCCCTTTTCACTGACTACGAATCCTAGCGGTTTCCTTGACCTGGCCTTGAAGGTACATTTTGCTAGATTGAGTTGCAGCTGAAATTTTTTCAACCTCAAAAATAATTTCCTTAAGACTGGCACATGCTCTTCTTCTGTCTGGGATTTGGCGATCATGTCGTTGACATAGACTTCAATTTCTTTGTGCATCATATCATGAAACAGGGTTACCATGGCTCTCTGATATGTTGCTCCTGCATTTTTCAGTCCAAACGGCATTACCTTATAGCAAAAGTTTCCCCACATGGTTACAAATGTGGTCTTATTCATGTCTTCAGGATGCATCTTTATCTGATTGTACCCTGAGAAACCATCCATGAAGGAGAACAGTAAGCAATCTGCCGTGTTGTCCACTAAGGTGTCAATATGAGGCAACGGGAAATTATCCTTCGGGCTGGCTTTGTTCAAATCCTTGTAGTCTACACACATCTGTACTTTTCCATCTTTTTTAAGGACGGGGACGATATTGGCTACCCATTCCGAGTACTTAACTACTTGTAAGAAACCAACATCGAATTGCTTCTTGACCTCCTCTTTTATTTTCAACAAAACATCCGGCCTCATCCTTCGGAACTTTGGTTGAACTGGCTTGCATTCTTCTTTAATGGGGAGCCTGTGAACCACAATGTCAGTACTTAGCCTAGGCATATCTTGATACGACCATGCAAAAACATCCTTGAACTCTTGGAGTAACTCAATAAGGTCCCGCTTTGTCTCTGTGGTAATGCAAGCTCCGATCTTTACTTCTTTCTTTTCTAGTTCATATCCCAAATTCACGACTTCTACTGTCTCTTTGTGAGGTAGAATCTGTTTCTCCTCTTGTTCTACCATCCTTAACAAATCAGGGGATAAGTTACAGTCTCTGTTATCCTCAAAGTCTTAAGATCCCTCTAGACACATATCCCGCTCAAAAGGAGACTCTGAGTTAGTAGCAACGTCGCTCACATCGTTGATATCTGGACCTGTTGTAGATGCGAAGGAAGATACAAAGAACAAGAGAATCTAAGAACAATATATGTATGGTATGATCATGAATGAAAGAATAAAAGAATATTTGCACGGAATAAGACAAAAAAATGCATTTCATTGAAATAACGATTTTGAGCATAAGCCTATTTCACAAAAGGGACTCTTATTACTCCTAGGCCTAGAACAATAAGTGTGTTTTGAACATTACTCTGTGTTAGTTCTAAAGACTACAGGAATCTCTTCCGCAGTCTAATTATTCAGAACACTTCCCGGCTCATAAGGGCGAATGCCCGACAAATTTTCTACTCTAGTTTCTTCTTCGTATATGGTGTTGATGTCCAAAATTTCCAACGTTCCTTCTACGATTTCCTTTCTCGATGTCCCCCGCTCAGGGTGAATGACTCCTCCAGACACAAAAGTCTTCGATATATGGAGAAAGATCATTGGTTCCCATTCGATTTCTTTCCCGCTCAATTGCGCTCTCCTTCTCTCTTGCTTCTTCTCCAGTTCCTTCTTTCTTTTTTTCATGTCTGGCTTAAATCCTAACCCAAAATGGTCTTGTTTGTCCTTTATTGTTGGTGCATTAATCCTTCCTTAGAGGTATCTGTTGAGTCCTCTTCCTAGTAGGGCTCCTTTTCCAACAATTAGCCGTAGGCCCATTCTTGTGGTTTTAGATAACCTAGGCGTTAGAATCATATTGCCTTTGGTGACGAATGTCGCATTCACAAACTCTAAAGATCGAAAGGAACATTCGATTACTTCATCGTTTGCCTCTAGATAGGGTGCGTTGCTGGTCATCGCTGTGATGATGTCTTCTTCAACATTTATTGTTACCAACCGACCTTCGTTTACCAATTTCAACTTTTGGTGTAGCGATGAAGGGACTGCCCCTGCCGAGTGTATCCATGGCCTCCCCAATAGGCAATTATACGAAGGCTTAATGTTTATGACTAAGAAATCTACCTCGTACATGCTCAGCCCGATTAGAAGGGTATTTCGATTCTGCCTATTACCTTCCTTTCTGTTCCATCGAATGCCCTCACTATGTTTTGGCAGACCTTCATGTGAGAACTATCTACAGGTAGTCTGTTCAGTGTAGATAACGGTAGAACATTTAAGGCTGATCCATTGTCAATCAATACCCCTGGCAATGTATACCCCTTACAGCGGGTCGTGATGTGCAAAGCCGTCGATCCCTTGCCTCCTGGCGATACTTCATCATCATTGAAGAATATGAAGTTGTCGGTACTTATATTGTTAACTAAGCGGTCTAGTTTGTTTACAGAAATATCGTTAGCAACATAAGTTTCATTCAGCACCTTCATCAATGCGCTATGATGGGTTTCTGAGCTTAAGAGTAAGGCCAGAACCGATATACGAGCTGACGGTTTATGCAACTGTTCCACGAAGCTATACTTGCTGTGTTTTAGAAACTTCAAGAATTCCTTGGCTTCTTTTTCCGTTACTGATCCATTAACAGTTGGTTTAAGTCCTGTCGGCTTCTCCTTCTTTTGCTCAATCGCCAATGATTTTCTTTTAACATGCTCGACTATTGTATTTAGGGTATCGTAACGCCTTTCGCTGCGTGTATAAAAACCCTCTTCCTAACCTTCCTCTGATGCATTAACCAGATCTCCTCTCCTGGGATCATCACATTGCAGTTATAGTTCCATGGTACCCTTTTGCTATCTTTATAAGGGAAAGCAACGGGCTTCTGGATTACGACATTTGGTACAACTTGTGCCCCAGCTTCATTAATTTTTGGGCGTGATATGATAAACACTGGGTGGTTGACTTTGTAAATATTCTTTGTTGACCCCTTTTCTGAGGCACACACATCTGCTTATTCTGGGCTCCCGACATACTCGAAGAATTCTAGCTCCTTATAATCCATCAATCTTTGTACTAGAGCCCTGAATTCGTTGCATTTCTGAATCTCATGATCCTCTCGATTATGGAATTTGTAATAATTCTTTACTTCTCGGGGTCTGTCCCTTGAATTCTGTGTCATCAACCCTCTTTCCACGATTATCTTTCATACTTCTTTTAGCGGGGTATTTACTTCTGCGATATTCATCTTGATTTCCTTCCCTGAATTCTCGATTATCGCATTTATCCCCTTATTCCCATGGTTAGGTAACGGATTCTTCGCACTAGGTGTATCATCAAATTTCACGATGCCCATGTTGATGAGTCTTTCGACCAATTTCTTGAAAGTGGTGCAGTTTTCTATCGAGTGTCCCGTAGCTCCTGCATGGTATTCGCATTGGGCATTTGCGTAATACCATTTGGGGTATGGAGGTTGCATTGGTTTTAGATAGAAGGAGGACACGACATGTGCATCAAATAAACTTTGGTATAACTCCTTATACGTCATGGGAATGGACATAAATTGAAATTTCTCCCTATTTTATTTTGTGTTGGGCTCTTGTCCGCGTGAACCCTGCTGACCAGTGGTTGTCGACCTTGGTTGGCTTACGGTGATCGATTTCAAATATGTGCTCACATTATTTACCTCGTGCTCTTTCTTTCACGATGCTGACCTTTTGGCATTTTCTCCAGCCTCTATTTTTCCGTACCTTATCGCATTTTCTATCATTTCTCCAGACATCACTATGTCTAAAAAACTCTTGGTTGCGCTACCCAGTATGTGATTAATGAAAGGTGCTTTCAGTGTATTAATGAAGAGCATGGTGGTTTCTTTTTCTAGCAGAGGTGGTTGAACTTGTGTGGCCACCTCTCTCCATCGTTGGGCATATTGTCTAAAGCTTTCATTATGCTTTTTCTCCATGTTCTGTAAAGTGATTCTATCAGGGGCTATGTCCGCCACATGACCGTACTGCTTCATGAAAGCTTGTGCTAGATCCTTCCATGAATTGATCTAGGTATGACTCAGTTGGTTGTACCATTTAGAAGCTACCCCAACCAGGCTTTCTTGAAAGCAGTGAATCAATAGTTGGTCATTATTGACATGGCCTGCCATTCATCTGTAGAACATAGTGATGTGAGCTTCGAGACAGCTAGTCCCATTGTACTTCTCAAATTTCAGAGTTTTGAACTTGGGGGGAAGCACCAAGTCTGGAACTAAACTTAATTCCTTAGCATCGATTCCACCATGATAATCGGCATTTTCCATTTCTTTAAATTTTTCTTCTAACCATCTACACCGTTCTTCGAGTTCTTTCGGGAGCTCTACCTTTGTCTTTTCTGTTTCTATCACTTCATCGAGATCGAGGACAACAAGGTTAGTCGGGTTATCTCCTGGATTGGAGCCCGAGCCAGCCTGATAGTTCATCGGCACTGAAACACCAACATGAAATGGTTGGGGCCTAATTGTGACCGATGGCCTTCTTGGGTACATATCAGGTTGTGTCTGAACGTTCGTTGGGGCAAAACCTGGAGGGTAGATAGGATCTTCATTATCATCTCCCGCATTGATCATGGGACTTTTCCCTTTTTCTAATCTGTCAGCCAATAGTCGCGTTAATTGATCCATCATACTTTTTTGGGACTCCAGCATTTGGTCCCTCACATCTTGCTGGATTTTGGCTAGCTGTTCTTGATTACATGTTTGTAGTTGATCCTGCATCTCTTTTTGTATTTGTTCCAATCTCTCTAACCTTTGGTCTATTGCTTTTGTTTTTCCTTTTGTATCGTAACGATGTTCCAGGGTAACTGCTATAATTTTTAGGGTTTTTTATGAGTTTTAGTGGGTATAATACAATGCTGATGCATGAATACAATGAATGCAAAAAAAACGTTGATTCTGATTCAATTTCATTAGAGTAAATTTTCTAGAAAACAAGTTTCTTTACATAAAACATATTACATATAAGGCTTGGCCCTGATACTTAAGGCCTTGACCTACCTAAGAAGTCAAGCTAGCTCTCAGCCTCGGTCCGATTTTGACTCATATTTTAAACTCAGCACATCGGCCTGTACTGCTAATGTTTGTAAGTGATTAGCCACTTCCTGTCGCCACTGTTCAGATGTTTTTCCTAACCCAGCGGTTCTCATTGACCTTCGCAGCTTCTTGTAGTCTGTTTTCAAACTGTCTAAATCCTCTTCAGCCTTGTTTTTTCCTTTTTTGAGTCTTTCTGCTTCTAGTTTCTGGACATCGATATCTAACCCTAGCTGCATTTTTTCTTCCTCCAATTGCTCTATCCTTTTTTCTAGTTCCAGACTCTTTCTCTCAAAATCTTGTCTGATGATTTCTAGCTCAGAAGGGATCACTGTCAAATGTTCTTCCATTGATCAAGTGTTTTCTTGATTCGACATAGGAATGTTGTCATTGTCCTTTGATCCTACCATCGGTCATACTCAGGGGTAGTCATAGGATTGGCTGCAAACCTTTTCATACTATGAGTTTGGTTCCAGGCATTTGATATCTCACGAACTTTCTTTTTGTAGTTATTCCCCATGTATACGAACTCGCACTAAGCTAACCCATGTGTTGGTGGCGTAAACTATCTGGATCTGTACTGTCTTAATGCAAGCAGAGGAGCGTACCCGATAGCTCCCCATATTCCTAACAAGGGAACCTAATCGACATCTCCGCATCGATATAATATTTCGTCAGGAACCATTCATGGGGCTCTCCATTCAACGCCTTCCTCTTACAAATTCTGAAGAACAGTCATCCAATTTTCCTCTGTAATATTATCTCGTCTAGGTGTAGCCACTAACTCTTTCAGTGAAGAGTAGTTTTCAGAGAAAATACGATATGAGACCTTTTCCACTTTCCAAAAATAGTTGTGGAACTAAGATAGCAAGAGCTGTGCACACCCAATAAATCTCCCTTCACCCGCTCTTCGACAAGCATTCAATGATCTGAAAGTTTCAGCCAAGATCGCGGGTACAGGTGTGGCCCCTTTACTAAGCTTGTCAAAAAGATCGGAAACCACCTCGTTTATATGCCCCAAAGCTTTGGGGAAGATAACTAGTCCATAAATGCTCAAAGCGAACACATCTACCCTCCTCTTCACATCGGGATGCGCTAAGATTAAATCCCTCAAGTTCCTCCAAGGAATGCACTTACAATCTCATTTTTGTTTAATCCGGGTTGTAACCCACTGTTCGTTCATCCCTGTGATGTTCATCAGCCTTTTTGAGAATGCTGGGACGTTGGTAGCTTTGGAATAAATTTTGTCAACCTGAATCTTTGGACAATGGAGCAAGGCCGTGTACTCTTCTATAGTAGGTACCAAATCTACCTTTCCTAAAGTGAAGCAACTGTAAACAGAATTCCAATATTGGGTGAGGGCTCGAAACAGGTGTTCGTCTACCTTGACATAGAGCAGATAAGGTAAATTGCCATAATGACAATAGAATAGCTGTTTGATCTCGTTATCCCACCAACCCCAAATTTCTTTCATCTTTTGAGATTATTCTGAGTTACGCTGATCCGAGTAAAATCTCATAACTCTGACACATACCCCTCGGTAAGACTATCACCTTTCTCTTGCTGTGTTGTCTCAGCCCATATCCGGACAGCCGCACTGTCCTCTACTTTATCAAAAAACCCCTTTTTCCATGATAAGTTATCTACTTAGCAACCGAATCTGAATCAACACCTTTTGTGATGAAAATGCCATGCAAATACAATCAAAGTAAAATAAAGCAAGTCAGTATTTCATACGCAGTTTAAAGCAAACAATGAATAACAAACATAGCACTTGCTCAGGTAACCACTAGGGTTTGGTGTAACTCTACCTAAGGTGGGTTCCTACAGCTCGCTATATGCGGCTCGGTTCTAAAGTAAATGTACCCGAACCAGCAGATTCCTCGATCTTCACCTATTATAGGCTTATACAGACCGAGTTCAGTTCAGGGGAATACATTTCCCTATGGCTGCACGGAGATGAAAATCTCACGAAGACATAGGTATGGATGTATCCCGAAAGCGATCCACTATCCTGCACAGAGGTGAAAACCTCACGAAGGAATAATTTCTCACTTCCACTTAAAGGGTGTGACCACAACGGTCATGCAATGCAATGTGCGAAGATATATGCATAAAAAACTTGAAGAAATAAAGAAAACATAAATAAAACTATGAAAACTGTAAGGAAAATGGATGAAATGCAATGAAAGGATCGTAAGTTTAAAACAAATTTTCAATTTTCGACAAAGGACAAAAATTAATCAACTTATGGCTCGACTCTCAACTTCCCTAATAGAGTCGCCAAGCTGTCGAAACCATCTTTTTTGAAAAACGAGAATCGACTTTAGATTTTGGAAACGAAGACAAAAAAACGGGAGTCGCCACCAATTCTTTTTGATGAGGTGTGATCGGATCACCTTAAATTAATCATTTTAATAAAAGTTAAGATTTACTAAAACGATAATTTTGGGTCTACGAGAATCAGAAAATGAGTTCGAGAGTTGGTTATGTACGAGGAAGGATTAGCACCCTCGTGACGCCCAAAAATTGGTACCTAGTTGATTAATTAGTGTCTTAGTGTCGAAACTTTGAAAACTTGAAAGACTTTAAAATACGATCCATCTTTTTGTAGAAACACTTGAATGTTAAAGACCTTCTCGTCTCGAAATAATAAAATGTCACATCCAGTAAGTTAGGACATAACATCTTGAATTTTCGAGAACGGGCTTGCCTTTTATTTAAAATTTGTGTATTTTAACCTATTAAAAGGGGAATCGATTATTTAGAGTAAACGAGAAAAATCGAAACCCAGTAAGTTAGGGCATGTTTTCTCGAATTTTCAAATATCGAATATTGCCTTTATTTGCAAAAATTCTTATCTCGAGGTAACAAGATGTCATATCCAATAAGTTAGGACACAACACCTCGTATTTCTGAGAGTAAGCATTTTATTTAAAATTCGTATTACAATTTTAAAAGAATATTCCATTATTTAGATTAAATGAGAAAAATTGAAACCCAGTAAGTTAGGGCACGATTTTCTTAAATTTCTAAATATGGAATATTGCTTTTATGAAAGAATTATTTTAATATGTCGAGAAAAAAACGATGTGATTTATAGTGAAGCGAATTATGGTGCTAATACATGTAAAAATAACAGATGCGATAGTACAAATAACAGTAATATGGGCAAGAATAAAAAAATAAGATACATAAATAAATAAAAAGGCTAACTAAAAAAACATAAGTAAATAAATAAGTAAAACTATTAAAAAGTTTAAAAATAAAAAAAATAAAATAAAATAAAAATAAGAAATGAAATAGGCAAAAACAGTAAAGAAAAAATATATATTAAATGAAACAAAAGAAGAAGTGATAATAATAATAATAATAATAATGTAATAAATAATAAACATAAAAAGAAAAGTATATAATATAATAACAATATGAAATTAATTAGTTTAATACTAAGATAATAATAATAATAGTAATAATATAATGATAACAGTATTAGAAAAATAAGATGAATATAAATGCAAATATAACAACAATGCTAATAATATATTAAATTAACTAACTTAAAACTAAAATAGAATATATATAATTAACTAATTTAAAATTAAAATAGTAAAAGTAGCAAAAAAGACTAATCAAAATCTAAATAAAATTTAAAAGGGGGAATTCGGATAAAAAAGGGGGCAGAGGACGGATTTGGAAAATGCTTGAAAACTAAGGGACCGGTTGGGAAAATATTCCTAGTCCTTATACGCTGTGTTTCATCTGTCTGCCTCTTCAAATGGTCTGAGGACCAAATTGCAACGGAGGTAAAATTACGCGGTCAAATTAAAATGAAAGGAAAATAAAAAGGATTAAATTAAAAGAGTCAAAAATATGGAAGGATCGCGATCGTAAATATCCCATCAGATGCAAAACACGCGGATCCCTTTAAGCTGGGTCAGGTCGCACACGGGCTCAATCCAAACGACGCCGTTTCGGCGTTAGATGCCCAGGTGCAAAACGGCACCGTTTGACCCCTAGTATTTAAGTCATTTTTTTTCATTTTTGCTTCATTCTTGTTTAAAAAAATCAGAGAACACACCCCACCCCCCTTTCTCCTTTCGGCTAGGGTTTCAAAACCCATCATTGCCACCGTTCATCGTGGCTCTTTGAAGCCGCCGGGGCCTCCACCGTCGACGGTGGTCGAGGCCACGAAGATCCAGGTGAGTTTTTCCTTTCTATTTTTTATTTAAAATTGATTTATAATGAAAATAAAGAGATAAATCACAAAAAAATAAACTAAATGAATAAGAGAAACAAAGATTAAAATCAACCTTTTTCCTTCTATTGTTTTGCTTTTTGATTTTCAATATTCGTGTCTAACAATCTTTTTCTCTCTTTTTTTTTTCTTTTTCAAAAGAAAACCAAAAAATCCCCTTTTACATTCATGATTCGGGCTTTTTAAAGCCGATTTACAAATCTTATTTTTACTATTTCAATTGCTCCTGTCTTTTCTTTCTTTTCCTTGCAGGAGGCGACGGTGGCAGAGTGATGGTGGTTGACGGCGACTTTAGGCTCTAACAGTGGTAGGTTGCGGAGCCACTTGTTGTTAGGGGGTTAGGGTTTTGTCCTTTTCTAAAAATAGGTTTAGGTAGTGAGCTTTTGGGCTGCTAGGTTTTAGTTGGGTTTGGGTTTGATTTGTTTGGGTTAGGGTTATAATGGGTTTTGGTTTTGGGTAGGTAATTGGGTTTATTTTATTTTATTAGGCCCGGGCCAAAATTGGTGTGTATAGATAGGATTTGTTCCTGATTCACTATGGTAATTTAAAGTGAATAGGATTTATTCCTAATTCATTACGGTAATTAAGGCGGATAGGATTTGACCTGAAAATGGTAATCCTGATTTGCTACATGATATATGATTCATTATGGTAACTAGGATTTGACCTGAAAAGGGTAATCCTGATTCCATTTGAGCTGGCCAGGATTGAAAAGGATGGATGAACTAACGATGCTTCCATTTTGAACCTTTGTACTTGAAAGGAATCAAATTCTTCTGTTTGCAACATCAGAAAATACGAACTGGGGGGACTCACTAGCCTCCTCTGTTCAAACTAATATATCCAGATTTCCTCTTCTATTGAGAGTTTGGCATGGCTGAGAAAAGCAAAATTTTGATAATCGGAGGCACTGGCTATATTGGGAAATTCATGGTGGAGGCAAGCACCAAACTGGGGCACCCCACTTTTGTATTGGTCAGAGAGAGGAAGATTTCTGATCCTGAAAAATCAAAGCTGATTGAGAGTTTCAAGGGCTCTGGAGTAACCATTCTTTATGTATGTGTCTTATACTTTGAATGATTTCACTGGTTTAATGGAGCTCAACTTTGGCAGATTTGTTTATTTAAAATTATCTTCTTTCCTACTTAATTTGGTGGTTTAAGGATTACCACAGGATGATATCTATGATCATGAGAGCTTGTTAAGGGCAATCAAGCAAGTTGACATTGTGATCTCCACATTAGGCACACAACAGCTAGCGGATCAAGTAAGGATAACTGAAGCCATCAAAGAAGCTGGAAATGTCAAGGCTAGTTGTTTCATCATTTTACCTGCATTTTTTGTTCTTCTTTTGTTTATCAGAAGCAAAGGTTTTCATGAAATGGTGAGTTTCAGAGATTTCTTCCATCAGAGTTTGGCATGGATGCAGACCGTATCCACGCAGTGGAGCCAGCTGCGAGCATATTCAGGATCAAGGCTAAAATTCGAAGAGAAATTGAGGCTGAAGGGATACCATATACGTATATCTCATCCAATGCCTTTGCAGGGCATTTCTTGCCAAATTTAATGCAGGAAAATGCCACTGTTCCTCCTAGGGATAAGGTAGTCATACTTGGAGATGGAAATCCAAAAGGTAAATATGTGTACAAGCTTTGATCTGGTTTCCTTGTGCCCTAAATTATACTTTGATTATGAGAGAATGTCTATAACATTTCAATGCAACTTGTATTAGATCAATTACAGGATTGCAGCTGATAGAGGAATGGTGTTTTTGATGTTTCAGGTATTTTTGTCCAGGAAGATGACATAGCAACTTACACCATTAAAGCAGCTGAAGATCCAAGAACCTTGAACAAGATTCTTTATATAAGACCCCCTTCCAATGTTTTGTCTTTCAATGAAGTAGTCTCCCTATGGGAGAGGAAAATTGGCAAGACCCTTGAAAAGAGCTATGTTCCTGAGGAACAACTTCTTAACATCATTCAAGGTAAAAACTCATACCAGTTGCTTTGTACCTTTTACATCATTTCTGCTTATCAGATTATAAAATTCAAACAACTGGTTTCAATAGTTTAGGGGGAAAAAATAAAAAATGGAGTTGGTCGCAGTTGGCAAAGTAGGTTTAAAATTGAAAGCTAAGTCAAAGCCAATGGCCGAGAGGAAAATATACAAACCTCCAACCTACCAGTTGTCTTTTGACAGCTTAGGTTCTTGGTTTCTTTTAATAATGGATGACAAGCTGTTGTATCCAATAACTATTGCTTGCATCTGAAGCCGAAACGATAGGCAGTTTCATACTGTACAAGACAGAAATATTTGACTATATTATCATTTATCAATGCTTCTTTAGCTTGATGATCCAGAGTTTGAACTTTGGGTGCTCATATTATACTAATTGAAAGTGATTAGTCTCAATCAAATAGGCTCAAGTGTTAAAGTTTGTTGAGAGTTGACTGATTCTTTTATACTTGAAGGACTTCAATAAATATGAAGGATGATAGCAGTGGTTGCGCTTGGTTTTCTACAGAGTCACCTGTTCCCTGGAATTTCTTTTTGTCGTTCGCCCATCCTATGTTTGTGAAGGGAGAGGCTCCGAATTTCAGTATAGAAGCTTGGTTCGGTGTGGAGGCATCTGAGCTTTATCCTGAACTGAAATATACTAGTGTTGATGAGTACCTGAATCAGTTTGTGTAAAATACGCCAACTTTGTATGCCTAACAAAGAAACCATGCAGTGTTGAAACAACTTCTGTTGCAGTTATGCCCTTGTTTGCAATCCAAATGACAACATTTCAAGAAATTTTTTCCTTTTGATGTTTTTGCAGAACCTTTTATGCAACAAAAAAGACAACGGATAAGGCTGCCAAATGTAGCTGGCCTTGTTTTCTAAGTTCAAAAGGTCCAAATTACCATCGCCAGATACTAAAATAACTTAATAAAAAAAGTTGTCCATGTTTAATGTTTATGAAAGCCAACAGGTTTTGAGTATCTAGAGTCACCTTTACAATAAATTAATCAAATTTAAATGGAAAAAAAAGGGGCAATTAAGCAGCTGTAGCTTCCTGGGAGAGATTGGACATGCAGTAAATGACGAGGACTTATAAACAATGTTACCCGAATGGAGATAAATGTCAAACACATGTGTTGACGCGATCCAGATTATATACAAGTATCCGACATGGTATGTTGAGGGTTGGACCCTCAACAAGTCATGCATTATTCTCGGTTAGAGTTTTGTCTCTCGATCCTGTCAAGAGTTTTATGTGTTCACAAAGTGAGAATGCCTTGTCTAACCTTACTCTCACTTCGTGAATCCAATAGAGTTCCCCATATAGTCAGACACAAAATTCCGACTGGAACAATATTGAACTTTTTAAGAGTTGGATTACTTAAACACGGCGTTAAGTGAAAATGAAAAGTTCAATAGTGGAACTTGTTCGTCTGTTACCAGCCAAGCAACTAATACTACAAAGAGACATAAAAGGATGAGACAAAAGCATCCTCGAAGGAAGCTTAGAGATCACAAGAAACAAAATGTATGGAAGTTTTGAAATTGCTGGAATAAAACCTTAAACTGTTCACCCCAAAGGACATAGTCTTTGTCGCTGTATGCTTTATAACCATCACATTCCTTAGATTCAATAAGCATCTTCATCCACGCTTATTTGGGTACACTACCGCCGAATTCTTGCCCCATCCTAGCTTGTTTTAACATTGTTAAGACAAAACAAGTTGGCCGAGAGTTTTGGTCCAGTTTCAGAAGAAAAAAAATGGATAACTTGTCGCAAAGCAGCAAAGCTTCTAAGCGTCATTCCTATACTCCAATGAAGCAAAGGCGAAGTGGTTATGAGCCATCAGATACAGAGACTGAATGGCAAGATCATCATAACCGAAAGAACAGAACATCCATGCTTGTTGAAGCAGATAACATGGTGTTCAATTTGCCTAGAAACATTAGTCCTTTGAGACTCAACCGAAAGGTTGAATACGAAAACGGTTCTCCACCTGGAACAAGTCCCCTTCCAAGGAGACACAACAGCAGGTCTCCTTACAAGACAAGGAGAGATGATGGTCGAAATGTTAGCCCCTTTTCGAAGTCAAAACGTGAGAATCGGAGGCATGTTTCTCCTTATAAACCTGGAAGAGAGGACCATAACTTGATTACTGAAATGGGAAATGGTAACACTTCTGGCTTATTTAGGAAGCAAAGTCGTAGAATTCCAAAAAGAGAGGGAAGAGCAACAATAGGACAGTTTCTTGAGGCTGGTAAAGGGAGTGACTATAGCCGTCGATCAGTGACTGCACCACGACAGAGAGGGGATCGGAGGACACCGTCACCAATCTCAAGGAGCATGGTACACAAGCAAAGAACAGTAGGTGAAATCAATGAAATGGTGGCCAATGAAATGATTTCTAGAAGTCCTATGTATAATGCTTGTATGTTCGAAAGCACGGAGTCCATTTCACCTGGTGATATCTTCTTTTCTCGTGATGCTGGGGCCTCGCCAATGCAAAACAATGTGTTGACAAATAACGGAAGCTTTGGGAACTATGTTCTCCCAAAGCCACCAATGTTCGAACAAAATGATTTTTCTTCCCATCAACGAATGAGAGCTAATGGAAATGTTGATCCAAAAGCTCGAGGGTTCTCATCGAGTGCAGGCTTAAAGCTTAGCACTCAAAATAGTAAGATAAGTGATAGTAGTGGGAGGAGTAGTAGTGTAAACTCTGGGAAGTTCATAGCAAATAGACTAAAGGGACAAAGTGAGACATGGTTTGCTTGCGTGATGAGGAGAGGACCCTGCAGGACCTCAAAGAAATCATCAGAAAAGCAAGATTTCAACGAGGCCTCTTTCATTGGGAAGGCAATTGTAGTTGAAAAACTAAGGCAGTTTTGGGCTGATAAATATCAACCAACTTCTTTGGATGGATTCACCTGTCACAAGCAAGAAGCTCAGCTTCTGAAGCAACTTGTAAGTGCTTTGCCAAAAAGCCTTTTATTCCTCATCTGATTTCTCATCCACTCAGCATGCTGCAATTCTATTCCATGACAGAAAAAGAAATGATGTGTTATGTCAATTGTAAAGTTCTTCCCTTATGGTTTCTTGCATCTGTTAGGTATCCTATGAAAGTTGTCTTCATATATTGTTCAAAGGACCATCTGGTTCTGGGAAAAGGGCACTAACAATGGCTTTCCTGCGAGAAATATATGGCGACCCTAGTTGGAATGTATGTCTAGCAATTTCTAAATAGATTACCAGATCGTGTTTGACATTTTAAAACTTTGTTCAGGCTGACTCTAGTCTTTGCTTTTCCCTTTTTCTTAAGGTATCTCATGAACTAAGAAAATTCCAAGTTCAGGTACTATATAAGCAACATTTTAGGTAATTTCACATTTTACGTATTTAGAGTTTTGAAATGTTTGTGATCTGAATCTGGACAGGAGAAAAGGCCAATGCAAGTTATTGTTCCACTTGTTTCGAGTGCTCATCATGTGGAGCTTAATGTCAACTTGGGAAATGCTAAATATGCATTAATGGGATTGGTCAAAGAAATAAGCTCCTATTATGCAATTACCCCTGAAACCAGCACTGCTAGTTTTAAGACAAACCACAAAGGTTTGGTTTTTTTATTTTTTTCTTCCATATGCAGTATAAGCAAACTTCCTCTTAAACAGTTTAAAGCAATCAACTTAGTAATAAAGTTTTGTTTGTGTTTGTTTCAGTTATAGTTCTTCATGATGTTGACAAGGCACCAGATAATATTCACCACTTGGTAAAATGGATAATGGACTATCATTCGGATTCCTGTAAGTTCATACTCTGCTGTGAAGATGACATAGATATCCTAGACTCAGTAACGAATCGCTGCAAAGTTATAAAAGTAGATACGCCAGTAACACATGAAGTAAGTATCCCTATAATTTGGCAGTGTAACTTAATTCTTTTTACAGTTAAATGTATATGGAAATCGTCATATATCAACATGCCTGGTTGGTTGCTTTCATTTTGTTCAATGACATGCCCATGGTTAGCCTTTCCAAGCTCCTCAAGAAAGGGAGGGTTTTGCACTATTGCAGTATGATCGTTATTACAATCCGTGACAGCCAAGGGTAAATGTGAAGTAACTTTCCTTCGTTGCCTTTCATGGAAAAAGATGAGACCAATACCATTTGTGATAATGAATCTTTTGGTTAAATTAGGGCATATAAAACATTGTGTAGGGTTGATCAAATAACTTGTCTTGCCAGTTGCTTTCATTTGTTCAACGTTAGCCTGCTGAGTGTTAACTTTGCAGATCATGGAGGTACTTATTCAGATAGCAAGGAAAGAGGAATTTGATCTATCCATGAATTTTGCTGCTAAGATTGCAGCCAAATCAAAGCAAAACCTGAGGAAAGCAATCATGGCTCTTGAAGCCTGCAAAGCACACAAGTAAGAACTTGAAGCAAATCTCCCAACATTAATTTCCAATAAAATTATGAAAGTAAGCCATTTCCCCCACCCACCCCATGTAAAGACTGCAAACAATAGTTGTTGATGAGATGCACATGCCTAAGCAGCTATCCTTTTACTGACGATCAACCAATCCCACTTGAATGGGAAGAGGTTTTGACAGAACTCGCATCAGAAATCCTAGCTGATCCAGCACATAGAAGGTAAGTTGTTCAGCTTTTTCTTCTTTTTATTCCTTCTATCTTGTGGAGTCCTATGAGGAAATGTGATTTTGATGCGGAAGTATCAACTTTTGAGTAGTCATCAGGTATAAATTTGAGTATTTTCATAATTTTACACTTGAAATTTGGGTATCACAACAAGGAAAGGAGACGGTTTTTAATACTCATTAAAACAGAAATGACATTCAGCATATATGGTTCTATCAGATTATGCATTGTGCGAGGAAAGCTTCAAAAGCTTCTTGTGGATTTTGTTCATCCTAAACTGATCCTCCAGGTGATGAATTTGAAACCCTCAAATAATACAATAAAAAGGTTACCCAGACTCTCATTGCTCTTCTCATATATATAGTTGATTTCCCAACATGCAGAAGCTGGTAGAACAATTTCTTAATCACGTTGAAGCTGGTTTAAAAAGGGAACTCTATTATTGGCACGCTTACTATGTAAGTTGCTGTCCTCAACTTATTTTATATGGTTATTGCAGACAAACAAAAAAATAACTCGAGTGTATTGTTACAGGACAAGAGGCTACCAACAGGAACAAGTGCTCTGTTGAAATTAGAAGGTAAGATGGAAATACATACTATGATTCAAACTTTGTCATTTCTTATGATGTTTCTGTATCTGTCTTGATCTTTGACATGAACCCTCAGCTTATGGTCATGTTTTTTTTCTGCAGAGTTTGTGGCCAAGTTTATGGGGATATATAGGAAGAGTTGGTACAATCGTCAGTGTGTAATATTTTGTGGTGAACCATGTTAGATTTATAAAATAAATCTAAAATATAACTTAATAAACTAACATATGTCATGTCAAATCATCAAGAATAAATCAAGAGCAAAACTAGATGCGGAAGCGTACCTGAATTCATGATTCCTTGAAACTTTTTGGATATTGGGAATTTGATCTTCCAAATTAGCACACAATAAGTTCAGAGAATATCTGCTCTCTCTTTTTCCTAATGATGGGATATTAGAAAAGATATCTTGTGTGTAATTTGGACCATAACCCTAATATTTATAACCTTGGTATATTAGTTCTAATCAAATTCTAATTAGCCCATCATTAATTAGAATTTGACTAGAAGAGTATCTACACATATTTGACTCATACTTTATTTAATAATTAAAAGCCCTATAAAATTCTAACCAAATTATATCACTTTTAATTTGGGCTAACCTATCATGATAGTAAATAATAACATGTAATTATCCTTATTATATATGTGACGTCCAAATTTTCCAGCAATCTCCCACTTGGACAACATATATATACTAATTACTTTATAATTACATGTCATTATATAACCTTATGAGCTCAAAATTTTACTATCATATCTAAAAGGTATTCCAAACAATCTCGTCCATTAATTATGTTAATATAGAACCAAGGCAACTTTCGTTACAAATATCGTAACTAAATCCATTCATGATCACGTATATTAACACAACCAAATGACATAGATCAAGTATGGATGTGTAGTATGGAAATTACATGCAATATGATCAAAACATGTCTATTTCCAACTGGTCCTCTTTAAACTGAAGTGAGGTCAATTTCAAAATAATAAACAGAGTGAATAAACTGAATACTTTATTTCTGATCAGAAAATAACCAAATACATAAATGTCTGAAATATAAACTCCCACTAAATCATGATATCCTCAAATAATGTAACATCCACGTGAGCAGTGTGTTCATGAAAAACCTTGGGTGGTAAACCTTTTGTGAGTGGATCCACTATCATGGAGTTTGTCCCAATGTGCTCTATGGATATTTGACCATTTTGCACTCTTTCTTTTACAACTAGGAACTTTATGTCAATATGCTTTGACTTAGATGAACTTCTATTGTTATTGGAATACAGCACTGCTGACTTATTGTCACAAAATAATTTGAGTGGTCTTTCTACATTCTCCAAAATGCGCAGCCTTGTGACAAAGTTCTGCAACCATATTCCATGGTTTGATGCCTCATAGCATGTTACAAACTTTGCTTCCATAGTGGACGAAGCTACAAGTGTCTATTTGACACTTTTCCAAGATATAACTCCTCTGGCTAACAGGTAAATATAGCCTGATGTAGATTTCCTACTATCTTGGCATCCAGCTAAATCAGAATCAGAATACCCTATGACCTCCAAAAGATCTGATCTCTTATAAGTAAGCATGTAATTTTTTGTTCTCTGAAGATATCTCATAACCCTTTTGGCTGCTATCCAATGGTCTATACTAGGGTTTCTTAAATATCTGCCTAACATCTTAACAATGTACACAATGTCCGGATGCGTACATACTTGAACATACAATAAACTCCCAACAGCTGATGCATAGGGAATCTTTTGTATTTCTTGAATTTCAAGGCTACTTTTAGGGAATTGAGTAAGGCTAAATTTGTCTCATTTAGCAATAGGGGTGTCACCTGGTCTACAACTCTGCATGCCAAACCTTTTGAGTACTTTATATATAGCTTTTTTGTGATAATACAAGAATACCTCGAGATCGATCTCGATGTATCTGAATTCTTAAAACAAAAAAGGCATCCCCAAGATCTTTCATTTCAAAATGCTTGGATAAAAACCTCTTGGTTTCGTTCAATAAGCCTATATCATTAGTGGCAAGCAAAATGTCATCAACATATAGAACCAGAAATATGTACTTACTCCCATTGAATTTGTGATACACATAATCATCAACAATATTCATCTCAAAACCAAACGAAACAATTATTTGATGAAACTTGTGGTACCATTGTCGGGAAGTTTGTTTGAGTCCATTGATGGATTTTGTCAATTTGCAAACCATATTCTTTGAGTCTTTCGACTCAAAATTTTCTAGTTGCACCATATAAATTGTTTCTTCAATGTCGCCATTAAGAAACACAGTCTTAACATCCATCTGATGTAACTCAAGATCAAAATGAGCAACAAGTGCCATGATTATCCTGAAGGAGTCTTTCGATGAAACTAGAGAGAAAGTCTCTGTAAAATCAATACCTTCTTTCTGAGTATATCCTTTAGCTACAAGACGCGCCTTATACCTCTCCACATTACCATTTGTATCCCTCTTGGTTTTAAATATCCATTTACAACCAATTGATTTTACACCTTCAGGTAATGGGACAAGTTCCCAAACTTTATTGTCTTGCATAGATTTATACTCATCTTTCATGGTATCAATCCATTTTTTAGAATTAGAACTTTTCATGGCTTAATGAAAGTTGATTGGATTATCTTCCATCATTCCATTATCATCCTCATGTTCTTGGAGAAATACAATATAATCATCTGGAATAGCATTTCTCATTTCTCTTGTGAACCTCCTTAATGACACTTGTTCTTGAGGTTGTTGAGTTTGTTCTTCTGGAACAATTACCTCATTTTGAATGAGGAGTTGTTCAAAATTGTCTTGTAGAGGTTCTGGATTCACTTCTTGATCACTGATGGGTATAAGAACCTGAACATCGTCAAAAGTGATAGTAGGAATTGAGTTAGAATCCAATTCCTCCTCAAAAGCAATGTCTCTAACCTTATTTATCCCCTCAAACTCAACATCCTCAAAAAATGTTGTAGTTCCCATCTCAAAAATATTCCTTATTATGGGATCATAAAATTTATAGCCCCTAGATCGCTCAAAATAACTAATAAAGTAGTTGCTTACTATTTTGGAGTCCAAATTCTTTTCATGTGGCCTATAAGGCCTTGCCTCAGTTGGATATCCCCAAATGTGAAAGTGCTTTAAACTAGACTTTTTACTTGTCCGAAGCTCATAAGGTGTTTTTGCAACTGCTTTATTGGGTACTCTGTTCAGAATGTAAGCTGCTATTTTTAATGCTTCTCCCTAGAGGGATTCAGGTAAGGAAGAATGAGCAATCATGCTCCTTACCATATCTTTAAGAGTTCTATTTCGTCTTTCAGCTACACGATTCATACTAGGTGATGCTGGCATGGTGTATTGTGGGACAATACCACATTCCTTTAGGAATTTTGCAAATGGTCTTGGACATTGTTCACCTGAGCCATCATATCCACCGTAGTACTCACAACCACGATTAGATCTGACGTTTTTAATTCTTTTATTGAGTTGATTCTCAACTTCAGCTTTATAAGTTTTGAACACGTCCAAAGACTGAAATTTCTCATGAATGAGATATAGGTACCCATAACGTGAGTAATCGTTTATGAATGTTATGAAATATTGTTGACCATTCCAGGATGCCGTAGGGAATGACCCATAGATATTTGTATGAATTAATTCTAAGACGTCTGAAGATCTGTTTGCACCTAATCTCTTGGTTTTGATCTGGTTTCCCTTAATGCAATCGACACAGACATCAAAGTCTGTGAAGTCAAGGGACTCTAAAATACCATTAGACACAAGCCGTTCAACTCTAACTTTAGAGATATGACCCAAGCGCCTATGCCATAATGATGCTGATTTTTTCTTATTTAATTTGCGTTTAATACAACGTGATTCCACATGCAAGGTTTCATTATAAGATGCAACTGTTTCTAACAAATAAAGGTTGTCATAGGTATTTAAATAACCAGTTCAAATAACATTTGAATTTAAAGACAAATTAAATTGATTGTTTCTGAATGAACAATAATATCCAAATTTGTCCAATGAAGAAACAGAAACTAAATTCCGTCTAAATGACGATACAACAAAAATGTCTTTTAAATCCAAATAAAAATCAGTTCCTAATAACAACTTAAAATGCCCAATTGCTTCCACTTCTAACGATTTTCCATCACCCACAAAGATGTGTCTTTCACCATCACTTGACTTTCGGTAACTCAGGCAACCCTGCATAGAAACACTTATGTGAGTAGCAGTACCAGAATATATCCACCAAGTGTTTCTAGGTACTGAAGCTAAATTAATCTCAGAACAGCCCAAATTAAAAATTATCCCTTTCTTTACATGCCAACCATGATATTTGGTACAATCTTTCTTTACGTGTCCCGTGCATAGAGAGTTGTTTCTTTTGAGCTGGACCCTTAGCAGCTTCATTCTGATATTTTCTTTTCTTGCCCTTCTCCTTAGAGGCATTGGCCAAATGAGTACATTCAGACTTATCATGCTTCAACCTTTCTTCCTCTTGCACACAATGAGAAATGAGCTCATTTAGAGTCCATTTCTCCTTTTGACAGTTATAACTAATTTTAAATTGGTTAAACTGTGCAGGAAGCGATACCAAAACCATAAGAACAAGCAATTCCTCAGAAAGCTTGATCTTAAGTGCATTAAGTCTTGAAGCAGTATAGAACATCTCCATAATGTACTACCTTACGTTTCCTTGACCCTTATACTTCATAGATATCAAAGAAGTCAGAAGTGATGTCATCTCAATCTTATCGTTTTTAGCAAAACGTTTCTCAATTTCATCAAGGAAACCCTTGGCCTGAGTAATTTCTTTAGATTCTGTGCCCTTAAAGGCTTCTGGAATGCTGTGTTTCATGATCATTAGACTTATGCGATTTGAACGATCCCACGTCTTAAAGTCCCTCTTAACATCAGGGGTACTTTCTGCAGTGAGAGGTGCAGGTTGTTCTTCCCTTAGTGCAAGGTCTATGTCCATATAGCCAAGCACTATAAGTAAGTGCCTTTTCCATTCCTTAAAATTTGTCCCATTAATCATGGGTATAGAATTTATATTAGCAGATATTGTGGCAACAGAAGATGAATTAGCTGAATAGAGAACAAAAACAAGCTTAAATCAATATTCATAAGTAAACAATAAATTCAAGATAATGACTAATCCCATCTCAAGATACCAAACACGACATTAATATCAAGTTTTTGGATAGTAATATTAACAGTAAGCGGTACTCTTGTTGTAGCAATCAAACATTGACAATAAACTATGTCGAGCAATGATTTAATCTTTGGACTAACTTATTGCTCACATAAAATACCTTATAATTGTCACACATTTATCACCACAGATGTCATTGTAATTCTGCCAAATATTAACTTACCTTTGGGTCAATCAATAAACTCATGAATTACAAAAACATATAACCATCTTAATATTTCAAATAAACTAATATACACAAAAGATGTCACTTTGGCGGCATTTTGTTTCAACTAATTTATTTAAAATATTAGACATCTTTTAATTAAAAGCCAAAATCTGAATTTATTTGTTCCAAAATATTTGCCTTAATTTTATCTTTCAATCAAATTAAAAGATAAACATATATATTTATATAATTTTCCAAAACCACACACATTAAACCAATTAAAGCATGCATATATTATATATTTATATATATAAACAAAACATATATATGAATCAATTTCTATATATACATTTATATTTTTTTTAAATGTCATATAGGATTAAAATAATAATAATCACATGCTTTGCAAATAAACAGGAACTGAATCGCAATATTTTCAAATCAAGCTTAAAAACGTAGGTATCAAATAATATTACACAAATATTTTAAACTTTATAATTGAATCTATTAATTCGAAAATCACCCAAATTTTTTTTTTAATATGAATTCAAGATAATAAAAAACTTTAATATAAATCTTCAAAAAATAACATATATATCCGAAATATAAAACCCATGAAATTTCATGAATCAATTATTCAAATAAAGAACCTGAATCAATTCCCAATGATTCGATATGACGAGGCTTGGATGCCACTTGTTAGATTTATAAAATAAATTTAAAATACAACTTAATAAATCAAGATCTGTCATGTCAAATCATCAAGAATAAATCAAGAACAAAACTAGATGCGGAAGCGTACCTGAATCCATAGATTCCTTGAAACTTTTTGGATTTTGGGGATTTGATCTTCTAAATTAGTATACAAGAAATTTAGAGAATATCTGCTCTTTCTTTCCTAATGATGAGATATTAGAAAAGATATCTTGTGTGTGATTTAGGGACCATAACCCTAATATTTATAACATTGGTATATTAGAATTTGATTAGAAGAGTATTTACATATATTTGGCCCATACTTTATTTAATAATTAAAAGGCCAATAAAATTCTAACTAAATTAGATCATTTTAATTTGAGCTAATCTATTATGATAGTAAATAATAACATGTAATTATCCTTATTATATATGTGATGTCCAAATTCTCTAACATGTTTTTTGTTCAAATCATTTTGTGAGGTTTTTGAGAATACAGAATTGTAATGCAAAGATTGGCCATAATCCTGCTTGAGTTTGTGGTACCGTTGTATAAATAAAAATTTATAGGGAGTGTTAAAACAGTCCAAAATTTAAATAAGGAATAAAATTATTTTTTTTTGTTAAATTAGAGGTGAATTAATTTTTATTTTTAAATTAAAATTAAATATATTTCCTAACGAGGCAGGCAACCGAACTCAAAACCCCAGTCAGCAGCATTATAAAACTCAATTAGCGGGTAACACATGGCACACAATAAAGAATAACCACCCATATTTTCCACGTGTAGGCCAAGGGTTGGCCGTTCACCTGAAGCAGCTCTTAAATATAAAAAAGAATAAGCTCTTCACACATCTCCGTCTCTTCATCCGTCAGATTTTGACCTTTATTTCTATCGAACGTCCCTTATTTAGCGTGGACCGACCGCTGAACGATGCCCAAGGAGAGTGTGAGGGAAGAAGTTAAAGAAGTGTATTTTCTTCTTCTATCGCCTTCCATACCAAAAAAAGCCTTCACTCAAAGAAGCCAAACACTTTGGATTCTCTCATTTTTCTGTAAGTTACAGTTTTTGAGCTTTGAGATTTTGATTTTTTTATTCATCCTTACCTTGCGATGATTATGATTATGATGTTCTTTTTCCTTTTGGTTGTATAGAGAAGTTTTTGAGTATTGAAAGAAGTATGGCAAACAATGACGGAGAAGCAACAAGCGGGAAGAGCACTGGATTCTCTCGCGTCGCCCTTAATGAAAGAATCCTTTCTTCGATGACTCGAAGATCGATTGCTGCTCATCCTTGGCATGATTTGGAGATTGGTATAATATACTCCATTTGTATTAGTTATTAAATCACTTGTTCATTAAGTCCATATCTGATTCTCACTTCATCTATGCTCTACATATTGACGCAGGACCTGGTGCTCCAGCAGTTTTTAACTGTGTAAGTTTTTTTTCTTCTTAATTGTCCTTTTCCGTTATTGAAGTTTAAGTTTCTGGTTTCGAAAATCGTTGTAGAAACGGATTTTTAATTTTATCACATCATCACCATTATCATTATTATTGTTTTGTTGCAGGTGGTTGAAATTGGAAAAGGTAGCAAGGTCAAGTACGAGCTCGACAAAACCAGTGGTCTTATAAAAGTAAGAGTTTCCTCCTGCCCCCCTCCCCCAAACAACTTGAAGTTAATTGAACATTTTATCACTGAATTGCATTTTTTTTCTTTTCTTTTTATTTTTAAGATTAAGTTTCTCTAACGATTGAGGAAGAGCTGGTCAATTTATTCAATGTTCTAAAAATCAATTGCCATCTTCTTTGGAACCAACTGATTAAATTTCCATGTCCTCTTAAATCATGGCCTATTAGTTAACCTTGTATCTTATGACTCTTTTGATTATTGCTAAGATGATGGCCTTCTCCTTTAATGAGAATATATCATCTACTTCGCTGCTTTTAAACGATGAAAGTAATGAATTATTCTCTTAAAAACTAGGTTGATCGTGTTCTGTACTCATCAGTTGTTTACCCACACAACTATGGTTTCATCCCAAGGACTATTTGTGAGGACAGTGATCCTATGGATGTCCTGATACTGATGCAGGTAGTATTTGTTACACTGATGGACTCATGGACTTACTCAAAGAAATAATGTGGGGTTCATTGGGTTTTAGCTGATCTTATTAACTGATTCTTTGAATGATTTATATGTTTTAGGAGCCTGTTTTGCCTGGTTCTTTTCTTCGTGCTCGTGCTATTGGGTTAATGCCTATGATTGATCAGGTAAAAAGCTTCATCTTCATTGCCTCTATTATTTTACTTGAATAGGATATCTAAAGGCACTTGTAGCTGTTGAGAAACAACAGGAGTGGAAGTACTTCAAGTTACCAACTAAGGATGTAATCGGATTAAGCTTTCTCATGTTGGGTTACTATTTGTTCGAAACCATCAATCTTCTGTGTTATATTTACTTATTCTGCTCCTGTTGAGTTGAGTGATTGAGTCCGAAATCAAATGTCCATAATAAGTCAAAACTATTGAATGAAGATCACTGACATTTAAGTTCCATGACTTCTGCATGATCTTTCTACAAGCTCCTATCCTTCCCCTGTTCCTCTTTCCTGTCGGACACATTCATTGTTGAGATGCTTTTGCAGGGTGAGAAGGATGACAAGATTATTGCTGTATGTGCTGATGATCCCGAGTTCCGTCATTACACAGACATCAAACAGCTTCCTCCTCATCGTCTGGCTGAAATCCGCCGCTTCTTCGAGGATTGTATCCATTCACATGTGTATTTAATTTTATCTTGTTAGTAGTTTGGACTTTGAACTGCTGTCATTGTTGGTTTTTTGTGGTGATCTAACAGTCATAATGTGAAATTCTTTCACTAGTATATCCTTCACTATTGAATAACAGACAAAAAGAATGAGAACAAGAAGGTTGATGTAGAAGACTTTTTGCCAGCTGAGACTGCTATTGCAGCCATCAAGTATTCCATGTGAGTTAGTTTGAGATCAGCATTATTATGCATTTTGTTTAGAGATGTTCTTTAACCTAAAGATTAAGAAAAAGTTTTTTTTCTGGTAATATATCCATCATTTTTTCTTGTCTTACCCGAAAATTCCATGTTGTAGGGATCTATATGCATCTTACATTGTTGAAAGTTTGAGGAAGTGATCATCTTTGCGACTATTTGGTAAAAATTACAGTAAAATTTGGGTATTATATTAGTGTGCCCAGACTTAATGTTGCATACCTCTCGTGGTTAAACATTATCAAATGCTCAAGCTGTGATATTGATTTATGTTGCACTTCTTATATGACTTCCTTAATAGCATGTAATACATTGTCCATGAGACTTGACTAATGGAAAGGAAATATTCGACTTCCTATTTGTGTTTTCCGCTTGATTTACTCGTAGGATATCCTTGAATTGGAGTTGAACAATTATTATGTCCTTACGTCATAATCATAGTGTATCATAATCTTATTTAAGGTATTTTATATTTATATGAAGTTTGGTACATTAATAATTCTATGTTGTATAGATTTTGAAACATTTAAGTGTTTGTGTATGAGTGTGATTTTACTACAAGCATTCAAGCTTGAGTAAATTGTAAACATCTTTGGGCCTTTGCTTTTAGCCTTATATTTTTGGGCCAAGGGCCTCGAATGAATGTCATGCCAATTGGGCTTGAACGGATGATTACAGTAGTACCTGAGGCATTCATTGTTCATACTTCCATTACTGATAATCCATGTGGCCATGTGTGAAGGCAGAGAGCTTAACTTTGTGGGTAGCTTGAGCCTTGGTCCAGGAATAGAGTTACACTAATAGGAACCATAATCTATTAATCTCACAATTGTCTTTTGGTTGTGTTTGTTGTGGTAATTCCCCTCCGCAACTTATGACGAAACATGTAGTGCTTGTCCTCGACAAAGACCGCTTCCTTTGATATTTGTTTCAAAACCTGTTCAATTTTAGAACATGCTCTATCACTCTGCAACTCTTATTTGTGAGACCAAAACATTTCTGCACTATATTTTAGCAATTCCCACTTTATTGGTTTACTAAAATTTGTTTTCTTTAATATAAAAATATCCACCTGTATGCTATCGTCTCCCTCTATTCTTCCTTCAAATGATTCTTCAATGAATCACATTTCAAAATGTTCATGATAAAATTTTGTACCTTTATAGAAAGCTAGAAACAATGATTGAATCAAAATGAGTTCGGTTTAAACTTTTTTTTAATATAAAAAAATTCCATTGATCATATCATGGGATTGTGTTTTGGTTACTTGCTCCTTTAAACTCTTTAATTATATAATGTAATGTGTACTGATTATGAGAAGTATAACATTCCAAGTGGAAGAATGATGATTTGTGTTTGTTTAAGATTTGAATAATGTGTGTATGTGACTGACAAAAAAGGTGGGAAACATGAGGGTACAAATTTAGCCATCTTTTTTATGGTATTGGTAATTGGTGTAAGGTAACCAAATCTTTATGGGAAAAAGGGGAATATCTGGCAAATTATGCAAACCAGATCTTTAATTAATTATTTGTTCATGTTATACCTTCACCAAATGTATTATACAAGAGCGAATTTACAACTTCTCACAATATGCGAACCTATGAGTTGAGCAAACTCAGCAAACTTCGTATGGTACTATGGTGGCATTATTCAGTTGTAGAGGTGTTTATGGTTCAGGTTACATCTATGTAAAGTATTCAAATTAATTTTTTTAAGTCTGGGTTTGACTCAAAAAATGAATTTATTCTTTTACCCATGTTTGGTCCAGTTTAAAAAAGAAGGTAAATTTGAATTCAATCTATCCATGTTTAATCTTTTCTAGATTAATTTTTATTTAAAAATAATATTAAAAATATAATACACTAAATGCACTAATAAATGATAAAATAAAAATTTTCTATTGTATTAAAACAGATAGAAAAACAATTTATATTAAAAATACTACCATAAATATAATTAATATTTTATTATATTAAAAACAAATAAATATAATAATTGTTTTATTGTATTAAATATAATTTTTAAAATTTTATATTTTGAGTTCGGTTATTTAGTTGGATAATTTTTTTATAGGTAATGAATTTAATTATTATTGGACTAATGATATAATATAAATATATATAACTATTATTTAACATATAATTAATATATTTAATTTTATAACCTAATATATTCTAGTCTATGGCAAAAAAATCTTGTTCAACTAGGTTCCTGCTAAAGCTTGACTCCTATAGAAAATGGACTTTAAATTTTACTTAAATCCATTTTCGGATAAAGTTTTTTTATTTAAATTTTTTTATTTTTTTAAGCAGACTTTCAAACTTAAGTGATTAACTTTATTTATGAGTAAATCTACCCAACTATATTAAGGTCATATGCTATAATAGCATGTGCAAGCTGAAGAAGTCGTAAGTCTGCTTTCCAGATCTCCAAGTCCTTCCATCTAAAACCTATCATCTAAATGTTTAACCAACTTTTAGGGCTCTTCGTCATGACCAAAGGTACAGTATTATCCAAATCACCACTTTATCTCCTGTTAATCACAATAATGAACGATTAATATAGGCTGTCTTAAAAAACTGTTTATTTTTTTATTTATTATATTTATTTTCTCAAGAAGTTTAACCTATAATTAACCCTAATAAAAGAAAAACTAGTTGTGTAGAAGTCTGTAGATATAATTTAAATAAAAAAAAGTGAAAATGGCGGTCGAAATCAAGTCAGCCGAGCTTAAAGTATATTGTCGCATATGAAACACGTGTGGATTGTTGGAGTTGTTGAACAGATTTGAGTGGGCAGTAGTTGAATAGTTTGTGCGTGTCAGCATATTTAATTATCATTTCCTTGGAGATTTCATATTTGCAGCAGCCTAACCCAGAAATGAACACTGTTTGCAGTTGCCCACACCTTACCCTCTTTTCTTTAAATCTACGGTCGCTATCAGATCCTTATCGTGAAGGAGTGCATGCATGTTTATGACCTCTATTCACCAACAGTTTCCTCATTTTACTTTATTTCAATTATATCTAAACAATTATATAAATTAAATTCATATATAAATTCTTAATTTTTTTACTGAAATTAATTAAAATATGATACCATGTAATTTTATTTTTTAAGTTTTAATGGTATAAAGATAATATAAGATAAGTACAAATATATATTCAATCAACTACAATATAGAATTTAACCAATACAACACACAATAGACAAAAAACTAGACACAAGCCTCACTAAACATCACAATTGCAATTGATGAAACTTAAATCCAACCTTTCAAAGTTCGAGACCTCAACCTTTAGCCAGAAGTATCAAGTATACTTGATCATGGGCCAGGCCATTCGGTCCATCCAAAAAGTGGGAAGGTTTGGGCAAAAATATATGCCCGAAAAATAGGTTTAGACAAAAAAAGAGAACCGGTCTCTAAATGGGCAGAGCCTTGGGTAAGCTTTTTTTGGTCCGGCCTAGCCCAAAAAAACTGTTGTTGTTTTCACTGTTTTAGTGCTATTTTGCTGTTATTTTGCTATTATATTGCTACTATTTGTTGTTATTGTTTAGATATTGTATAATTCTTATTTTATTGTTACTTTTACTACTATTTTAGAAGCATTTGCTTGTTAAGTTGCACTTATCTTAGTACTATTTAAGCATAAATATTAAATATCTTTTTTAATTTATTTTCAATCCGTTGGACATTTATTTTAATGTTTTAAGTGTATTTGATATATTATATTTTTATTAAAAATAATGATATAAAAAATTTAATACGGGTATTTTTATCTAAGTTGGACTTAGGCAAAATTTTAGGTCTATTTTTTGAATCGGATCGGACCCATGATCATCTCTAGTACCAAGGCCTCATTTGCAATACCATGTATGTTATGAAAATAAGATAAATATATTTTGTTACACCTACAATATGGGTGAAAAAAATATTTTTCTTTTATTTTTTTTAATAATGAATATAGATGGGGTGGTAATGAATTTGTATTTTAATGCTATTAAATATATTAAATATGTGTTTGATTCTTAGAATTGTAATTTTTAATTATTTTATTTAAAGATGATATAAAAATGTAAAAATAACCAAAATTTCATTATAATCATATTAGTTATAAATTTTAAAAAATTATTTTTATAATTGCATTGATACAATTCAATAAAATACTTCAATAACAATATAGATATTTCAAAATTTCTATTAAAAATCAGCCCCTTCTTTATTCATGCATATCAATAATAATCCAATGATTTTGCCTAGGCTCTCACCTCTACTTGATTCACTTTAATATTCCCAACAATCCCTTCTACTTTACTCATTTGTCATTTGTTTTACATTTAAATTCAATTATTTGAGATCATAAAAATAATTATGTTTTTTTAAAATTAAGAGTTCAGCCTTCAATTAAAAGATAGTTAATTATAATATTTTTTAAACAATCCTTACTTTATTTGTTCAATTAATCAATTGATAAAAAAAATACATGTGTTTTTCATTTTTTTTACTTCCTTTTATACGATTGTAGCATCATAATTTTTTATCTTTGTTTTTTTGATACAAAATATTTAGAATTATCCATAGTCCCCTCCCTAACCCTTGAATAGGAGGATAATGCGCTTTAATGCACTCGAACCCATGTTTTCCTGCATTGACAACAATGTCAATGCCAATGCCAACTGAACTAAGAACAAATAGACCATCATTACTAGTTTTTTAGCATTGCACTGAATATATACACATTTAATTATTTTTATTATTTGATAAAATATCTTTATTTCATCTAATGAGTCTAAGTAACTATTATTAAAAATAATTCAATCATACAAAATATTGTTATTAAAATAATTGTACAATATTAATAATATTTTTTTATAATTTTTCTGTTAACCAATACTTTTAAGTTGTGTTTGGGTGAGGAATTTGTAAAAAGGATTTCTTTTATATTTAAAATTTTTAAATTTTTAAAAATGAATTTACTTGTTTGGGTATTTTAGAGAATTTTAAAATTTCTACGTAATTTCACGAGAGAGTTTTAAAGTTGAACCACAAACAAAATAAATATATAAAGCAACAAAGCTATCATGCTACTTTTGAATTTTTTAAAAAAGAAGTGCGTTAATTAGATTATTTAGTGATTTGGGTCCTTCTGGCAAAGAACCCAAAGATGTTGGATATCATACAAGATTTGAGACCAATTCTAATGATGATAATTGAAGGTTCATCTGAAGTTCGTTTGAGCTAATTTTGAGTAGTGACTAGAAAACTTGAAGATCTTGATTTGTGTACAGTCATATATTTCATTCAAATATGTTACGCTATTAGGTTTTTCATAATTGACAATCTATGTTTATTGAGAAAGAAAGAACATTGACTGTGCTTCCATGATTTTTCAATGGTTTAGTTTCTTCCCATACATGTTTACTAACAGTTAGACTAATATTCAATTTTCATAAAACACAAAAATTAAATTCTACTAAATTAGAATAAAAAAAATTTCCATTATTTTGCCCTAACGGGAAAACAAAGAGTTTTACCCAAATGAATATATTATCATTGCTTTATTAGTTTTTTTTTTTTAAAAAAAAGGTAGAGATCTGTTAGCTTTTGATTGTTATATGGAATTATTATTATTATTTCTTAATGAAGGTTTTTAGTAAAGTTGTTTCTCTTAATACGTTTTTTCAGGCCCACCTTAACATTTACAGTTGTAAACTTTTCTTTTTTTTGTTACAATAAAATGGATTATTAAACTAGCAGGATATAGCGAGAGTCGAAAGCACAGACATGCTATCCATCATTAACTAGTGATGGACTAAAGAGGGAATCCTGTGGAATATCTGGGCACCAACTGGGAAATCCTTCATCATTCCAGCCAATGAGTGAGCGACAAAATTCACCTTCCTTAGAATCTGCTCAAAAACAATACTTCAATATCGACTGCATAACTCCTGAATTCTTAGAATCACCACTGATCCCTTTAATAGAAAGTGCATAATTCGTTTCAACAATGAGATCTCTCCTTTTAGCATCACATGCCATAATAAGACCATCATAAATTGCCCAAAGCTTCACTTACTCCACCCTACATCTGTCGATATTTGTACCTGCACTACACACCCAATTGCATTTCACTTACTCCACCCTACACCAAACAGTTGAATTACTTATTACAGCTCTATTCAATTACAGCTCTATTCCATTACAGCCCTATTCCATTACAGTGAACCAAACGTACTGTTAGGGATTGATAACAAGACAGACCTTGCCAGTGTTACTCGACTTGCCATTGAAAGCAGCTTGGCATCCTATCTATCTAACTTTCTCCGAACCTTATCAATAATAAACTTGAAGGTACCCGTTGTAACATGTTGATGGAACAATGACATATCCAAATAAAACCCCAAATCCTCACTCATACTAAATCCCAATATACTACAAATTTCAACAAAAGTGTTGGCCTCAGTATTTTTCGAAAAAAATATTTTAGTTTTTGGCCCATTAACTTTATGCCCTGAAGCAGCTCCAAATAGCCTGAGAACATCCCGAATTCTTATAGCCTGATCCACATCCACCTCAGCAAATAAGAAGAGATCACCAGCCAAAAATAGATGACATTGACGGTCCATTCTTACTAAGAGGGAAGGGTTTCCACGACTTTTCCTCAACCTATTTATTGATAAGCTACCCCAATCTTTCCATAAACAAAACGAAGATGTACGAAGAAAGTGGGCAACCTTGTCAGATACCCCTCATTGGTTGGAACACTTCTGAAGAGTTATTATTCCACATGATCTGTATGGACACAGTAGAAACACATTCCATGATAAACATTAGATAATAAAAAAGGAACACCCACATCCACTAAAGTGTCTTCAATAAAGTCTCAACGAATCCTATCATAGGCTTTCTCGAGGTCTACTTTAATAGCCATCCAACTCTTCTGACCTTTCTTAATTCGCATAGAGTGAATTATCTATTGGGCAATGATAATATTATTTGTTATTTATCTTCCTGTTATGAAAATTACTTGGTTTTGAGCAATGAGAGACGGAAATATAGGTTTGAAAGGATTGGCAATTACCTTTGTAGCAATCCTGTACAGGACATTGTAGAGACTAATTGGCCTATATTGGGACAAGGATTCTGGACTACGATTTTTTGGGATAAGAACCAACAACGTCTTATTAATTGAAGGATCAAGAGGAAGCCTTGGAAAAACACTCCAAACCCAATTATAGACATCCAAACCAACTGTTTTCCATTGATTTTGGTAGAATCACGCATGAAACCCATCCGGCCTCGGGGCCTTCAAAGTCTCACACTAAAGAGGGCACTGCAAATTTCCTCATATGTGACATTCATGGCTAAAAAAATGAAAGAGCTTTAATCCAGTATTAGAAAACGACCATGTAACGGAAATAAGAAATGAACTTGATCATCTAATGAGAAAATGGAGGAAAAGTAATGAATTGTTTCCTTCTGGAAAACCTCAAAATTAAAACACCAAGAATCTCTAACTTTCAAGGTTGAAATCTTGTTGAAATTATGCCTTCAGATCGCTTTGCTATGGACAAATTTAGTGTTGTGATCCCCAAAATGGATCCATTTCACTCTTGACTTTTGTCTCTATAGACTTTCTTTTTCATCGAGAACCCTTTCGTACTCAATACACAAATCAAGTTCCAGGTTCAACAGGAAACTTGAGTACTTCCGATCTAAGGCAGCCTGTACCTTATTGATACGATGAGCTAGAAGCTTTTTCCTTTGACCAATATGACCAAAAATCTCAGAGTTCTACCTTTGGAAGTCCTCCATCAAAGAGACTAAGGTTACTTGCGATATCAAGCCCACACCTCCACTTTTTCTACACAAGTTGATCAAAAGTCGAGTGATTAATCCAAGAGGCCAAGAAATGGAACAGCCTTACACAACGAGCAGAATTAGGAGTATACATATATATGAGAATAGGCATGTGATCTGACTTCAGCCATGGAAGGTGAAAAATCGTAGCATCAGGAAATATACGACACCAATCCTTATTACCAATGGCTCGATCCAAACGCTAAAAACTAAACCCTCTTCTTCATGTAAACTAAGGGCCTTCGAAACCAAGATCCCGTAAACCATTATCCTGAATAAAGTTATAAAAAACCTTGCAACATGAAAGAATTGACCGACCTCCTCTCTTTTCATCCGAATAAAGAATAGAATTAAAATCCCCCACTAGAACCCAAGGACCTTTGATAGACCAGGAAAAAGCGTTTAAACGATCCCACAAACACTTGTGTTTCTGTTTATCAGGAAACCCATAAACAAAAGTCACCAAACAAATCTATTTGGTATTCCACTCGATAGTGAATAAACTGAGGGTTATTAAATAGAACCTGAACTTGGACACTTGATTTCCAGTAGACCCACAACCCCCCAGCAAACCCCTGAGCTTCAATTCTATGAGAAGAATCAAGTCTATTTTTATCAATGACTCCATCAACCTTGGAACCACTGACTTAAATTTCCAAGAAAACAGTAACATCAACATTATATCCAATAAGATACTGCTTAACAACCCTAACAAATTTGGAACTCCCACCCTCTTGATAGTTCTATACAAAGATATTTGGCAATATCATTAACAACAAAAGAGAATAAGAAGAAATAGACCTTTAGAGGAATGGGACATTGCCTCTACCATCCCCGAAACATCTCCCTACACCTAGACAGATTCATGGCAAACCTCCTCAGAATTAAGTCTCTCCACAATCATACTCATCGTATCCGAAATAGGCATACGAACTGAAGCCTTCCATTTAAATTTGCTACATTTATTCTTGATAAAAGTAGAAATTGAAAATTTTCTAACCCGTTTAGAATCCCCCAATTTCAGATAATCTGTCCCCTTAAACAACTTAGTTGATACCATTGACAAATCTACGACATTATCAACCCCTTAGTGAATATTCAAAATTTGATTTTCAACAAACGAAATCATTGAATGCCGTTCTGGGTTCAAATTTCATCAAAGTCTACTATTGGCCATTCACCTCCATAACGAAGCCAAACTAGAGCCTTTCTTCCCTAATCTTTTCTTTTCTAAAATTGGGATAGACACCTACAAGTCAATAGGAAAAGGATCTTTAACCAGGTCACTTCCATTAATAAAACTTAATGGGCTAAGCACACACTTAGATGGCCATGCTCTATCTTAGGCTTGTTTAACACTGTATCCGAATCCATAAACGGGCTCAACACGAACCAACTCATTGGCTGCAAGATTATCTTGAGATCCTGATTCATGTAACTTTAGCCTCATGCCTGAATGTCTTGTAATTGCTGAGTCATCTATACCCAACGAGTTGTCATAAATTGTAACATTTTTTTCCTTTAAAATTAGTAGAATCTATTATCCTATTTCCATATTGATTTTCCTCCTTCAAATCATGTAACACATTAAAGCGAGATCCCACAGGTTTTTCCCCATCATTTCATTTCCTGTTTGTTGGTTGTTTTTAATAACCTCTCCTATTCTGATGATCTACAATCATCCACGCCCCATAATTCTCATCCCTAGTGTCAAAATCTGAAGAAACTCAATCGTTCAACTCTGAAAAGTGAAAATTATCCATCTCTCCTACTTTCTTTTGAATAGGCACAGAGGGGCATAAGTCTTGCAAATGACCATAATGTCCACACGAGAAGCAAATGTTGGGAAGGGATTTGTATTCCACTCACTGAACATGACCATCAATCTTAACCATGGATACAAAGGGCTTGTTGAGATCCAAAAAAACCACTATATAGACAAAACAACCCCATTGTGCATGAACTGTATTATCATCCAATCTAATAACAAGTCCAACCATCTCTCCAATATTAGTAAGAACACTCCTTCTATACATAAATCCTGGTAAGCTTGGGAGGTGGATCTACACAACAACATCTGATAAAAAAAGGTTGCTCCATAGAGCAAAGCTCAGTCCAAGGCTGGACGGTAAGGTATTGTCTAAAAACAACCCACAATCCTTCAATAAGAGCCTTAAAATTATCTACTTTCGACTGAAACTTGATCATAAAATAATCGTTCTCCAAATCCATAATACTAATGGGAGTGGAAGGTTTCCAAATAAAATAGATTCTATTAGAGAGAGTTTGATACCCAACCTTTCTCTCCAACAACTTCACCACAACTGTCTTAGACATATTCTTATACAAGATCTCCCATACCCGATTAGAAAACCTTATGGACGGCAACCTATCCTCTGTCCCAATAAAAACATCACCCTCAATAAGCTGACTATCATCCTTTTCAGAAGATTTCTAACCAAGCTCTGATCTATTCATTAGGCCAACAAGCATGTCTTTAAACGACACGCTCAAAAGATAGTCTATCCACCCTAACAAGATTCCCATCAAACTCACCTACCATAACTTGATTTTCTTCCTCAATCCCATCAACTTGTATACAAACTTTCTTTGTCGCATTATCATCATCCATGGCCATCAGAGAAGACTATTCTTCCATAGCCATCAGAGAGAAATCTAATGATTTTGTTAAAAGGTGGCAACAAACAGCATATGTAAATTACCCGGATGAAGTACAGCAACATGCAAAACAACATATGTTATTTGGATGAAGTATATTTTTGTACTAGTTGACCTATATTTGTTCTGACAACTTTTTTGTCTGTTTAAAGTGAGACAAGGACTATGCAGCTTTAGGCTGTCGCAGGTTACTATTGAACTATTTTTGTGCAAGTTACTTTTCAGAAAATTTATTGCTCTTTCAATGTAATAGTTTAATATATGTACATTTTATCTTTAAACACAATGAATGAGAAAAGTCAACTAATGTTTTTCTCCTTCAACATCTGAGTTCTACTTTTGTTTTTGAGCTTTCAAACACAAAATTTGTTTGCTTTGTTTTCATTGATCATTTGGTTGAAACTTAACATATAATTTATTCGGATTCATTACGTTGTTGCGCTATTTTTCACATAGAGCTTCATATTTCATCTGGGTTACTTAAGTTCTGAGTTTCTACTTGTGCAAAAAAACCCCAACAAATGGTATCAAGAGCCTGTTATCTTTGAGGGCCTTGGTTGTGTTTTGTTTGTGAGTGACTAGTGTTTGAAAGAAAAGAAGCATGAGCTATTTTTTGTTGGCTTGTTTTGTTGCTGCAAAGATGAGTTTTTCACCACCACCACCACCTGTTTTTGTTGATGAAAACTACAACATTTAGGCTGTAAAAATGAAATCATATTTGCAGGCACATGACCTGTAAAATGTTGTTCTAAATGACATAGAGCCACCTCCCTTGAGAGTTAATCCGACCATAGCTCAAATCAGGCAGCATAGTGAGGACGCTGCCAAGAAGTACAAGGCCATGTCGTGTCTTCAGAGTGGAGTTTCAGATGTCATTTTCACAAGGATAATGGTCAGTGACTCTCTAAAGCAGACCTGGGACAAACTCAAGGAGGAGTTTCAAGGGTCAGACAAGACCAGGTAGCAACAACTGATCAACTTGAGGAGGGGCTTTGAGAATCTGAGAATGAAGGACTCAAGGACCATCAAGCAATATGCTGACAGGATTATAGCTACAGTCAACAACATAAGACTGCTTGGAAATGAGTTTAGTGACCAAAGGGTGGTTGAGAAAGTCATAACAACCTTTCCAGAGAAGTATGAATCAAAAATCTCTTCTTTGGAAGACTCGAGGGACCTATCAAGCATTCCCTTGACAGAGTTGATAAATGCTCTCTATGCACAAGAGCAAAGAAGAGCAAATAGAATGGAGGATCACTCTGAGGGAGCTTTTCAAGCCAGGAGTAGAGAAAGCTCAAGCTCAAGCTCAAGTTACAAAGGCAAGAAGCCTTGGTTAGAAAAGAAAGAGAAAGGGAAGAAGGATGCTGCAAAAAAAAAGGTTTCCACATTGTGCTCATTGCAAGAAGACTACTCACCTTGAAAAATACTGCTGGTACAAACCAGACATTCAGTGTAGAGGTTGAAAACAGCTTGGACACATTGAAAAAGTGTGCAAAAACAAGCCAAAAGCACAGCCACAGCACCAGAACCAAACTCAGGTTGCTGAGGATGTGGAAGCACTAGAAGAGCATGTCTTCACAGCCTCTTGTTTTGCAAGCTCGAGTAAGGTTAGCAAAAATTGGCTGATTAACAGTGGATGTACTCATCATATTGCTTCAGACAAAAGCATGTTTAGGGAGCTAGACACCAGTTTCATGTCCAAAGTCAGAATCGGCAATGGTGAGCTCATAAAGGCCAAAAGCAAATGCAAGGCTGTGATTGGCACAAAGTTAAGTAACAAAACCATCTCTGAGGTTCTTTATGTACTTGACATTGGCCAAAATTTGCTGAGTGTAGGTCAGCTACTAGAGAAGGGGTATTCTCTTATTTTTGAAGACAAGGCTTGTGTGATTAAAGATGCTGCTGACCACGTGTTAGTAACAGTAGGCATGAATGATCGAAGCTTCACTTTAGATATGAATCAGCTAGAACCAAAGATATGTGTGGCTCAGGTTGATGAATCAAGTTTATGGCATAGAAGGCTAGGCCATGTGAACCACAAGTCACTTGGCCTACTGCACAAAATTAGCCTGGTAGAAGACATATCCTGTATTGAACCAAAGAAGGATGTGTGTGAAGTGTGTCAACTTGGCAAGCAGACCAGACTGCCCTTTCTAGTCAACAAAGCATGGAGAGCTCAAGAGAGGCTCCAGCTAGTCTATACAGACATCTGTGGACCCATGAAAACCACCACCCTAAATGGCAACAGGTATTTTCACTATTCATTGATGATTGCACCAGATTCTGTTGGGTAGGCTTTCTAAAGCAAAAGTCAGATGTTGCTGACTTCTTTTGCAAGTTCAAAGCACTGATTGAGAACCAAGCCAGTTGCAAGCTAAAAAGCTTAAGGTCAGATAATGGAACTGAGTATGTGTCTCAAAGGTTCTAAAAGATATGTGATGATGCTGGAATTCAACATCAACTAACAACCATCTACACACCACAACAAAATGGTGTTTGTGAGAGGAAGAACATGACAGTTCTTGATATGGCCAGATGCCTTCTGTTTGAGGCTAAAATGCCTAACAACTTTTGGGCTAAGGCAGTAAACACATCTGTTTACTTGCTGAACAGACTGCCAACTAATGTAGTGAGGGGTAAAACACCCTTTGAAGCCTGGTTTGGACAAAAACCAACAGTGTCACACTTAAAGGTATTTGGTTGTTTGTGCTATGCACTGATTCCAGCAGAAAAAAGGTCCATACCAGGGGTGTTTGTAGGCTACAGCAGTGTGAAGAAGGGTTATAGGATCTTTGATCCATTGACCAAAAACATTGTAGTGAGCAGAGATGTGAAGTTTAATGAAGTAAGCTACTGGAAATGGGATGGAACTAATGCAAGTTTGCTTGAGGAGGATCAAAATGATATTGACTTGCAGCATGCTGAGATTGAAGTTGAAGCTGAAGGTGATTATGATGATGTACCTGTCAGAGGGACTAGGACACTAGCAGACATCTATGAAAGGTGTACTGTAACCATGGTTGAGCCTTCCTGCTATGATGAAGCAGCAAGGGAGAGTAGCTGGCAATAAGCTATAGAAGCTGAACTAAAGATGATCCATAAGAATGATACTTGGGGGCTGGTTGATAGGCCAGCAAATGGAAAAGTTATTGGTTTCAAATGGGTGTTCAGGACCAAGAACAATGCAGATGGGTCACTGAACAAACACAAGACCAGACTAGTTGTGAAGGGATACAGTCAGCAACAAGGGGTTGATTTTTTTGAAACCCTTGCACCTGTTGCAAGGTTAGATACCATAAGGCTATTATTTGCCTTGGCTGCTTAGAAGCAATGGAAAGTCCATCAATTAGATGTCAAATCAGCATTTCTGAATGGATTTCTCAAGGAAGAAATCTTCATAGAACAACCTGATGGATTTAAGGTTGCTAGTGAAGAACACAAAGTCTACAAGCTCAAGAAGGCTTTGTATGGCCTAAAGCAGGCTTCAAGGGCCTGGTATGACAGGATTGATGCATACCTGTCAAGGCTTGGATTTGAGAAGAGCATCAGTGAGCCTACACTTTATGTGAAGAAAGTTGAGAAAGAAACCTTGTTGATAGTCTCACTTTATGTGGATGACTTATTGGTTACTGGCTGCAGAAGTGAGTTAATTGAGGATTTTAAGAAGCAGATGCAAGATGTGTTTGAAATGACTGATCTTGGTTTAATGACCTACTTTCTTGGTATGGAAGTGAATCAGAATGAGAATGGCATTTTCATAAGCCAGCAAGCATTTGCACTGAAAGTTCTAAGCAAATTCAGCATGTCAAAGTGCAAGTTTGCTTGCATTCCAGTTGCACTAGGAGAGAAACTGTCAAGCACCAGTGAGCATGATCGGGTGGATAAAAAGGGGTACAGGAGTTTGGTTGGTTGCCTACTCTATTTAACAGCAATAAGGTCAGATATTATGTATGCTGTTAGCATTCTCTCGAGGTTCATGCATTGCGACAACACAGCTTACTTCAAGGTTGCTAAAAGAGTCTTAAGGTATGGCAAAGGAACCTTAGGCTATGGTGTGATGCTTGAGAGAGCTGAAGAATTAAAGCTGGTTGGTTATTCAGACAGTGATTGGGCTGGCTCAATTGATGATATGAAGAGCACATCAGGATACTTCTTCACTCTAGGTTCAGGAGTTTTTAGCTGGAGTTCAAAGAAACAACAGACAGTAGCTCAATCTACTGCAGAGGCTGAGTATATTGCAGCTGCTACTGCTGTTAATCAAGCAATTTGGCTTAGAAAGCTGTTGGATGATTTGAATGCTAGTCAAGTAGAAGCAACAAAGATTATGGTAGACAATCAGTCAGCTCTTGCAATAGCCAAGAACCCTGTGTTCCATGGCAAAACGAAGCATTTCAAGATCAGATATCACTTTGTGAGGGAAGCAGAATTAACTAAGGAAATCAACTTGGTCCATTGTTGTTCGAGGGATCAGCTTGCTGATATTTTGACCAAGCCATTGGTTGCTACAAGGTTTGAGTGTTTAAGGAAGGAAATTGGAGTTTGCTGTTTTGTAGCCAAGGAGGAGTGTTAAAAGGTGGCAACAAACAACATATGTAAGGTATTCAGATGAAGTACAGCAACATGCAAAACAACATATGTTATCCGGATGAAGTATATTTTTGTACCAGTTGACCTATATTTGTTCTGACAACTTTTTTGTCTGTTTAAAGTGAGACAAGGACTATGAAGCTTTAGGCTGTCAGCAGGTTACTATTGAACTGTTTTTGTGCAAGTTACATTTCAGAAAATTTATTGCTCTTTCAATGTAATAGTTTAATATATGTACATTTTATCTTTAAACACAATGAATGAGAGAAGTCAACTAATGTTTTTCTCCTTTAACATCTGAGTTCTACTTCTGTTTTTGAGCTTTCAAACACAAAATTTGTTTGCTTTGTTTTCATTGATCATTTGGTTGAAACTTAACACATAATTTATCTGGATTCATTACATCGTTGCTCTATTTTTCACATAGAGCTTCATATTTCACCCGGGTTACTTAAGTTCTGAGTTTCTACTTGCGCAAAAAAAACCCCAATAGATATTAAACTAAATTATTTAGGCTCTTTTTATGGTTGTCAACTTTAATATAAGTTTTTGATTATTGAATTTTCTTGGAACTGTAGAGGGGACAAAAAAAGAGAATGTTAGATGACAAGTCTGAATTAGGACCTCGACATACATAGATTTCGAGTTCCACCTTATCTATTTAAATATGAGCCAAGACCTCAACTTCCATTTGTGTTGAGCTTAATATAATATTTTGACTATATACTCTTGTTTAGCTCTTTTCTTGATTTCTTATATATGTGTATATATGCATGTAATACAAAAATTTGACTATAAGCTATGTTATGATGTTTTTTTTCCCTTATCTCTATTTATAGATGAAAAGCACAAGAACACAAAAAGCTTAAAATGTTATGTGAACTGTTGAAAATTTTCAAATTTTACCAATCCAAAAATAGAACGAAGATGAAAAATTAGTTAGCCTTCAATGAAATTATTTCATACTTGAAAATAATGAAAAAGAATCAATTTCATACTTGCAACTAATAGAGCTATGTTGGAAAATATGGACATCACATATATAATAAGAGTATTTACATGTTATTATTTACTATCATAAAAGGTTAGCCCAAATTAAAAGTGATTTAATTTGGTTAAAGTTTAGTATGGGCCAAATATATATAAATACTATAGTAACTAATTTCTTATTAATTTCTAGTCCCCAAATTACATATAAATAAATTTTCTAATATCACATCTTTAGAAAAGAGAGAATCACATTTTCTGAATTATTGGTGTGCTAATTTGAAATAACAAAACCATAAGATCCGAAGATTTCAAGAAATCTACGGATTCAGGTATGCTTTAGCATCTAGTTTTGTTTTTAATTTATTCTTGATGATTTTACATGATAGATCCTAGTTTGTTAAGTTTTATATTAGATATTATTTTACGATTCTAACAAATGGCATTTAAGCCTCTTCATGTCGAACTATTAAGAATAATTTACTTTTCTATTATTTTGAATTGATTCGTTCTTGGAATTTTATGGTTTCATATATTAATTTTGTGTTTCAATTAATTATGTCAAATCTTTGATATTGATATAAAAAATTTTAGGGTTTTGATTGCTTTTAATAATATAATTTTTATTATATTTAAATTTGTACCGACTAAAATTTCCATTCCCAAAATGACAAGATATTTACTTCGAAACCATAGAAGTTTTTATTATGACATGTTAAAGATTCCATATATATTGAATAGATTAGCTATTGACGAGATATCTATTTCGTAAAAAATTCTGTAAAGTTTTCTTTCCCTTTTTAAAGTAGATTTCGTGCTCTTCCCATTAAATTTTGGTTGTTAATTTCCAAGTTGTTATAATTTTGTGTATTATATTTAGTTAAAATGTAAAATGCATATGTTTATGCATTAAACTCTGCTGTTGGATACGGAATAATGCATGATTATATTACACATGAATTGGATGTTAGTGAATCTATAAATATATATATGGTTTTAAGGTTTGTTTGCATTTATGTTTGATAATAATGTGTGACAATTATAAGGTACTCTATGTGAGTAATAAGTTAGACTAAAGAATGATTCATCATTTGACATAATTTGTTGTCAATGTTTGATTGCTACAACAAGAGTATCGCTTACAGTTAATATTATTGTCCAAAGACTTGATATTAAGCTTGTGTTTGGTATCTTGAGATGAGATTATCCACTATTTTAAATTCATTGTTTACTTATGAATATTCATGTGAGATTGGTTTTTTTTATCTATATTGTTTTATATTCAGCTAGTTCATCTTCTGCTGCCACAATATTTGCTAATATAAATTTTATACCCATGCTTAATGTGACTAGTTTCAAGGAATGGAAAAGACACTTGGTTGTGTGGACATAGACCTTGCACTAAGGGAAAAACAACCTGCACCTCTCACTATGAAAAACACCCCTGATGCTAAAAGAGATTTTAAGATGTGGGATCACTCAAACGCATGAGTCTAATGATTATGAGCACAACATTCCAAAAGCCTTTAGGAGGATAAAATCTGAAGAGATTACTCAGGCCAAGGGTTTCCTTGACGAAATTGAGAAATGTTTTGTCAAAAATGATAATGTTGAGATGACATCACTTTTGACTTATTTGATGTTTGTGAAGTATAAGGGTCAAGGAAACGTGAGGGATTACATTATGGAGATGTTCCATGTTACTTCAACACTTAAGACACTTAAGACTGAGCTTTCTGTGGAATTGTTTATTCTTATGGTTTTGGTATCACTTCCTGTATAGTTTAACAAATTTAAAATTAGTTACAACTGTCAAAGGGAGAAATAGACTCTAAATGAGCTCATTTCTCATTGTGTGCAAGAGGAAGAAAGGTTGACACATAATAAGTTTGAAAGTGCTCATTTGGCTAGTGCCTCCAAAGGCAACAACTTACATTCTGAATAGAGTACCCACTAAAGTAGTTGTAAAAACACCTTATGAGTTTTGGACTGGTCGAAAGCCTAGTCTAAAGCACTTTCAAATGTGGGGATGTCCAACTAAAACAAGGCCTTATAGGCCATATGAAAAGAAATTGGACTCGAAATCAGTAAACAACTACTTTATTCGTTATTTTGAGAGATATAAAGATTATGAGTTTAATGATCCCAGAATTAGGAATATTTTTTAGATGGGAACTGCAACATTTTTTGAGGATGTTGAGTTTGGAGGGAGAAATAAGGTTAGAGACATTGCTTTTGAGAAGGAATTGGATTCTAACTCAGTTCTTGTTATCACTTTTGACGATGTTTAAGTTTTCATGCCTATCATTGATCAAGAAGTGAATCCAGAATCCCAACAAGACAATGTTAAACAGCTCTCTATTCAAGATGAAGTAATTATTCCAAAAGAACAAACTCAACAACCTCAAGAATAAGTGTTATTAAGGAGTTCCACGAGAGAGAACATAAATTCTATTTAAGATGATTATGTTGTATTTCTCTAAGAACATAAGGATGACAATAGAATGATGGAAGATGTCCAATCAACTTTTTCAGGCCATAAAAAGTTCTAATTCTTAAAAGTGGATTGATATCTTGCAAGAAAAGTATAAATCTATACAAGACAATCAAGTTTGAGAACTTGTCCCATTACTTGAAGGTGTAAAACCAATTGGTTGTAAATAGATATTCAAAATCAAGAGGGATGCAAATAATAATGTGGAGAGGTATAAGACGCATATTGTAGGTAAACGATATACTCAAAAAGAAAACATTTATTTTACAGAGACTTTCTCTCCAATTTCTTCAAAAGACTATTTCAAGACAATCATGGCACTTGTTGCTTATCTTGATCTTGAGTTACATCAAATGGATGTTAAGACTGTGTTTCTCAATGGTGACATTAAAGAAACAATTTATATGGTGCAACTAGAAAATTTTGAGTCGGGAGACCCAAAGAATATGATTTGCAAATTAACAAAATCCATCTATGAACTCAAACAAGCTTCCCGCCAATGACACCACAATTTTCATCAAGTAATTGTCTCGTTCGATTTTAAGATGAATATTGTTGATGATTGTGTGTATTACAAATTCAGTAGGAGTAAGTATATATTCCTTGTTCTATAGGCATATTGCACGAATTATATAATCTTATTACACAAAACCAAGAGGTTTTCATCTAAGCATTTTGAGATGAAAGATCTTGGGGATGCCTGTTCTGTTTTATGAATTCAAATACATCGAGACCGATCTCGAGTATTTTTGGATTGTCACAAAACAATTATATCGATAAAGTACTCAAAAGGTTTGGCATGCAATGTTGTAGGCTAGATGAAACCCCTGTTGCTAAATAGGACAAATTTAGTCTTACTCAATGCCCTAAAAGTAACCTTGAAATTCAAGAAATGCAAAAAATTCCTTATGCATCAACTATTAGGAGTCTAATGTATGCTCAAGTATGGACGCATCCAAATATTGTGTATATTGTTGGGATGTTAGGAAGATATTTAAATAACTCTAGTATGGAACACTGAATAACAACCAAGAGGGCTATGAGGTATCTTTATAGAAAAAAAGATTACATGTTCGTATATTGGAGGTCTGATAAGTTAGAGATCATTAGGTATAAGATTCTGATTTTGATGGAACATTGATGCAAAATTTTCTCACTAGGGTGCAAATTGTGACAATAATTGGTAGTCCTTTATTCCAATAACAACAGGAGCACACCAAAGTCAAAGGACATAGACTTTAAGTTCCTGGTTATTAAAGTAAAAGTTCAGAGTGATTAGGTGCATATAAAACATATTGGGACAAACTCCATTATTGCAGACCCGCTTACTAAGGGACTACCACCCAAGGTTTTTCATGAGCACATTGCTCATATGGGCGTAATGTCATTTAAGGATATTTGGTTTTAATGAGAGTTTTTGTACTTTTAAATACTTCTATGTTATAGACACATTTTCAGTTATTTTAGTTTACAAATATTAAGTTTATTTTCTGCAAAAATAAAGTTCATTTGGTTTATTCACACTCTGATTTTGGTAAAGTTTGATCTCACTAAGGTTAAGGAGGACTAGTTGGAAATAAGCATGTTTGGATCATATTGCATGTAATTTCCATACTACTTGATCTATGTCATTTGGTTGTATTAATATACGTGATCAGGGATGGATTTAGTTACGATATATGTAACAAAAGTCGCCTTGGTTCTATGTTAACATAATTAATGGTCGAGATTGTTCGAAATATCTTTTGGATATGATAGTAATATTTTGAGCTCATAAGGTTATAATGACATGTAATTATAAGGTAATCATTATATATATGTGGTCCAAGTGGGATATTGCTGAAAAATATGGACATCACATATATAATAAAAGTACATATTATTATTTACTATTATAAAAGGTTAGCTCAAATTAAAAATGATCTAGTTTTGTTAAGGTTTGTCATGCTTTAGCTATTAAATAAAGTATGAGCCAAATATATGTAAATACTCTAGTAACTAATTTTTAATTAATGATTAGCTTATTAGAAATTATGTTAATGTGCACAAGTTATATATTAGGGTTATGGTCCCCAAATTACATATAAATAACTTTTCTAATATCCTATGTTTAGAAAAGAGAGAGTCACCAACTCTGAGTTACTTGTGTGCTAATTTGGAAGATCAAAGCTATAAGCCCTGAAGATTTCAAGAAATCTATGGATTCAGGTATGTTTCCACATCTAGTTTTGTTCTTGATGATTTTACATGACAAATCTTGGTTTGTTAAGTTTTATATTAGATCTTGTATTACGATTCTAACAAGCTATAATAAAAAATTTTGTTATATAAAATACAAAAGAAAAGAAAAGAAATAAATAAGAGTAAAAAGTCAAAATGTTAAACTAAACTTGATAGCAATGGAGTTCAGAAAAACAATCAAGATATTAATCTAAACTTAACACCAATGAGAGTTGAATTTCAAGTGTCGAGGTCCTAAGTTAGACTTGTCAATTGAAACTCTCTTTCCTTGTCTTCTCTTCAATACCGAAAAAATTCGATAGAAAAAAAATCTATACTAAAATTGAAATCCGTGGATGTTAAAATAAAAATAATTTTCCCATATATAATAAATAATTTAAAATTTATTATATCAAAGTCAAAACACCCTTCTAAAGCATCATAAAAAACTGAAAATGAAAAATTAAGCGAATAAAAAAACATATATATTATTAATGTGTTTAATAGGAAAAAGAATTGAAAGAAAACTAATGTTTCTAGTTGAAAACGGAAAAAGAAAATAAATCTATTTAAAAATACATAATAGTCGACTACCATATACAATTCTTTTTATTTTTTCTTATATTATTTTTCTAAATTTAAATTATTTATTCCAATACATTAAGATGAAAACCAAACGTCTGTTTTTTTTCATCTTACAAATTACTCTCAAAATTTTGAGGAAAAGGAAGATAATCAGAAAAATCTTTTTCATTTTAATTTAAATTATATATATGAGCTTTGTAGAAATTCATTTTGACTTAAATTTTGGTGCTTGAAGGTTTCTCTATGAAACTATACTAATTTTGGTTGGAGTTTTTTCTCACACTAAGGTATTATAAAATGTTAATTCTCAAACAAAGGTACTTTACCAAAAAATAAGATTATTTCTCCAAATAAGCATATAAAAAATCAATTTAGCCCTTCATCCCTCTCATAATTTTCTCTTTCTTTTTTTTTTCTCTGTTGGGACAATATTTTACATTTTCTTATTGATATTTCAATATTCAGTATCATCACTGTTGAAGCTAAAGAGGTGGACCTTTTGATTGTCCCTGTAATCATCAACTTTTCTCCCCTTCAACAAGACTTTGTTCTCATAATAATAGTTATGGGATTGTTTCACTTTTTGACCTTGAATTTTTTTTGAAAAATAACTACATCTTCCGGCGTCTTAAAGCTAAAAACCATAAATCGAACCGTAGCATTTTAACATATTTTCCTGCATCCAAAACTCATTATACTGCAGTCTTTAATCAAAACAATATGTTAAATGGTTTATACAATACAAACTAAAAACATGGGTTTACTTAGAAACAAGTGTTGACGCAATTGTTTGATGGCTAGAATTCTGAAGCTATGAAAATTCTGGGAAACTATTTCAGTGAGCTTTTGAATAATGAAATCAAAATGAAGTGGAGGTAAAGATGTTAGAAATATGGACATTACTTATATAATAAGAGTAATTATATGTTATTATTTATTATCATAAAAAGTTAGCTAAAATTAAAAGTGATCTAATTTTGTTAAGGTTTATTGGGCTTTAGTTATTAAATAAAGTATAAACCAAATATGTGTAAACACTCTAACAACTAATTTCTAATCGATGATGGTCTGAATAGAAATTAGAGTTAATATGCAAAAAATTATATATTAAGGTTATGCTCATCAAATTACACATATTTAACTCTTTTTTTTGACATCTCATCTTTAGAAAAGAGAGAGTCAGCTTCTCTAAATTACTTTTGTGCTAATTTGAAATATCAAAACCATAAGATCAGAAGATTTCAAGAAAACAATGAATTTAGGTGCACTTTCGCATTTAGTTTTGTTCTTGATTTATTCTTGATGAACCACCGTCACCTTGAGCTGGTTCAGTTTCTGCCGGTTTGGTCCGACCATCAATTGGATCATCGACCTAGTTTTACACATCAGGCCTGGTTTGACCAGTTTTTGGGTCTTGGTCTCGATTTTAAGCTACCGAACTCAATTTACAATCTCAAGTTCAATTACTCATTGGATCAATTGTCTGATTTAAAAACTAATTTTCAAAAATATCATATTAATTTTAATTATTTTAATTAATTTAATTTTACTTGATCAAAATTAATTTTCCCAAAAATCACTTAGATTTTCCAAATTAATTTTTTAAGAAAATTTTTTAATCAAATTCTCTAGTTGAACAATTTAATCACCTAATTTAATTCCACCTCAAACAAATCAACTCAATTAAATTATTTCCAAATTCGTAGATTTTACTTTTAATTCAAAAGCAGTCCGATCGAGCTTTTGTTAAGCTAGCAGTGGGACCAATCAAACATATACAATTAGGCTCTACTAATTGGAATTATGTCTAGAAGCATCATTCCAATAATTTGCAATTACTTAATCATGGAGTCAGTCCACAAGAAGTACCATGATTGAAAACTCCTTATTGTACGCTCTTTATGAAAGTAATTCATCCAACTGCTTTATCCAATGACGTTGTCATGTGTGTGTTACCCTCATATGATATCATTGATTCCTTTTAGTTAAATCCGTTCACTCAATACAATCTTATTTTATCTCATTGTCACCATTGTGTCTTCTTAATGATTAATATGATCACTATCAACAAATGACTGTGATAAATTGCTTGTTCGAGAACAAGCAACCCGTGGTCACGTTCCATATTTATCAATCCACACAATGCCAATGAGAGGATATCATTAACTCTTTAATTGATCTATGAATTCCATTGTTGCTAGTAAATTCATGCCATATACAAGTTATGTACCCAACATACCAGCTATCGGCTCGATCATCTATAGAGCATAAGCCTCCACTTATATCAAAGGACATGAGTTACATACGTATGGTCAGTGACTAACTCAAGATGTAGGTAAATCACTCCATGAATGTTACAAGTGAATTAATTCGCAAACAAATTCAGAATTAATTCATCTTGGGTCCAGTCCAATGTATCATTCTGCCAATGAATACATCTATGGCTTTACCCGTGAAGCCAACTGCTCCAATAGCTAAGACTAATCATCTCCTCAATTGGAATTGTAGATAACATAATAATCCTTCTCAGTATTTGAATCAAATGCTCACTTTGATTCTTTTACAGGATTACCGACTTGTTTAGATTATCTACTAAAGTAAGTTGTCTTTCTCGCAATGTAAATGTTCTTACAATGCCACTTATCATTAGTTTGAACTTAGACAATTAATGAGCTAATATTTTCTTGTCACAATTTTGCTATGCATGCAAAATATGAAAGAAAGAAATAAAAAAGACATAATAGTGAAATATGAGATTTATTCGTCCATCGTTGAAATACATAGAAAATAGTTACATGTTTACTACAATATGGACACATTTCCCAACAAGAACAACTTGCATCTATCACTGCCGAAAGCAACCCTAAAGCTAAAAAGGATTTTGAGAGGTGGCATTATTCAAATAGAATGAGTCTAATGATCATTAAGCACATCATTCCAAAAGCATTTAAGGGCACAAAATTTAAAAATATTACTCGAGCCAAGGGTTTCCTTGATAAAATTGAGAAATATTTTGCCAGAAACGATAAGGCAATATGAGGGAGTACATTATGGATATGTTCCATATTTCTTTAAGACTTAAGACACTTAAGATTAAGCTTTCTGAGGAATTGTTTGTTCTTATGGTTTTGGTATCGCTTCTTGCAGTTTAACTAATTTAAAATTATTTACAACTATCAATAGGAGAAATGGACTCTAGATGAGCTCATTTCTCATTGTGAGTAAGAGGAAGAAAGATTAAAGCATGATAAGTCTGAAAGTGCTCATTTGACCAATGCCTCTAAAGACAAAGGCAAGAAAAGAAAATATCATAATGAAGTTTTTAAGGGTCCAGCTCAAAAGAAACAACAACAGGTTACAAGGAGTTGTTTCTTTTAACGAGTTTGGACACGTGAAGAAAGAATGTATCAAATTCATGTCTGACGTGCAAAGAAAGTTATAATTCTTACTTTGATTTGTTATGAGGTTAATTTAGTTCCATTAACTAGAAACACTTGGTGGATAGATTCTGGTTCTACTACTCATATAAGTGTTTCTATGCAGGGTTGCTTGAAGCCCTAAGCTATTGAAAGCTAAGATGGTGAAAGACACATCTTCATAGGCGATGAAAAATCAATGAAAGTGGAAGAAATTGGGAATTTTAGGTTGTTATTAGGAACTTTTTTTAAATTTTTATTTGGATTTAAAAAACACTTTTGTTGTACCGTCTTTTAGACGAAATTTAGTTTTTGTTTCTTTGTTGGACAAATTTGGATATTGTTGTTCATCCGAAACAATCAGTTCAGTTTATCTTTAAATTTGAATGTTGTTGGAATTGGTGTAACAGCCTATTTTTCAATAAAATTAAAACAGTGGTTTCGGGACCACAAATTCGATCCGAAAATAAATTTTATTTTTATTTTATTATATGGTCTATATTATGAAAGATATGTCGTGTGAAAATTTTGATACGAAAATTTTATCGATTAAATGTTTAATTACGAGTATGTCGTGTGAAAATTTTGATACGAAAATTTTATCGATTAAATGTTTAATTACGAGGACTAAATCGCATAAAATGCAAAAGTTGAATTCAAGTAGCTATAAGGATTAAATAGCTATGGAATTCAAAACTAGAGGTCCTTATATGGTAATTAGACCATTAAAGAAAAGTATGTAGATTTTTGGGGTGAATCATCCATGGAAAAATTAGAAAGGAGTAGGGACTAAATTGGAAATCATAAAAATTAAAAGATGATAATTAATTAAAAAGAAATTATCATCTTATTCTCATGTCTTCTTCCCCAAAATTTCTATGGAAACCCTAGGAGAGAGGAAGAAAACTTTCCAAGCTTAAAAATGTATGAAATCAAGTTCCATTTTTAGTCTTGGAATCGGGATAGTCTAATCTATCTATTTGGGAGATTAATTTGAAAATTTATCAAGGTATGAAATTTGGGTCATGGATGAATATGATGAAAATTTAAAATTTATGGTATAAAATGAAAGGTTGTTGATAGATAAACAACTTTTACAAAGTGATTTTTGATGAAAACATGATTTAGGGACTAAAATGTAAAGTTATAAAATTTGATGAAAATTTCTGCATTTTTATGAATACATGTGCTATAAATTTTGTAATGGGATTTTGGTTAGGCTTGGAATAGGGAGTAAATTGCACAAGGTTCATTTTCTGAGCCTAGATAAGAAATTGGAATTTATGGAAAAGTTAGGGGTAAAATGATAATTTTGCCTAGAACGTAAATTGAGTCCAAATGAGTATGAAATATGAGAATTTGATGATTAAATCTATTTATATAGATCCGGACAACACAAATTCGAGGTTAGGTCGAGAAAAAAAAAGGTTTTGGATTAGTAGATTACTTATGCGAACAAGTGTCGAGGTAAGTTCGTGTAACTTAATCGAGCATGTAATTGTGTTAAATTAAATGTTGTGATTGTATGAAATGTGATTATTATTTATGTGATTTACTTGGATATTACAATATGAGAAATTAATATATGTTTGAAAATGGTGAAAAAGGGTTATGTCTCGATTGAATATTGAATTTCGACGAACATATGTGCTTTCCCGAAATGAATGAGGTCATTTATTTGTTGCTGACAGGATTTAGCTTGGACGAGTAATCCTATTGACCTTATTATGGAAAGGATTTAGCCTGGATGGGTAATCTTGATGTAATACCTCTCGAGTGTATGTTACAATTAGGTTTTAGCCTGGACTTGTAATCCTAATTGAACTCTTCCGAGCATACGTTATATAAAGGATTTAGCCTGGACTGGTAATCCTGTTATATGATATGTAACTCGAGAGTATGCTCCTCGATTAAGTGACTTGAGTATCCATCGAAATTTCAATAATTAAATAGACACAACTCTTGACATGGTATAAAAATTATGAGATGAAATGATAATGACTTGAAAGAATGTTGCATGATGAGCTCACTTATGTTTACTTGATTGATATGAAGATTTTGGTGACTAACATGTTCGATTGAATGCATGTGTTTAGGCAATTTTGCTAATGGATGGAAAACATGTTATTGTATGCTTAGATTTAATAAACGGGATTGGTAAGTTTAGTTTCCGTTATACGAACTTACTAAGCATGTAATGCTTACTCCGTTTTATTTTCTCCTATTTTATAGTGCTCGGAAGCTCGCGAAGGTTGGAGATCATTGGAGCATCGTCACACTATCAATGTAACAACCCGATTTCGGGGCTAGTCAGAATAGTGGTCTCGGGATCACAAATATGAAGTCAAAAAAATATATTTAATTATTATTTTGGAGTCATAGCACGTGTGACAGCCCTAATTCGACCCTAGTCAGAATGTGGTTTTGGGACCACAAAACCGAGTCATAAAATTTATTTAAAATTTAGTTGCATATCCTCTATGTGTATTAGTGCATGTGTGAAAATTTGATGTTTTAATTTAGACTTATGAATGTGAATTTTTCTTGAAAGGTCTTAGTTGAGAAACTTAGAAAATATGATAGACAAATTGTAAGGACCAAATAACTACAAAGTGTGAAAGCTTGGGTTTGCATGTCAAAATACCCAAAAATTTAATAAGTGGCCGGCCAAGTGGTGATGACCCTCCACTAAATTCAATTAATTATAATATTTGGTTAGAAAATGATTAAAATATTTAAAATAAAATGATTTAATAAGAAAAATAGATGAATAAAGAAGAAATTCAAGGAGAGAGAGTGTGTTCATCTCCTTCTTCCTCCAAAAAACCGAAACCAAAGAAAAGAAAAAGGAAAATTCTCATTAAGGCAATTCGGCACCACTTCTTGCTAGTAGGAGGTAAGTTTTGAAGTGTTAGTTAAATCTTCTTATATGTTTAAGTTAATTTGTGAATGTATTTTGACAATATTAAGAAAAAAATTCAAACTTTTATGATGGTTGGGCACTAAACTGTGTATCAAAGTACTAGAATTAGTAGTTGTTTACATGTATTATTGAATAAGTAGAAGATAGAATGGGGTTTAAATGGAAGGTTCATTTGATTTATTTTTGTCCTTGTATAAAAAGTGGTTCATTGTTAAGGCCGAATGAGTCATGCTAGATTAGTTGAAAAAAATGTTCATGTTATGAGGTAATTTGAATAATTGACCAAAACATGGAAGGAAGGGCAAGATTTATAAATTATGTTTTAGGGTGAAACGTATAATGAAAGTTGTATTAAGTTTAATGTGCATACTTTAGTCTAAGTGTTGAGGAGTATTCGGCTAAGATAGTTGAAATGTGGGTGTTGCCGATTTTTAAATTTAGATTATGGGAGTGGCTATAATGGGCATTAAGATGTTGAACTTAAGAAATTAGAAGTATATGAACTTGATAGTATTTAAAAGATAGTACGAATAAATGGGGAGCTTTTGCTAGTTTAGAAGTATACGGTCAAAATGTTTATGAAGTGAAAAAAATGTGTTGAATGACAAAATGATGACCAAATGTTATTTTGATAATGATAATACATTCGGCTTTGAGATATAATATAAACATTAGTTGAAATTTTGATATTTGGAGCAAGGAGGGTTGTAAGAAGAAGTGGAATCATTAAATTTACATATTTATGAATATCTTGCAAGGTAAATTAAACTATTAACTTATTTATTCTAGCTCAAGAATCCAAAGGAGGGGAAACAAGCAAAGGCAAAGCAAAGAATATTGAGTAGTCGATTGGGAATCATTCCATCCGACTTAAGGTAAGTCCTTAAGCATTTTTGTAAGGTTGATTAGTTTGTATATACATAATATTAGTGAATCATAAAAGAATTCCCTTTGTTAGGTATTCTTTTGGAGTGATTTTCCTATTTATTAATGTAACCATATGTGCTATTTGAGTTAAGTAAATTGCCTTATCATAATGAGTTGACATATGGCACTATGTGTGCGGAATTAAGTGGCACTAGGTGTGCCGATTTGGATGTTGAAGCATGAGAGAAAATCCAATGCACTATGTGTGCAGTTTACTATGGCACTATGTGTGCGAGTGTAATTAGCACTATGTGTGCAAATACGGTTGATAATATAAAAGGTGCATGAAAGAACTAAGTGATAGAACTATTAACTGAAATATCGAATTTGAGACAGGTGATGTGTATGTATAAATCTACCTAGTGCATCATTGTTCCATGCTGTGAGGAAATGAATCTGAATCAATTGGGTTGTTTTGGTATTTGGTATGATTGTAGGACTTGGCATGAGATTGAACCGAAAATCTAAGAAATTATAGCATAGTTCGGTATGGATGGAGTAATTGATCTTGCATTATTTGTTTTCTCTTATGATCTTTTATTAATGGACGGTAGTGTAATGCTTATGACTTACTGAGTTATATACTCATTTGGTGTGTTTACTTGTTACTTATTTAGGTTTCTTTGACCCATTTTGTGTGCTCGGGACCATCGTCGAAGTCATCACGCCAGCTTGCAACTTTTTGGTACCTTCTTCTTAGTTGGTCTAAGAGAACATTTCGGCATGTATAGGCTATTATGTTTTGTTTGAACTTTGATATGTATACTTTTAGCCATGCGAATATGGCTTAAATGTTAAGTTTGGATTTGGTCTTATGGGTACTTAGTTATAAGTTTTAGTAAGTTTGGTCTTGATAATTTGGTTATGATTGATAGTGGTTTAAATTCGTTTTAGTTAAAATGATCAGTACTACGAATGGATGATGTTTGTGGTAAGCATTTCATACATTGAGAATGACTTTAATCTTAGGTTCGAATTCGGTTTTTGGTTGAGTAATAGTCTAAGTCTATTTGATTATTATGCCGTATGTCATGGCTGATCATTTTTGGTGTTACACTTATGATATGGTTATTGAGTAGTATGGAAATGCTTGGTAATGATTAGCCATTGGAATGGCTAATCATGATCATATTTGGTGATATGTATGTCAAATTACTAGTTAATCTATGGAAAACCATGAAATAGGTAAAATTTACCTTAAAAATAGATGCAGACAGTAGTAGTGATCTGAATTTGAAAAATCACTAAAAATAATATAAATGGAATTAAATAATGAATAAATTATGTAATCGAAGCTTGATGAGTCTATATTCATATGGAAGAAACAAAACGACCATATGAGCTATATTTTATGAGATGTTTAAATTTTTGTGAAACAGGGCCAGAGCGATTTATGGATCCCCTGTTCTAACTTTGGAAATTCACCATAAATTTTAAAAAGATAATTAGAAGTCATGCTTTATATGTATAGATTCATTATTGAGTCTAATTTTATTAGAGACAAACGGCATAGCCATTGAAGCCCTGTACAGGGAGATATCTAATTCGTAATGCACAGAGGTCAGAGTAGTCGAACCCTGAAACAGGGGAGACTTTAACAAATAAACTGTACTAATTGGCCTGACCAAAAATTTTACAAAAATTTTACTAGATAGATATATGATTCTAGTTTCAGGAAAAATTTACGGAATTGAATTTCGAGTTTCGTAACTCGAGATATGATTTTTAAAGAGACTGCAATGCAGTTAGCCAACTTGTCTAGAAAATTTTAAAACGAATTGTATGAGCCGCTTCAGTAATGAATTAAGCCCGTTAACACCTCGTGTTCGACTCCGGAAATGGCCTCGGGTACGGGGTGTTACAGCACGTTCTTATTAATGTATGAAAATTTGGTAAGTTAATTTTGACGTTTATAAGTTCAATTGCGAAAAAAGACTAAATCGCATAAAGTGCAAAAGTCTTAAATTGATAGCTAAGGGTGTTAAATTGTTATGAATTTTAACTTGGGGTCTTTAAAGGGAAAAAATACCCTTAGAACTTAGCTTGGCCGGCCATGGGAGATAAAAATGTTGAATAGTCAACATTAGGTAAATGGATGACATAATGTGTAATAAAATAATGCCTAAGCCTAGCTATCATCTTTTTTTTCTTTCATTTTTCCTTCTCCCACTGATTTTTTCAGCCATTATTAGGGATTTTGAACTTCAAAAATTTCAGTAACTTATTCCTCTTGCAAGTAAGTGATTTACATACTTTTTGTTGATGATTTTTACATTTTTGGACCCCTTGAAGCATAAGCTTTCTATTAAGGGGACTATTTTGCAAAATGGTTGAGAGTTTAGGGTTTTTCCATGAAAGCATATGTGTAGTTTTCTAAGGTTTTATGGAATAATATGAGTATTAAATGTGTAATAAACAACTTTTGTGAAAGGATTTCTCATGAAAACCCTAGTAGGGACTATTTTGCATATTTTGAAAGTTTGATGATAAATGTGCGAGATAGTGGAAATTTTGGATTGCTATAAGAGTAAAAATGGTTTGGATAAGCTTTTGATAGGAGGAAATTTGATAAAAAAATTAATTATCGAACCTAGGGGAAAAATGATCATTTTGCCCTAGTATAGATTATTGGGTGCCTAGATCGATAAAGTGATTAAATTTGTGAATTTTTGTTATTATAGATCAAGAAATACCAAATCTAAACTTAGACCGGGGAAAGACCAAGCAAATTGATTAAACCGTCTAGACACCATATTTTGTAACCGAGGTAAGTTATATGTAAATATTACAATTACATTGTCATTATATGCGATGAGTTAATTTAGCATGAATTACTTGATTGTGGAAATGAAGAGGCATGATGATAATTAAGATAGTAAAATTCTCGTTTGAACCATGAAAAATAAATCGGATATTCATGCCATGACGTATGGAATATTGTGAGCTAGTGTAAAACACGTCTGGGACATGCATCGGCCATATTACGAGTTAAGCTAGTGTAAGACCATGTCTGGGACATGGCATCGACAGTGAGACGAGAGCTAGTGTAAGACATGTCTCGGACATGCATCATCCTCAAGATGTAAACCAGTGTAAGACCTGTCTGGGACATACATCAGCTACGAGTTAAGCTAGTGTAAGACCATGTCCGAGACATGGCATCGGCATCTTATCCCATGTTGAGGCTTATTGAATAACCAATAATGTTCTGAATGGTTCAACAGTGAGAGTTATGGTTTAAAATTAAGAGAAAAGTATAACCGTGTTGTGAGTGATACATGTACCCATTCGGTATGTATGAGACGTGAGTTCAAAATATATGATATAATGTGTGAGTAAGTTATATTTATAACTATTTTATATTAAGAGCATGTTGATGAATGGTATAGTTGTTGCTATATATTTGCATACTTCTTACTAAGCTTTATGCTTACTCCCTCTCTTTTCTATTTTCTTATAGTGTCACCTAAATAGCTATGCTTATAACTATTTTATATTAAGAGCATGTTGATGAATGGTTTAGTTGTTGCTATATATTTGCATACTTCTTACTAGGCTTTATGCTTACTCCCTCTCTTTTCTATTTTCTTATATCATCGAACGTTAGAGGCTACGATCACACTATTATCCTGAACACTCGGTATAGTTAGATTTCTTGTTTTTGCATATGGCATGTATAGAGCTAGACTTTAATGTTGTGTGTCATTGAAAAATAGCCAAATGTGTTGGCCTGGAATGAATACCTTTAATTTTGTATAAGGCCATGAATGATGGTCAATACTCATTTAGATATTCATAAATAGAAGATGATATTTGCATGGATGAGTATATTGCACAAATGAAATGTTGTCCATTGTGGCTATTTTGGCTATGTGATGTACCCTTGTATTGGCATAGAGTGATTTTATGCAGGTTATGTATGTAAGGGTGGCAAAGAGGCTTTGTAAATAACCTCATTTTATCCACACGGGTAGGCACACGGGTATGTAGGAAACATGGCCTACCACATGGGCGTGTGATTCGGCCGTGTGTCCCCTACGCGTAAAATTTGCAAGTCAGTATGCATGATAGTAAACATACGGGCAGAGATACGGCCGTGTCTCAGTCGTGTGAAGGGCACGGCCTAGCACACGGGCATGTACCTTGGCCATGTGACTCTTAAGAATTGCTGACGTCAGAAACAAAATGTTCAGGTTTTTACACACGGGCAAGGACACGAGCGTGTCATGGCCGTGTGAAGGACACGAGCCAAGGATACGGGAGTGTGCCAGGATGTGTGAAAACCCCTTTAGGTGTGAATTTAGAATTAATTCCACACGGGTAGAGGACACGGGCGTGTCCCTGTATTGTTTAGGCCGTGTGAGCCACATGGACCAATAGCACGACCATGTTGAATTGGTCATACGGGCGTGTGCCCCTGTGTCTAGTAATATTTTTCAGAGTTTGTGGGAAGATCCAAATCATTCCCGAATGGTTTTAAATGAATGTTTGGAGCCTCGTAGGCCTTTGTTATGATGTTCTTGATAAAGATCAAAAAATTTTTAAATTTTACCTAATTTTGGTGATTCAGAAATGTGTGAATGTATGTGTTCAAGTTAGATAACGCCTCGTATCCTGTCTTGGCGTGGGGTACAGGTGTGGGGTGTTACAATCAACTAGCCTATTTTGGGTATACATAGAAAAATCATTTTGGTATAATGACATGTATAGGACGACTTGGCCACTAGTGGCTTGATAATGATGCTTGGAACCTAACCATTGGATGGATAGTAATGGTTGTTTTGATATACTTGCAATGTCATGCTATGGTAGTCAAATATATGTTAAGTAGTTGATCAAATTATATCTAACATATGGAATATATCAAGGTAAGATTATAAACATGTATGCATGCAATGATATGCCTTGTTGAATGATGGAATTCGTTTAATTTGAATGCTTGAATTGGTTGATATTTGGATGTGAGTTTAAGTGCAAGTCAGTGTGATTTTGGGTGAGAAATGAAGCTAGAAATGGCTTTATTATGTCCACATGGGCATGTGTGTAAACCGTGTGTGACACACGACCTAGTACATGGGCGTGTGGTTAGGCCGTGTTCCTCTGCACCTAAATTTTGAGAAACAAAATGCTCAGAATTGAGCACACGAACAGAGACACAGGCGTGTGTCTCAGCCGTGTATGCTACACGACCTAGAGCACGGGTGTGTGTCTTGGTAGTGTGAAACCTGCACCTAATTTCGAATTGAATTAATTAACCACACGGCCTAGTACACGGGCTTGTGGCATGGCCGTGTGCACAAGTTAGAGATTTCCACGGGGTCGAACACGGCTTCTAGCACGGGTGTGTCCCAGGGTCACACAGGTGTTTCCCTTAGACCATATGGGTGTGTGAGCCCTGCACCTTGGAAAATTTTTGTAATTTTGTGAAATATTCTTAGAGTTCCTGATTAAATCTTGACTCGATTCTAATGCTCGTATTGGACCTCGAGGGTCCAAGTAATGGACGTTTTGAATGATTTTGATTAATGGATAGTAATTTAGATAAATTATTTGTAAAATGTTCTGAAAATTTTGGTAATACTCTGAGATCCTATTCTGACGACGGATACGAGTTAGGAGTGTTACATTGGTTATTTAAATACTTATGACAACATTTAGTTGCTAGAAATAGTTGCATCCTATAATAAGACCTTGCATGTTGAATCTCATGGTATTACAATATTTACCAAGTGATTATCTCATTTGGTTTCAAGATGGCTTTGTTTAATGATTGTATGTATCATAAGTTTAGTGAGAGTAAGTATAGTGTCAATCAATGCACTAATAATGATTTTAAGATTAAGGAAATGCATAAGATTCCTTACATTTTAGCAGTGGAATGTCTAACGTTTGTTCAGGTTTGTACAAATTCGAATATTATGTATACTATTAGGATGCTAGGCAAATATTTAAGCAACCATGGTTTGGACCATTGGATAGTAGCCAAGAGGGTTATAAGATATCTTTAAAGAATGAAAAATTACATGCTCACATATCAAAGGTCTAATAAGTTAGAGATCATCAAGTATACAGACTCCGATTTTGATTGAATACTGATACAAGATTTTATCGCTATGGTATAAATTATGACAATAATTGGTAGTATTTTATTCCAATAAGAACAGGAGCACATCAAAGTCAAAGCACATAGACTTTAAGTTCCTAGCTGTTAAAGTAAAATTTTAGAGTAGTTAGGTGTCTATAAAGTAGATTGGGATAAACTCTATGATTTGCGAACTCGCTTACTAAGGGACTACACCCAAGGTTTTTTTTATGAGCACACTGCTCATATGGTGTAATGTCATTTCAAAATATTCGGTTTTAGTGGGAGTTTGTAACTTTAAATGCTTTTTTGTTATAGGATCATTTTTTCAGTTATTTCAATTTATGGATATTAAGGATATTTTCTGTAGAAATAAAGTTTATTTAGTTTATCACACTCTGATTTTAGTAAACTTTGATATCACTAAGGCTAAGGAGGACTAGTTGGAAATAGACATGTTTGGATCATATTGCATGTAATTTCCTTGTTACACATCTATATTTGATCTATGTCATTTGATTGTGTTAATATATGTGATTAAGGATGGATTTAGTTACGATATATATAATGAAAGTCGTCTTGTTCTATGTTAACATAATTAATGGATGAGATTGTTTGGAATACCTTTTGAATATGATAGTAAAGTTTTGATCTCATAAGTTTATATACTTACATGTAATTATAGAGTAATTAGTATAAATATGTGGTCCAAGTGGGAGATTTTTAGAAAATATGAACATCATATATATAATAAGAATAATTACATGTTATTATTTACTATTATAAAATGTTAGCCCAAATTAAAAGTGATCTAATTTGGTTAATGTTTATTGGACTTTATTTATTAAATAAGGTATGTGTCAAATATGTGTTGATACTCTAATAACTAATTTCTAATTGATGATGGGCTGATTAAAAAATTAGAGTTAATGTGCAAAAGTTATATATTAGGGTTATGATCCCCAAATTACACATACGTAACTTTTTTGACATCTCATCTTCAGTAAAAAGAGAGTCACCTTTTCTAAATTACTTGTGTGCTAATTTGGAAGATCAAAACTGTAAGATTTGATGATTTCAAGAAATCAATGTATTCAGGTACATTTCCACATTTAGTTTTGTTCTTTATTTATTCTTGATGATCTAACATAGCAAATCCTAGTTAATAAAATTTTATATTAGATTTTGTTTTTATAGTTCTAAAAAGAGATACATGTAGTTTTTTGGCATTTTAATAAGGTAGACGTATCAATTTGAACTTCCAAAATTATTTGGTCAGCTTAAGTTTTTAGGGCATACGCCTTAAATGGAGTACTCCAAAGTAAGATTTCATTTAAAAAAAAAAACAATGAATATATTTCAAAAAAAATTGTATTTTTTTTTCTCTTGTTATAGTTAGAAGAAGAAATATAGAAGATTGCTTAAAAAATAAGAACCAAAGAGAAAATTAGGAGAGAAAGAGAGGTAAATTTAAGGGTTGATTGGTTTTTATTTTTTATTTTTTATATGGTTACTTGAATAAATAATTTTTTTTTAAAATAAAATAAAAGTTTAAAATAAAAATAAAAGTTTTCTTAATATTTGTAATAAGAGAAAAGATTGTATGAAATAGACGTTACCTTGTATCTCTTTCTTATTATTTAAAGACATTTCAGTAATTTTTCTATGTAATTGATGCATAATTTTTGTAATTTTTTTAACTTGAACCTCGAACCCAAAATTCGAAACTAGAACCCTGAATATTGAATCTTGAACCTTGTACCTTAAACCTCGAACCTCAAACCCTAAATCTAAATCTTAAACTCTAAACTCGTACCTTAAACCAAAAGGTCAAGTTCAAGGATCAAGGTTTAGGGACTAGGGTTCAAGGTTTGAGTTCGGGGTTCGAGATTCGAGTTCAAAATTTTGAGTTCTAAGTTCAATTCGAGTTAAATAATTACCAAAATTATATATTAACGATATAAAATAATTATTAAAATATTATTAAATAACTGGAAAGATATACAAAAGGATGTGAAGACCATACTTTCAATTTTAATCATCACATATTTTCAACATGATTATAGTTGTAGCAGTAAAATATAGCGCAGGTTTGTTTAATTTGAATCAGGAAAAGAAATTAATAGCTTAAATTAAATTCAAAAAGTTGACGTGAGCCGATTGAATATTATTCACATAATGTTTGACTATTTTTATTTTTCAATTGCATATAATTCAAAGTCATTTTTGTATTTTGAATTTTTGAATTTGATGCTTGGAGTAATCAGATTTGAATTATATTTAATCCCATCTATTAAAATTCAATATAAATTTCCAGTTAATTTTATGAACAGCTTGCATTTGAATTATTTTAAATCCTTTAAATTAAAATTTAACTTTCTTTTTTGAAAAATCACAAAATATAATTATAATTAGAATAAAGATGAAATTGATAACTAAAGTCATTAAGCAAATGCTTTGTAGGGAAAATTAAAATGAGATTGGTTGAATTCAGATAATTTTGGAGTTTTTCATTTCGTTTCACTCCCTCTTCTACTTTATTACTTGTCTTTTTTACAATTAACTTACCAAGTAAGAGAAATATTGTTTAATCCCACTCCCCTTTTAGTGACGATATTATTCATTCGGCACCAAACAAATTTTTCATAGCGATGAAAGTCAAAATCAAAAACAAAGAAAATTTCCAACCAAGCATTGGTCAACATTGGTGGCACCTCACCAACATATAATACTAATTTTCTTTTACCCATAATAACTTATTTCATCCTCTAACTTTTAAAACAATCATTTTAATCCCTATTTTAGCCCTTAAACTTACATTGTTTATCAAATCTCTTTAAAATGGAAAATAAAATTAACATTTATTGACTTTACTGTCATGGCATACACATCAATTTCCATATAAGTAATAATTTAATTTTCAAAATTAAAAAATTCAAAAAGTTGTTTTAATATTTTAAAAAGTTAATTAACTACTAACGTGGCATATACGTGGACTGTTATATGAATACATGTCAACAAAGTTAACAGACATTAATTTTTTTTATTCATTTTAGGGTGATTTGACGAATAATATAAGTCTAAGAACTAAAAGATAAATTTTAAATAAAGGGTTAAAATAATTTATTTTTTGTAAAATTGAAGGACTGAATAAATCATTATGCCTTTTTTTTTATTAACTCCACAAGCATCATCCGATACACCAAAGAACAACGACCAACTTTAATCAAATACGGCGTGCATTATTTTTGTTAAAATATTACAAATATTTTATTCTTTCTAATGTCACAACCTTTTATTTCAACTCCATAAATTGGTGGTACCCAACTTACTAATTCCATACAATCTTCGCAACATAGACATCTAGCTAAGCTTATCCTCTCGTCTTCTCACATCATGGCCATGCTTAGAGCTTTCAGCACAAGAAGAAACCGTGATGGCTATGAAAGGTTACTTCTTGAAACCGAAGTTGAGGAGCCTGTAATTTCCAGCAATGGTCAATTCGAAGCACAGTTGAAGAGAGCTAGAAGTGTGCCAGCTCGAGTTTTTGGCTTATCCAGAAAGTTTAACGGCCCCGAACTGGGGTTGCCGGAGAAGTGTCAAGAGAAATCTTCGACAATGACCAACTCCAACAAAAAGGGCAGCAAGTCCAAGACTATTCACCCACTTTTCAGCCTATTTGATGGTCGTCGTAAGAAGAAAACTACAGCTAAACCAGAGTTTGCTAGATATATTGAGTATCTCAAAGAAGGAGGGATGTGGGACATGAATGCTAATACGGCCGTCATTCACTACAAATGAAGCTCTGTTTTGGGGATAATCAAAACCCAGAACTCGTAAACATATTCCTTTGCTTTTAAATTTGTATTGTTTTTTTTTTTTGAGATTATTTAAATCTCTGCAAACTAATATATAGATTGGATCTTAGCTAGTATTGTAATTTTTTATTAGTTCATCAATAGTTCTTTTGATGTTCCAAAACACTTCACTTTCCATTGATTTTGAAGTTTGCATATCACTCTATTTTATTTTATTTTTACTATTTTTTCTTTTTTCTTTTTTATTAGGAAGGATATATGATAAATATTACCATACATGAATATTATATTTTATAATCTTTTATATTCTTAAATAAAAAATTGGTCCAAAAATTATAACGAATTTACATTTACGTACCTAAAGTTATAATTTATAAGTGGTATTTAAATTATGAATCTGTCATACAAATTGTTCCAATCTTTGTTTTCATTAAAAAATGTTATATAACCAATTATATTATGATACTTAATATTTTTAATTAAAAAAATGTTAAAAAATAATATTAAATAAAAATAAATTAAATTAAGTTTTAAATAAAATATCAAATCCTATTTATTTTTTCTCTCTTCTATTAGAAATATTAGAAGGACAGAGATAAAATTTGAACTCAATTAACAATTTTAAAGACAAATGTCTTTATTTTTATAAAAATAAAATTGTTATAATCGTTTGAGTCTTAACTAGATTAGTATGAGTATTGTTGTCAATATAGAAGAATATGAATTTAAATGCACTGAAGTGCATTATCCTTCTATTTATAAATTAGAAAAGAGTTATAAATAGTTCTAAATATAGATTGATTTCATGAACTGAAAGTTTAATCTTAATACAATAATCTACCCTTTCAAACATTGGTAAAAGTGTAACCATGGAATAAAGCAAAAAGAGTGAAACCCAAATTGGGAAACAAGATCGAATCACATTGAAGTATTTAGTTGTTTAATTGTTCATATTTTACATATTACGTTCTGTATATAAAAGCATTGGTAAAATTTTGAAAAAATGAATAATTATTTGCAAGTAAAGCTCATAAAGGAGTAGGCGAAAAAATTGTATTTAAATTTTAATTTAAATAAAGACCCAAACATTGATTCTTGAAATCTAAACAAAGAAGAAGAAATGTTGAGGGTTTTCGATTGTGAGGAAGAAATATAAAAGAAGAAAGAAAAAGAAGAAGTGAAAATGTCAAAAGCTAAAACAAGAAATGAAAATGTCAAAAGCTAGAACAGTATTCAGACTATTGAGAGCTATAAAGCTAATTTATTTAAAGACATAACAGAGGCTTTTATAAGTCATTACAAAACATAAATAACAAAGTGCATCCATGATTTACTCAGCAAGTATCATGGCTAAAATCAAGAGATAGAATCAGATATAACAAACATTTAAATTAACAAGTAACACTTAGTTAGATTAACCAAGTTCCCAACAATTCCTCCCTTAAACTGAGCTGTTACCATACAGTCAGTTTAAACTTTGAATACTGCAGATGCCAAGCTGCTCTCTCAACTTCAAAAACAACTCTAACTTCAAAGGTTTTGTCATGATGTTAGCCAATTGATCCTTTGAGCCACAGTGTGTCAATTACTACTCCATTAGCCAAGTCTCGAAGAAAGTGAAAACGCACATCAATACGATTGCTTCTACCATGCATAACATGATTCATCGAGAGTTTAATGGCAAAGTTATTATAGAAAAATATGATGCATTTATATTGCTTAATCCCAAGCTTCTCAAGAACTCATTGCATCCATATACTCTAACAAACACATGCGGCAGCAGCAATGAACTCTGCTTCGATGGTGGAAAGTGTCACAATTGGTTGCTTTTTGGAACTCCATGCCACAACTGCAGAACTTAGTTTAAAAATATACCCCGAGGTGCTTTTGCAACCATCAGGATCACCTGCATAAACACTATTCGGATAAGCAAGCAATATTTCATCTCCTTCCCTTTTGTAAAGTATTCCCAACTCAGTTGTTCCCTTAGAGTATCGAAACACCCTATTTACTGTTTGTTGATGCAAAATAGTGGGCTCCTCCATGAAACAAGCTATCAAACCTACAACATACATAAGATCATGCCTTGTAATAGTCAGGTACATAAGACTTCCTACCATTTATTTGTAAACAGTGGAATTAATTTTTGTCCCTCCATCATCTTTAGTAAGTCTACTGTTGGTATTTTTGGGACACTTTATCCGGATGAAGTATGAACTTCAGTCTGGAGCTTAAACAACAATGTAATGAATCTGGATGAAGAATGAAGAACACTTGAAGTTAAAGTCTGGTGATTCTGAGCTTAAAAAAACAAAAAGTAATTGAAGGCAAGAAAAGAGAGAGTATTTTGGATGAAATTCTAATGAATTTTCATTACAATAAACTTTGGCATAAAGCCATTATATATATCAGACAATGGCTGGTAGAATTTAACAAATACATCACCTAAACATTACCTAACGCCACTTAATTCATTGGAACTAGGTGAGACTGACTTGCACACTTAGGCAAAGCTGGTAATTAGCTTTCACCATCAAGGTACATAAAAAATGTCATTCAAACATAGTTCAAAATGAACTAAATTACAAAACAATATTAAAGGTAACAAAATGTAACTGAGATGAAACAGTAGCATTAGCATCCTCATTTGCATGCATTTCATCCGGCAATACTGCAGCTGCTACTTCTTTATATTTCATCCGCAAGACTTATGTGCATGAATTCTTACGTGCATGAATTTCTCCATGGTTGCATGAGCTGCATAGAAGGCCAATTTCTAACACTCCTTGTAATGCCCCTGCACCCGAGACCGTCGCCGGAGTCGAGCATGAGATGTTAACGGACTTAATTCATTAATTAAACATCTCAAACAATTTATTTTAGAATTTCCAGACAAGCTGGCTAACTGCGTCACAGTCGCTGAAAAATTCATATCTCGAGTTACGAAACTTGAAATCCAATTCCGTAAATTTTCCTTGAAACTAGACTTTTATATCTACTTACTAATTTTTTTCTAGAATTTTTGGTCAGGCCAATTAGTACAGTTTATTAGTTAAAGTCTCCCCTGTTTCAAGGTTCAGCTACTCTGACCCTATGTATTACGAATCAGATATCTCCCTGTACAGAGTTTCAATGACTATGTCGTTTATTTCTGATAAAACTAGACTCAATAAGGATTTCATACATGTAACGTAAAACTCCTAATTGTTTTTGTAAAATTTATGGTGAATTTTTAAAGTCAGAACAGGGGATTCAGAGATTGCTCTGACCCTGTTTCACCAAAACTTCAATATCTCATAAAATATAACTCATTTACCTATTTCGCTTCTTCCATATGAAAATAGACTCATCAAGATTCGATATAGACTCATCAAGCTTCGATTCCATAACTTATTCATCATTTAATTCCATTTATACTATTTTTAGTGATTTTTCAAATTCACGTCACTGCTGCTATCTGATTCTGTTTTGTGGCAAATTTTACCTTTCCAAGGATTTTCATGGTTTAGTTAAGACATAAAGCATACATGTTATCATATATAAACTTGATTAGCAATTCCAATAGCTAATCATTCTCAAACATTTCCATTCCATCCATGGCCATATCGTAAGATTATACACACAAAATGATTGGAATGCTATACATGCCATATTTCCAAAAATTTCAAGTCATTATACCGCGATTGTCCAATGATAGTGTGAGCATGCCTCCGACCGTCCCGATCTCCAAATTGACTTGTCAAAGCTACAAAGAATGAAAAGGAGGGAGTAAGCATAGATGCTTAGTAAGTCCACATACAAATAACAAATAACTTAACAAAGCAATTATACCAACCAACATTAGCATAATATCACCAAAACATGTATCACATTTCTATTCATCATTCATCATCTTACCATATTATTGTTGTCGTATCAAGTCTCAACCCGAGGGTTAAGTACATACCTGTCCAAAGTGCCCATTCCACAACACTTACCAATACGTCACTTGCATCTTGAGTATTCTTCCATTTCACTAGAATTTTACCCGTTGAACACATCAGAATATAACTCGGATACATGAAAAGTTTGCACATACGTGCCACATATGTAGCCAAGCTACCATGTAACCCGCCCATAAGCGAACTCGAACTCAACTCAACGAGCTCGGGCGTTCGCATCCATAAGTGAACTCAGACTCAACTCTACGAGTTCGGATGTTCGCATCCATAAGTGAACTCGAACTCAACTCAACGAGTTCGGATGTTCACATCCATAATTGAACTTGGACTCAACTCAACGAGTTCGGATGCCTAGTTACATTTCACGAACTCGGACTCAACTCAACGAGTTCGGACGTTCGCATCTATAAGTGAACTCGGACTCAACTCAACGAGTTCGGATGCCCAAATATCCGAATCTATTCCTAAGGTTCAACGGGACTTTCCTCGTTCGTACTCCTTTACCATTCTTCTTGGAATACCAATGACGATACTTCGGTAGTCTTTCACATTTTTCACATAATTCATAAAATTTTTGCATGTTGTCCAACAATGACCACAAAGCATAGAATTGCATGATAACAATCATAATATCATATAAATAGCATTAAATGATTTAAAATAACAGTTATATTACAATATTTACATATGAACTTACCTCGATACAAAATGAGAATAGTCGAGCCTATTCCTCGTAAACTTTATTTTTCCCCCGATCTCGACTCGAATCTCTTTTCTCTTGATCTATAATACCAGATTAATTTATTTAATACACACATTCATCAAAACAGCCCCTAGTACGAACTTTGGCAAAAATTACTATTTTGCTCCTAAACTTTCACATATTTACACTTTTTCCCCAAGGCTCGTAAATTAAACCTCATCCTATTTTCTTATATTTTATGACATGCTGATCATTTTTCCCTTCTATAGCAACATCAAATTCACACTCTAACATGTACTTATGAATATTAGGTATTTTTACCGATTATGTCATTTTACTCGTTTTTACGAAAAATCACTTAGCAAAAGTTGTTTAACACAATCTCAAACTTCATATTCTACCATAAAACATCAAAATTCATACATATCATCCATCGGTAAAATTTTAAATATAAACCCTAGATCAAAATATTGGTAGAAATAGGTAAATTGAGCTACGAGGATTTCAAAAATGTAAAGAACATTAAAAACGGGAATATAAATCACTTACAATCAAGGCTTAGAAGTGTTGAAACCCTAACTATGGTGGAGAGAAAAATTCAGCAGCAACTTATGGAGAAGATGATCATTTTGTGTTATTTTTCCCATTTTATTTCATTTAATATCCAAATAACCAAAATGTCCTTCCTTACTAAACTTTCAAAAATTCCATCCATGTCCAATTTTTGTCCATAAACTTAGAAATTGGTCAAATTTCTATTTAAGACCTCCTAATTAATATTTCAAAGCAATTTCATACTAGAAAATTCTAGAATGCAAGTTTTGCAGCTTATTCAATTTAGTCCCTAACTTCAAATTAAGCACTTTATGCATAAAATTTCTTCACGAAATTTTCACACAATCATGAAATCATATCATTGACCTCAAAATAATCATAAAATAATTATTTCTATCTCGGATTTTATGGTCCCGAAACCACTATTTCGATTAGGCCCTAATTCGGGTTATCACACTCGTCCTTAGTCTCTATGCAGCTAATTCCTAATTGCTTCCTCAATTTGATGAACCTTGACACACTAAGAGCCTTTGTGAAGATATCAGCAACCTGTTCTTTTGAATTGCAATGAATCAGCTCTACCTCTTGAGCTTGTTCCATTTCCCTTACCACATGTAGCTTGATGCTAAAATGCTTTGTTCTACCATGGAAAACAGGATTCTTTGCAATTGCAACAGCAGACATGTTATCACAATAAATCTCTGTTTCTTGCCTTTGATGTAGGTTTAAATCAGCTAGTATTTTCCTTAGCCAAATGGCTTGATTAACAGTACTTGAAGCTGCAACATACTCAGCTTCTGCTGTTGATTGAGCCACTATCGATTGCTTCTTTAAACTCCAGCAGAACATTGCTGAGCCTATTATGAATGCATAACCAAAAGTTCTTTTCATATTATCTTTTGAACCAGCCTAGTCACTGTCAATATAGCCTATCAGCTTCAAATTTTTAGTTTTTCTAAACTGTATCCCATGGCTCAAAGTACCCTTGATGTACCTGAGTACTCTTTTTACTGCTTGAAAATGCTGTGTGTTGCAGCAATGCATGAATCTTGATAGTATACTTACAGCAAACATGATATCTGGTCTAGTAGCTGTTAAGTACAATAAGCAGCCAACTAGACTCCTATAAGTAGATTCACTGACCTGTTCATGGTTCCCTTGGCTTGACAACTTCATTCCAATAGCCATAGGTGTGCTTGTTGGCTTGCAATTCTCCATAGAGAACTTGCTTAAGATTTTTGCAACAAATGTCTTTTGTCCCAAGAAGATTCCATTTTTAGTTTGCAGCACATCCATTCCAAGGAAATATGTCATCTGCCCCAAGTTAGACATCTCAAACATGTCTTTCATTTTGGCCTTGAATTCAGCCAACATAATCTGGTCTCCTCCTATCATCAAGAGATTATCCACATATAGGGACACAATGAGCTGTGTTTCAGCCTGTTCCTTCTTGACATACAGTGTTGGTTCACTGATGCTTTTTTTGAATCCCAAGCTAACTAGGAAGCTATCAATCCTAGCATACCAGGCTCTAGGAGCTTGTTTCAGGCCATACGAAGCCTTTTTAAGCCTGTATACCATGTCCTCTTTGCCAGATACAACAAAGCCATGAGGCTGGTCAATGTAGATTTCTTCTTCAAGGAGGCCATTAAGAAATGCAGACTTCACATCTAGTTGATGAAAAATCCAATGCTTTTGTGCAGCCAAAGCAACTAGTAACCTGATTGTGTCTAGCCTGGCTACTGGTGCAAAAGTCTCTATGTAGTCCAGGCCATATCTTTGACTGAATCCCTTGACAACAAGCCTAGCTTTCAGCTTGTTTAGACTGCCATCAGTATTTTGTTTGGCTCGATAGACCCATTTGACACCAATGGTCTTTCTGTTAGCAGGCTTCTCTACCAGCTTCCATGTCTGATTCTTTTGAATCATCTTGATTTCATCAACCATGGCTTGCTTCCAACCTTCATGTGCTTCAGCTTCTTCAAAACAGCTTGGTTCTTCTTGTACAACATGAGCCCTCTCATAAATCTCAGCCAGAGTGCTTGTACCCCTGACAGGTTCATCATCAATGTCCATATCAGGACCATTTTGATCAGTTTCAAGCTGATCTGCCATGAGTTCTTCAGGAACAGCCTCTGGTTCATTTGTTTCCTAGTTCCAGCATGACTTTTCATCAAAGATTTTATATCTGCTTACATGAACTTTGTTTGTTGAAGGATCTAGGATCCTATAGCTTTTTTTGACCATGCTGTATCGCACAAAAATGCCAGCTTGAGACTTTTTGGATAGTTTGTCCCTTTTTACAGCTAGTATAAGGCTGTAGCATAGGCAACCAAACACTTTTAGATGAGCCAAAGATGGATTGAATCCGAACCAGGCCTCAAATGGGGTCTTATATTGCAGTGCTTTGGTTGGTAGCCTGTTCTAAATATAAATAACAGTATTAACTACTTCAGCCCATATAGTCTTGGGCAAATTCTTCTGAAATAGCAAACATCTGGCCATATTTATCAAGCTTCTATTTTTCCTTTCACTTACACCATTTGTTGAGGTGTATAAGTGTTAGTGAGCTGGTGTTTAATGTCTGCTTCATTGCAAAATGTATTAAACCCGGATGAAGTATACTCAGTTCCATTGTCTGACCTCAAGGTCTTTAGCTTACAACCTATTTCAGTCTCTACAGCAGCTTTAAACTTCAAAAATATAGAAGCTACCTCTGACTTGTTCTTCAAGAAGTAAATCCAACAATATCTTGAAAAATCATCAATGAAAAAAATGAAATACCTGCTGCCATTCAATGACTGAGTCTTTATGGGGCCACACACATCAGTGTGTACCAGCTACAGCTTATCTGAAGCTCTCCAGGTTGATTTTGCAAGAAATGGCTATTTGGCTTTTTTTTCAATCTGGCAAACTTCACAAACCTCCTCATCTTCAACTGAGTTGATAAAGTTCTCAACCATATCTTCTTTGGTTAGCTGGTCCATGGATCTGTAGTTGGCATGACCAAGCTTTTGGTGCCAAAGCTTGGAATCTTCAGTAGAGGCAGTGAAGGCTGAGTGTAAGTCACTTGGCCAGTTGAATTCAAAGCATTTATCAGTCATTGTGACTGTCATAAGGCTTTATCCATTTGGATCAGTAATTTGGAACTCTTTGCCCTTAAACATGACTGAGTAACCTTTCTTCAGCAATTGAGCAATGCTGAGAAGGTTCCTATCAATCTCAGGTACTAGCAATACACTTGAAATGATTTTGTTGCCTGTGGGAGTGCATATCAGCACATCCCCTTTTCCTTCAGCCTTGATAAACTGCCCATTACCAATTTTCACCTTAGTTTTGCAGCTCCTGTCCAAGGTTTTGAAAATTGTTGCATCTGGTGACATGTGGTTAGTGCATCCACTGTCCAAAAGCCATCATTTTGGTTTCTTGATTTGACCAGTTAAACATGACACAGCAAAGACCTGCTCTTCATGGTTACTACTGTCTTTAGCCACTCAAGCTTCATCATTCTTGTGTTGTGCTTAATTCTGCCCAGGTCTGCCTTTTCTTTGCAGACCCTTTCAACATGCCCTTTCTTCTTGCAATGTTGACATAAGGCATCTAGTCTAAACCAATATTTGGCTTCTAGATGACCAGGCCTTTTACAATATCTGTAAAGTTGGTCTCCTCTTCTTGCAGCATCAGGCTTAGGCCTATTTTTCCAATTTTTTTTGCCTTTTTAGGCAGTGGTGCTCGAGGCAGCTTTAGCCTTGGCTTGAAAAGCACCTTCTTGGTGCTCCTCCATCGTGTTAGCTCTCCTTTACTCCTGAGCATAAAGGGCATTGATGAGCTTAGTTAAGGAGATGCTTACTAAGTCTCTCGAACTCAAGGGATGAGATTTTTGCCTTATATCTTTCAGGAAATGTTGAGAGCACATTATCTTATGCTGTTTACCACAGCCATAATCCTATCTGAATACTATTTGATAGTTTCTTCCTCCTTCATCTTCAAGTTCTCGAACTCCATTCTCAGATTCAACAACTGCTACTGTCTTGTCCTCTCAGTACCTTGGAACTCCTCTTTCAACTTGTCCCAGGCTTGCTTTGGTGTCTCGTAGGCCATGATCCTTGTGAAGATCACATCTAACGCACTATTTTGAATGCAAGACATGGCCTTGCGTCTCTTAGTTCTTTCATTAGAGTGTTGTCTGATTTGAGCCACTTTGGGTTGGCTCTTAGAGGTGCTGGTTCAACATTTGAGTTGACAACCTCCCACAAATCAAATGATTGCAGGTAGGTCTTCATTTTGACTACCCATATGTGGTAGCCTTCTCCGTTGAACACTGGTGGTGGCATTGGTGAGAATCTTGAAGAATACATGGTTCTACAGGTCCACTGAGAACCTGGCTCTGATACCAATTGTTGGTGTTTTGGGGACACTTTATCCGGATGAAGTATGAACTTCAGTCTGGAGCTTAAACAACAATGTAATGAATCTGGATGAAGAATGAAGAACACTTGAAGTTAAAGTCTAGTGATTCTAAGCTTGAAAAAACAGAATGACATTGAAGGCAAAAAAAGAAAAAGTATTTTGGATGAAATTCTAATGAATTTTCATTACAATAAACTTTGGCATAAAGCCATTACATATATCAAACAATGGCTGGTAAAAATTAACAAATACATCACCTAAACATTATCTAACTCCACTTAATTCATTTGAACTAGGTGAGATTGACTTGCAAACTTAGGCAAAGCTGGTAATCAGCTCTTTCACCATCAAGTTACATAAAAAATGTCATTCAAACATAGGTCAAAATGAACTAAATTACAAAACAATATTAAAGGTAACAAAATGTAACTGAGATGAAACAGTAACATTAGCATCCTCAGTTGCATGTATTTCATCCGGCAATACTGCAGCTACTACTTCTTCATATTTCATCCGCAAGACTTATGTGCATGAATTCTTACGTGCATGAATTTCTGCTTGGTTGCATGAGCTGCATGGAAGGCCAATTTCTAACATATACTCTCATGAAAAATGGGATTTTTTACAGATGTGCATTGATCCATCCCAAATCTATCTAGCAATTCATTGGCATACTTTCTTTGGCTTATGAAAATCCCCACTAAACTTTGCACCACTTCCACTCCAAGAAAATATTTCATGCAACCAAGATCAGATATGTCAAAATCTCTTTTCATTGAACTTTTGAACTTTTCAAACATCTACTCATTGTTTCCTGTAAAAATAAGACCATCGACATATAAAATTACTATGAGAATACCTTTATCTTCATTCTTCTTTGTAAACAACATGTAATCACTTAAGCATATTTCAATCCCCTAATTAATAAAGTATGACTCAATCTTGCTGAACCAGGCTCCTGAGGCTTGTTTAAGTCCATAGAGTGCTTTTCTCAACCTATATACTTTGCTTTCTTCATCTTTCATTTCATTACATTGTGGTTGTTCCACAAATACTTCCTTATCAATCTCACCGTGCAAAAATACACTTTTGACATCAAGTTGGTATACTCTCCAATCTCGATTAGCTGCAAGTGAAAGTATCAGCTGAATGGTGTCTCAATGAGCTAAAAGAGCATATATCTCATTGTAATCAATGATGACTTGCTGTGTGTATCCCTTTTTACGAGTCGAGCTTTGCATTTATCTACTTTTCTCTTCTCATTCAACTTTGTCTTGAAAACCTATTTAACACCCACCATTTTTGCTCCTATCAGCAAGTTAGTTAGTTTCTATGTTCCATTCTTCTCAATAGCTTTAATTTCTAGGTCCATAGCTTCTCTCCAAGTTAAACTTTTTGCAGCCTCCTTAAAAGTTGTTGGATCATTTGCAGCAAACATAGAGTGTTGTTGTATCTCCATAACAAGTTTTTGTACTTCATCTTCTTCCTCGAACAGTCTTTCACCACTTACATAATCCTTCATCCATATCAACTCGATTCTTTTCTTCCCTGAAGCTGGACTTGTAACATTGGTTGATATGGGTGAGTTAGAATACTCACTTTCATTTTCTTATTCTCTCTCTTCATTTTCCTCTAACTCTGATTCTCCTTTTTTTCCTTCATCTTCCCATTTAAGATTAGTACAGTGAGTTTCCTCACCATTTCATTTCCAGCTCCATTTTCCTTCTTCAAAAATTACATCTTGGCATATGACAATCTTCTTGGAGACTGGATCATACATTTGAAAAGCTTTGGATTCTTAACTAACACCTAGGAATATGCATGTGAAACTCTTATCATCAAGTTTCTTTTTTTCAGGTACGTGCACATACCCTATGCACCCAAGCACTTTGAAGTAATCCACTAAAGGCTTGACTCTTTTCCACGCTTTTTCTGGGGCTTTATCTTTCACTGGTGAGGTTAGACACCTGTTGAGAACATGCACTGCCCAATTTACAACATCTAGCCAAAACTCTTTAGGAACTTCTATGTCAGTCAGCATGCACCACACCATGTTCATAAGAGTTCAACTTTTTCTCTCTGCAACTCTATTTTGTTGTGGAGAAAAAGCTACAGTGAGTTGTCTCTTGATTCCATTTCCATGGCAATAAGTGTTGAATTCCGTTGAAGTGAACTATCCACCTCGATCAGTGCGTAAGTAGCATATATTATTCCTTGTTTCTTTTTCTACCATATTTTTAAAGTTCTTAAACATAGTAAATTCCTTTGACTTTGCATGAAAAAATTAAGTCCATATCTTACAACTATAATCATCAATGAAAGTGATTATATACCTCTTGTAACCATTTGATTTAGGAGTAACTGGCCCACAAATGTCTGAATGTACAAGTTGTAATGGTCAAAAGGTTCTCCACAAAATTTTCTTGGGAAATGGTTCATGATGCTGCTTGCTAACAACACAATTAATGAAAACCTTGGGATAAGCTTTTAAAATTGGCAAACCCTTCACAGCTTTCTGTATGCCAACATTCTTAGCCTTTTCATGTTCAAGTGTCCAAATCTCCTATGCCAAAAATGTGCTTCTATGTCTTTAGATGTTGTTTGAAAACATAATTTCCCTGGTATGTAAGTAGGTACAGAAGCAGGCAATACAAACATTTTATTTGTTGTCATGTCAGTTTGAATAAGTAGCCCTCTTATTGGACGATAAACCTTACATACACCATATTTAATAGTAATAGTCAGACCCTTTTCTTGAAGTTTCCTAATACTTATTAAATTATTTTTTAGTTTAGAGATGTAATATACCTCTGTGATCACCTGAGTTGTTTCATGAATCTGAATTATGATATTCCCCTTTCCTTTGACATTCATTTTCAAGTTGTTTCCCAACTTTACCATTTCTCTAAAGAACTCGTTAAGCTTAATAAACCACTTCTTGTCACCAATCATATGATTGCTACATCCGGAGTCTAAAAACCACTTCACATCTCTTTTGGGATCATCTATATAAATATAGGACATGAGCAATATTTCTTCATCCACCTCAGCATAGTTGGCATTCTTGTCCGAATAAGGACACTCATATTGGAAGTGTCATAGCTTGTGACACTTAAAGCATTCAATGGTGGCTTTGTTGAAAGATTGTCTTCCTCGTCCTCTTCCTCTACCTCTATGACTTCCACGACCTCTCCCTCCAAGTACTTCTTCACCTATGGCCTTCAAAGTTTGTTCTTCACCATTATTTCTTCGAAACTTCTGCTCATGAACCAGCAAGGAGCTTTACAACTTATCTATAGAGAGACAATCAATATCTTTCAACTATTATTATTCAAATTATTGAGAAAAAAAAGAACGAAAGAAAATTTTAAATCATAAAGAAAATAAATAAATGTGACACGTGTTATAATATAATTAGTTACAAGTTTCTTTTAATGAAGCAAACGGATGGGGCAATTGTGTAACAAAATCATAGTTTATATATCACTTACTAAAAAAAACAAGTTTACATACTAAAATGGAAAAAGTATTATAGAGGAGAATTTTCATTTAAACATTTTTTATATGACAAGAAAACAGTGTATAGTTTAGTTATATGCTGATTTTAAATAATATTTAGGGTTTTAGACCAACCTTTTGGAGAAAAAAACAACATAGGACGCGTTTTAAGCCAACGGTAACTTTTTCCAATGCTAAAAACGGTTAGTTTAATTTCTATATAAACCTAAGTCATTTTTTTCTTTTTGTATTCAAATATCATTCTCGTAATTCTCTCAATTTTCTCAATTCATCTATTCTCTCAATTCTCTCTAAGTTTTTAGTTTTCAAATTTTTCAATCAATTTCTCTCAAAATCTTGTTGCTTATTTTATATTTCACTGTTTCCTTATTTTTGATTGATTTTTATAATGTCAATTCCGCTTATTTGTTTGGATAATTGTAACACCACTAACCCATATCCGTCGCTGGAACAGGGTTACTGAATATTACCGAAGTTTATAGACCAAATATTCAGACATCTCATATCATATAACATTCATGTTTAAAACCAATCAAAATCAATTATATTGTTCCTTATACGAGTCCTCGAGGCTCAAAATACATTTCAGAAATAAGTCGGGACTAAATCGGGTACTCAAAGAATTTTAAGAAAAACATCAAAATTTTTCAAAGGTGCAAGGGACACACGCCTGTGTGGCCAAGCTGTGTGGCTCACACAGTCAAGAGACACGCCCGTGTCTCAGGCCGTGTGAGCATTTGAAATAAGGGCACACGACCGTGTTCCAGCCCATGTCCAAACTTGTGATCTCTCTGACTTGGGTCACACGGCCAAGCTACACGCCCGTGTGCTAGGCCGTGTGAGCATTCTGTTTTGTGGAAATTAAATATACATAGGACACATGGCCGTTTCACCTAATCATATGTCTCTGCCTATGTAGACAAAAATAGGCCACTTTCCCAGCCATATTTCTCATCTAATTTTTCATCAACCTAAATCAACATTTTGGATATCAACAAGCCAAAATCAATACTTAAACATGTAATAATATCACATACCAACAATATGCCCTTAGGCTCTTTAAATGACAATGTAACACCCTTAACCCATATCCGTCACAAGAATAGGGTTAAAGAGTATTACCAGAATTTACAGATCAAATACAAATATTTCATACCATTTAACATTCATATCATAAACTAATCATAATCACTCATATTGTTCCTTGTATGAGCCCTCGAGGCCCAAAACATGCATTAGAAACAAGTCGGGACTAATCTGGAAACTTATAAAATTTTTCGTAAAATATCAAGATTTTTCCAATGTGTAGGGGACACACGCCCGTATGGCCAGGCCATTTGGCTCACACGATCAAGAGACACGCTTGTGTGCCAGGCTGTGTGCGTATTCGAAATAAGGGCACACGGCCGTGTCCCCACCCATGTCCAAATTAGGGTGCTCTCTGACTTGGGTCACACGACCAAGCCACACGCCCATGTGCTAGGTGTGCGAGCATACTGACTAGTAATTAAATAGGTGCAGGGGTCACACAGCTAAGTCACACGCCCTTGTGCTAGGCTGTGTGAAAATTTTTGGGTATTCTGTTTTGCAATTTTAAAGATACAGGGGACACATGGCCAAATCACATGCCCATGTGTGAGGCCATGTGTCACACACAGCCGAGACACACACCCATGTGTGAGGCCGTATGCCACACACGGCTGAGACACACGCCCATGTCTCTAACCGTGTGGATGAAAATAGGCCATTTCCAATGCCATATTTCTTACCCAATTTGTTCTCCACCTACATTAACACTTAAACACATTCACAAGCCAATACAAGTCCTTCAAATCAAGCCAAAATCAAGTCTTATGCATGACATATCAATACATATTACCAAAATAACCTACTACATATATATACATCTTTGTACTAAATATGCCAATTCAAACCAGTCATTAATATACTATATGATTTCCATCTTTCATCCATTTCAAACACATATCAAACATATATAAAATCTTATATATAGATCAAAATATGTCCAACACAAGTCATTCCAATGGCTAATCACAACCAAACACATACACACCATCATTGGCCAAATTTAGCTATACATGCCATTATAACCCAAAATTTAGTTTGTTACATATACCAAACTGAGTTGATGGATAGTGTGAGATATCTCCGCCAAGCTTCCAACCCAACGTGCTTCTGAAGTACTATAAAACAGAGTAAGCATTTAATGCTTAGTAAGTTCGTATAACGGAAAATTAACTTACCATTTATTTACATTTAAGGTAAGCATACAAAAATACATCCAAAGCAAATTGGCTAGTATCCTAAACACATAACTTCATCAAAAACGTTAGTTATTTATTTCACATGAATATCAAGAAACATGTATGGGCTCATCAAATATTAAATTTCCATGTATTTCGAGTAAATAAGGATAATGATTAATTTCGAATTCATATATTTTCTTATGTCAGGATTTTACCCGTTGAATCATTTAAAATATCGATGGATACACGGGTAGTACACACAAAGTGTACAAATCTGTAATCTATCAATTCATATTTGGAAATGCTTATACGAGCACATAAACGGGATTTTCTCTCTTGAGCCATATAATGGGAAGCTCATGTGAGCCATATAACAGGAATCTCATTCGAGTTGTATAACGGAAAGCTCATAAGAGCCGTAATCAAGAAGTTTAAGCGAGCCAATATCAGGAAGCTCCAGAGAGCCAATTAATCAAGAAGCTCATGAAAGATCTTTTAATCGGGAAGCTCCGAAGAGCCATATATTGGGACGCGCATAAGAGCTGCGGCGTGTCCACAACACATGTAGGATCACAACCAATCGGAATGCTCCGAAGAGCTATTAACGGGAAGCTGACAAGAACCATATAATAGAAAGATCGTGAAAGCTAATAACCGGGCGCTCTTTCAAGTTGTGGTGTGTCCCAACACATGCAGGACCATAACCAATTTAGGAACCCTATATCCATCGAATTTCATTTATTCAAACATGACTTAATACTTGTTAGTCATCGTCGGATATGTGATTAATTTCATATACATGGAAATAATACAATCACATACATACAATTTAATAGACATATAAATATACAATTTAGTTACACAAACTTACCTTGACAATGTTCGTGTACACAAAAGCTGCTAATCCATTACTTTCTTTTTTCCTCGATCTACCTCCGTATTTGATCTATCTGAATCTATACAAGTGAATTTAACAGCAATTTATATTCAGTTCAATCCAATTCACATCTTTGGAAAAATTACCATTTTTCCTTTATACTTTTAATTAATTACGATTTCGTCCCTAGACTTGGAAAATGAAATTCATGCAATTTAATCCTTATTCCAAGCCAAACTGGTTTTCATATATCACAATAGTAGCCCATATATTTCAAAAAATTCAAAATTTTTCCATGAATTTTACATCTTTTCAATTTAGTCCCTAAATAATAATTTCATCAAAATTACCTTTACAAAACTTGTTTATCTATCAACAACCTTTTATTTTCTACCATAAAAATTCAAAATTCAACTAAATTCATCCATGGAAAAACCATAGTACTTTGATAACTTTACAAATTAATCCCTGAGATAGATAAATTAAGCTATTACGATCTCGAAAAAATAAAAATTATTAAAAATGGGACAAGAATACATACTTAATTAAGCCAAAATAGGTTGCTTGAGCTCAACACCAATAACTAGGGTTTCCATGTCTTTAATTTAGGAAAGATGATGATATTTTGTTATTTAATTAATTTATCATCTTTAATTATTTCATCTTTCCAATTTCATCCTTTTCTTTATTTAATTTTCCATTGATGAATCATTTTACTTATCTACTAACTCTTCTTAATGGTCTATTTTCCATATAAGAACCTCCAATTTTAAATTTCATAGCTATTTGATACCTATAGCTACTAGAACTCAACAATTGCATTTTATGCAATTTGGTCCTTCCTATTTAATTTGACATGTAGTCGGTAAAATTTTCTTAACGAAATTTTCATACGATATTTCTATAATAATGCAGACCATGCAATAATATTAAAATAATTTTTCTTCCGGACTCAAATTTGTGGTCCCGAAACCACTGTTTCGATTTCACTGAAAACGGGCTGTTACAAACTCTCCTCCTTAAGAAATTTTCGTCCTTGAAAATCCTACAAGTAAAGAGGTTTGGATATTACTTTCTCATTATTTCCTCAGGTTCCTAGGTAGCTTCTTCTATACTGTGTCATTTCCAGATAACTTTTACTGGAGTTGCCTTTTTATTTCTCAATTCTTTTGTCTTACGTGTCAGAATTCTGATCGGCTCCTCACTGTAAGTCATGTTAGGCTGAATCTCAACATCTTTCGGAGAGATAACATTTGAAGAATCTGACCGATATCATCGTAACATAGACACATGAAAAACATTGTGAATTCTATCAAGTTCTGGCGGTAGAGCTAATCGGTACGCAACAGGTCCGATTCTTTCAATACTTTCATACAACCCGATAAATCATGGACTCAATTTTCCTTTACAGTCAAATCGAAGAACTTTCTTCCAAGGTGAAACTTTCAAGAATACCTTGTTGCCAACTTGAAATTCTATTTCTTTTCATTTAAGATCCGCATAGGATTTCTAACGATCAGAAGCTGCTTTTAAAATATCTTGGATCATTTTCACTTTTTCTTCAATTTCACGGATCAGATCAACTCCATCTATCTTTTTCTCATTGAGCTCATTCCAATATAACATAGTTCTACATTTATGACCATACAGAGCTTCATACGGTGCCATTTTAATGCTTTACTGATAACTGTTATTATATGCGAATTCGACTAACGGTAAATATTTTCCCAATTGCCTTCGAATTCTAAAATACAACACCTAAGCATATCTTCAAGAATTTGTATCACACGTTAGGACTAACCATCAGTCTAAGGATGGAATGCAATGCTGAAATGTAATTGCATACTGAGAGCTTTTTGCAACTTGTTCTAGAACAGAGACGTGAACCGTAGATCTCTATCTGAAATAATAGAGACTGGAACTCCATGTAGCCTGACAATCTCAGAAACATATAATTCTTCTAATTTGTTTAGGAAGAAATCCATACATATCAGAATAAAATGTGCAAACTTCGTCAAACGGTCCATAATTACCCAAATGGCATCTTTCTTTTTCAGAGATAGGGGTATCCCCGATACAAAGTCTATAGTAACTCTTTCTCTTTTCTAATCTAGTATTGTCACTAGTTGTAATAATCCTGAAGGTACCTGATGCTTAGCTTTAACTTGCTGACATATCAAACATCTAGACACGAATTCAGAAATATCACATTTAATTCCGGCCACTAGTACATCATTTCAAATCATTGTACATTTTACTACTCCCCGGATGCACAGACATAGTACCACTATGGGCTTCAGGCAAAATCATCTGTACAAGTTCTGAGTTATTCAGTACACAGACTCTATCTCAGAATAACAGACAATCATTATGTCTAATCTAAAATTCTGAATAAGAAGTCAGCTCATATTGTACTCGTTTAGCTTGTAACTCATCATCATTTTTCTAGGCTTCGCAAACTGTTGTAGAAAATTAGCTTAACTTTTAACTCAGCTAAAATTGAGCTACCATCTGCCAATGACAATCGGGTATTCATTGCTCGTAAAGCAAAAAGATACTTTCTGCTCAAAGCATCTGCAACCACATTTGCTTTTCCCAGATGATAATTGATAACCAGTTCATAATCTTTTAACAATTCAAGCCACCTGCACTGTCTAAGATTCAAATCTTTCTATGACATCAGATACTTTAAACTTTATGATCAGTGAATATATGACATTTTTCACCAAACAGATAGTGTCGCCGAATTTTCAATACAAAAACAATAGCTACCAATCTTGAATCATGTATCGGGTAATTCTTTTCATGTGGTTTTAGCTGTCTAGAAGCATAAGCTATTACTTTACCCTCTTGCATCAAGACACAATCTAAACCATTCAATGATACATCACTGTAAATCACAAATTCTTTACCCGATTCAGGCTGAACTAAAATTGGTGTTTCAGTCAACTAGGCTTTCAACCAGTCAAAACTTTGTTGACATTTATCGGTCCACTCAAATTTCACATCTTTTTTTAGTAGCCTTGTTATCGGCGAAGCTATCATTAAAAACCCTTGCACAAGTCTCCGATGGTAACCGACTAATCCTAGAAAACTTCTGACTTTAGACACATTTTTCAGTGGTTTCTAGTTAACAATAGCTGAAATTTTATTTAGATCCACTCTAATGCCTTCAGCAAATACTATATGTCCAAGAAAACTAACTTCTCAAAGCCAAAATTCACATTTGTTAAATTTAGCATATAGTTGTTTTTCACGTAGAGTTTCCAGAACAATTCTCAAATGATTAGCATGCTCAGTTTCATCTCGAGAATATACCAAGATGTCATCAATAAATACCAGCACAAATCTATCCAAATATGGTTTGAAAATTCTATTAATTAAAGCCATAAATATCGTAGGTGCATTAGTCTAGCCAAGCGACACCACAAGGAATTCATAATGCTTATACCTAGTTTTAAAGGTTATTTTTGGCACATCCGAGTCTTTCACTCGTAACTGATAATAACCAGAATGAAGATCAATCTTTGAAAATACTGTGGCACCTTTTAACTGATCAAATAAGTCATCAATGCGAGGTGATGGATACTTATTCTTGATTGTAACTTTGTTCAGCTGTCGGTAATCAATACATTATCTCAACGATCCATCTTTTGTCTTAACAAATAAAATCGGTGCATCCCAAGGTAAAAAAACAGGGTCAAGCAAAACCCTTACCAGTCAATTCTTTCAACTGTTCTTTCAACTCTTTTAATTCTTTTAATTCTGTAGAGGTCATTTTATATGGTGCTATAGATATCAGTGTTGTCCCAGGAAAAAGATCTATAGAAAATTCCACTTCTCTGACCAGTGGTAATCCGGGTAACTCCTCCAGAAATACATCAGGATATTCACAAACCATTGGTATTGATTTAATCTTCGATTCAGATACTTTGGTATCCAACACATAAGCAAGATAAGCATCACACACTTTTTTGACATATTTCTATCTAACATGGCTGATATCACATTAGACAACCCATCCATTTTATCTGATTCAATACAGAGCATTTCCCCATTCTAACATTTCAATACAATATACTTTTGTTTACAATTTACTACGACATCATACTTAGTTAACCAGTCTATACCCAGAATCACATCAAACTCATCAAATGGTAATAACATCAAATCAGTAGAAAAACAGTAACCTCGTACCATTAACAGACAATTCTTGCAAATTTTATCTGCCATCACATACTGGCCTAAGGAGTTTGATACTTTAACCACGAATTCAGTGAACTTGATAGGTAAATTTTTACTAGACACTACATTCATGTAGATGTATGAATGGATAGAATCAGGATCAATTAAAGCAGTTATATCAGTATCAAGAAGAGAAAAAGTATCAATAATAACATCGAGTGCAGAAGCATCCTCACGTATATGAATAGCATATGTTCTGGCTGGTGCTCGTGCTTCAGATCTGATGGTTGAATCTTTTGTCATACCTCGACTACCGCTCACATTGCCAGGGTTACGAGGTGGTCTACCTCTCGTGGCAAGATTGCTCGGCCTTAAAGTTTGAACAATATCTTTTACAGGCTTTTTCGGGCAGTCTCTTAAATAATGGTCAAAGGAACTACATTTGAAATAAGCTCCGCTTTTCATGCGGTACTCAACAAAATGCAGTTTATTACAGTGCTTGCATCTGGGTTTGGGGTTTCCAACACTACTCGCACTTGCTATAGATGTAGCCTGAGATATTAGATTGGAGCGTTGAATACCTTTGTCTCCCTTAGAGTACCTCACAGAGGTGTGATCGCGTGATTTCGTGATAGATTTTAAATATTTATAATTACTCATTCTTGAACTAACTATTATCGCGATGTAGGCAAGTGTACCTATCGAACAGTAGTATAGTTTTAGCAAAACCGGATTGTCGAATCCAAAGGAACTAAAAGTACTAGTAATGACTGTCTTTTTATTATCTAGCCTAAGAATGAAGAGGTTTGTTTTAATTAACTTATGATCTAAACTAAGAACGCACAAAGAATAGAATTGGGGAATTGCTTTTGGGAAAATCGATTGAATGAAGACAATACCTAAGGAAAAATCCACCTAGACTTTACTTGTTATTCTAGCTCCGAATCGAACAATTTATTCATTCAACTTGTTCCGTAGAGATCCCTAAGTTATGTTATTATCCCTATTCAAGATTAATAACGTCTAATCCCTAGATTGAATAACCGAGAATTTTCTCTAATTAACACTCTAGGGTTGCATTAACTCGATCTATGGATCCCCTTATTAAGTTTCACCCTAATCCAGAAAAATCTTGTCACCCTATTTCTAGGCGCGCAATCAACTCCGCTTAATTATGACAAATGTACTCTTAGACAGGGTCTATTCCTCCTCTAAATAAGAGCATGTCTTGAATCAGTATCCTGGGATATCAAAACAAGAATTAAGAACACATAATTAAGAACAAGTTAAATATTTATCATACGATTCAGAAAATAATAACAAGATTTGTCTTAGGTTTCATTCCCCTTAGGTATTTAGGGGTTTTAGTTCATAACTAAATAAGAAAACATCTCAGAAGAATAAATAATACAAAACATAAAGAAAACCCAAATCTCCTGAGGGGAAATTGAGGAGAGATCTTTAATCTTGATGATGAATCTGGCTTCTGAGATGGATCAATCGGCTTCCTTGGAGTAATTTCTTACCCCCTATTCTCCGTCTTCTTTTTCCTCCTTCTCTAGGGTGTATTTATAGGCTTTGGAATGCCTAAAAAGGCTCAAAATTGTCCTTTTTCAAATTGGACTCAACTTGGGCTCGGCAGGGACACGCCCGTGTGACACGCCGGTGTTCGATTACTTCAGGCAGTGCTCGAGCCTACCAAATTGACACGGCCATGTGGTCTGCTCGTGTGAGGAGGTCCAGGCTGTGTTGATTTCGTACTTTGACCCATTTTCTCCATTTTTGTCCCGTTTCTCATTCCTTTTGCTCTCCTATGCTCTCCTAAGTATAAAACATGAAATTAAAGCATTAAGAGCATCGAATTCACCAATTCTAATGAGAAATCATCCATAAAATGCGTTAAACATGAGGTAAAAAATGTATAATTTATAGTTTATCAAGGTGGTAAAACGATCATGATATTTCTTCAATTTATTTGAGGCCGACTATTGTGACTTTCTCATAAATCTTTTACTCAAAATCCTGGCTTCCATCTTAGCCTGTATCTTTTCTTTACTCAGCTCTTTAGCTTTATAAGCTCGGTCAACCAGTACAACAAATTATTTTAATTCAAGAATCCCAACTAATAGATTTATGTTTTCATTTAAACCTTCTTCAAACTGCTTACACATTGCGATTTCTGTTGGTATACATTCTCTGGCATATTTATTCAGTCGGACAAATTCTCGTTTATATTCTAATACTATCATATGCCCCTACTTAAGCTCTAAAAATTCTTTGCATTTCTGATCAAGGAATCTCTGGCTGATATACTTCTTTTTAAATTCAGTTTAGAAAAATTCCCATGTAACCCTTTCCTTCGGTACAACAGAAATTAAGGTGTTCTACCACTAATAAGCTAAATCTTTTAACAGAGATACAACACATTTTAAACATTCATCTGGTGAACAAGACAATTCATCGAGAACTCTAATGGTATTTTCTAACCAAAATTTAGCTCTTTCTGGGTCATCATCAGCTTTTGCTCTGAATTCTTCTGCCCCATACTTACATATTTTATCGACAGGAGGCTTACTAGTTCTAATGAGTTCTGTATCTTGTGGCATATCCGGAACCGATTGAGGAATAAAAGGGGGTGGAGGCTGTTGCACAACTGAATTTATTCTTACATATTCTGTAAACCACTCATTCATCATTTAGAAGAAGGCTTCTTTAGCCTCTCCTCCTCAGCCCTCAAATACGGGCCTTCTACTACTCGAGGCTACTCTTTGCGCTGAAGCTTGAGCATTGCTCTCAGCTTTTTCAGATTCAGCTTGGTTGGACGACATTATTATATGAAAAACATATTTAAAATGGTCAGAAGATATCACACTATCACAGGTTATATAATGGCATGTATAGCTAGACTCGTATATGCCAAGTTAGTCTGAGAATCGGCTAAATCGTAGCTCTGATACTAATAAATGTAACACCCCTAACCCATATCCATCGTCAAAATAGGGTTACGGAGCATTACCAAAATTTACAGATCAATACAAATATTTCATACCATTTAACATTCATATCAGAAACTAATCATAATCAATCATATTGCCACTTGTATGAGCCATCGAGGCTCAAAATATGCATAAGAAACAAGTCGAGACTAATCTAAAAATTAGAAAAATTTTCACAAAATATCAAGATTTTTCCAAGGTGCAAGGGATACACACCTGTATGGCCAGGCCATGTGGCTCACACGGTCAAAAGACACGCTTGTGTCTCAAGTCATGTAGGCATTAGAAATAAAGGCACATGGCCGTGTCCCAGCCCGTGTCCAAATTAGGGTGCTCTTTGACTTGGGTCACACGGCCAAGCCATCCGCCTGTGCGCTAGGCCGTCTGAGCATACTGACTTGTCATTAAATAGGTGTGGGGGTCACACGGCTAAGCAATACACCTGTGTGCTAGGCCTTGTCAAAATTTTTAGGTATTCTGTTTTGCAATTTTAAAGATGCAGAGGACACACGGTCGAACCACACGCCCATGTGTGAGGTCGTGTGTCACAAACGGCCAAGACACACGCTTGTGTCTCTACCCGTGTGGATGAAAATAGGTCATTTACAAGGCCACTTTTCTTATCCAATTTGTTTCCACCTACATTAACACTTAAACACATTTACAAGTCAATACAAGTCCTTCAAATCAAGCCAAAATCAAGTCTTATGCATGACATATCAATACATATGACCAAGTGTCCAAACTTACCAAAATAACCTACTACATATATATACATCCTTATACTAAATATGCTAATTCAAACCAATCATTAATATACCTATATGATTTCCATCTTTCATCCATTTCAAACACATATCAAACATATATAAATTGTTATATATACATCAAAATATGTCCAACACAAGCCATTCCAATGTCTAATCACAGCCAAACACATACATACCATCATTGGCCAAATTTAGCTTATACATGCCATTATAACCCAAAATTTAGTTTGTTATATATACCAAACTGAGTTGATGGATTGTGTGAGATATCTCCGCCAAGCTTCCAACCCAACGAGCTTTCAAAGTACTATAAAATAGAAGAAATAAAACAGAGTAAGTATTTAATGCTTAGTAAGTTCGTATAACGGAAAATTAACTTACCATTCATTTACATTTTAGGTAAGCATACAAAAATACATCCAAAGCAAATTGGCTAGTAGCCTAAGCACAAAACTTCATCAAAAATGTTAGTCATTTATTTCACATGAATATAAAAAAACATGCATGAGCTCAGCAAATATCAAATTTCCATGTATTTCGAGTAAATACGGATAATGATTCATTTCGAATTCATATGTTTTCTCATGTCAGGATTTTGCCCGTTGAATCATTTAAAATATCGATGGATACACGGGTAGTACACACAAAGTGTACAAATCTATAATCCGTCAATTCATATTCAGAAATGCTCATACGAGCACACAAATGGGAAGCTCTCTCTTGAGCCATATAACGGGAAGCTCATTCAAGTTGTATACTGGGAAGGTCATAAGAGCCATAATTGGGAAGTTCAATCGAACCAATATCAAGAAGTTTCGGAGAGCCAATTAATCAAGAAGATCATGAAAGAGCTTTTAATCGGGAAGCTCTAAAGAGCCATATATCGCAGCACTCATAAGAGCTGTGGCGTGTCCACAACACATGCAGGATCACAACCAATTAGGATGTTCCAAAGAGCTATTAACGGGAAGCTCGTAAGAACCATATAACGGGAATCTTATGATAGCTAATAACAGGACGCTCTTTCGAGCTGTGGTGTGCCCGCAACACATGCAAGACCACAACCAATTTGGGAACCCCGTATCCTTTAAATTTCATTTATTCAAACGAGACTTAATACTTGTCAATCATCGTCGGATATGTGATTAATTTCATATACATGGCAATAATACAATCAAATACATATAATTTAATTCAAACATATAAATATACAATTTAGTTACACGAACTTACCTCGATAATGTTCATGTACACAAAAGCTACTAATGCGTTACTTTCTCTTTTCCTTGATCTATCTCCCTATTTGATCTATCCGGATCTATATGAATAAATTTAACATTAAATTATATTCAATCCAATCCAATCCAATTCACATATTTGGAAAAATTACGATTTTGCCCCTATACTTTTAATTAATTACGATTTCATCCCTAGGCTGAGAAAATGAAATTCATGCAATTTAATCATTATTTCAAGCCTAGCCGATTTTCAAATATCACAATATCAGCCCATGTATTTCACAAAATTTTGAATTTTTCCATGAATTTTACATCTTTTCACTTTAGTCCCTAATTAATAATATCATCAAAATTTCCTTTACAAAAGTTGTTTATCTATCAATAGCATTTCATTTTCTACCATAAAACTTCAAAATTCAACTATATTCATCCATGGAAAATCCTTATCACTTTGATAAATTTACAAATTAATCCCCGAGATAGCTAGATTAAGCTATTACGATATCGAAAATATAAAAAGTATTAAAAACGAGACAAGAATACATACCTAATTAAGCCAGAATAGTTTGCTTGAGCTCAACACCCATAACTTGGGTCTCCATGCCTTTAATTTGGAAAAGATGATGAATATGATGATATTTTGTTATTTAATTATTTCATCTTTCCAATTTCATCCTTTTCTTTATTTAATTTTCCATTGATGAATCATTATACTTATCTGCTAACTCCTCTTAATGGTCTATTTTCCATATAAAGACCTCCAATTTTAAATTTCATAGCTATTTGATACCTATAGCTACTAGAATTCAACAATTGCATTTTATAAAAATCTGGTCCTTCCCATCTAATTAGACATGTAATCGGTAAAATTTTCTTAACGAAATTTTCATACGATATTACTATCATAATGCAGACCATACAATAATATTAAAATAATTTTTCTTCCGGACTCGGATTGTGGTCCCGAAACCACTACTCCAATTTCACTAAAAATGGGCTATTACAGACAACATAACTCGTATCAATCAAATAACCAATTTCACCTACATGACCAAATACATATATGCATAATTTACCAAATATACCTATTCAACCCAACCATCAATATATCTACAAGATTTTCATCATTCAACCATTTCAAACACACATCAAACATGATAAGGCCACTTACATATACATCAAAATTTATCCATCACAAGCCATTCAAATGGCTAGTTGGAACAAAACATTTATATGCCATCATTGGCCAAATTAACCTATACATGTCATTATAACCAAAATTAATTTACTAATTATACCAAAAAGGCTGATGGATGGTGTGAAGTTGCTCCGACCAGCTTCCAACCGAAATGAGCTTCCGAATTACTATAAAACATGGAAAATAACATAGAGTAAGCATTTAAGCTTAGTAAGTTCGTATATTAAGGAAATTAACTTACCATTTAATCACATTTAAGGTAAGCATGCTAATATAACCAAACTAATTTGGCCAAAAGCCTAAACACATATCCTCAACATGTTAGCCATGTAACACTTTCCATAACCAATAAACATAGATGTTCATAATCACTAAGTAAGATTCATATATATGTATCATCCCTCTCATATTTCAATATATAATGTAATATCATTTCTATGTAATTCAAGTATATACCCGTAATTTTTCATTTCGAACTCATATTGTTTCATATTAGAACTTTTGCCTATTGGACCATTTAAAATATCGTTGGATTCACAGGTAGTACACACGAAGTGTACAAATCTGTAATCTGTCAATTCATGTACTTGTATGCTTATACAAGCATGTAAATGGGAAGCTCTTCCGAGCCATATAACGGGAAGCTCATGTGACCTAAGTAATGGGAAGCTCATACAAGCTGTATATCGAGAAGCTCTTGCGAGCCAAATATCGGGAATCTCATGAGAGCAATGTATCAGAAAGCTCAAGAGAGCTGTGGTGTGTCTGCAACACATGCAGGATCACAACCATATCGGGAACCCTAATGACATGTCATTTGAATCCTTCGAATTTCTATGGTTCAAACGGGACTCGATAATTATCGGATATGTGATCATAACTACACAAGGAAATTTGTACAAATCACACATAACAACATTGAATTTTAAAATATATAAATATACAATTTAGTTACGCGAACTTACCTCGATAAGTTTTCGTAGATACAAAGGCTACTAGTCCGATACATTTTCTTTGCCTCGATCTAACTTCGTATTAGGTCTATCCGGATCTATACGAATGAATTTAACTCAATTAAATATAATTCATATTCAATTTAATCAAACACACATCTTTGGCAAAATGACTATCTTGCCCCTATACTTTTAATTAATTATAATTTAGTCCCTAGGCTCGAAAAATGAAATTCATACAATTAATCCTTATTCAAGCCTAGTTGATTTTCATACATATCAATAGCAGCCCATGTATTTCACAAAATTTAGAATTTTTCCATAAATTTTTCATCTTTTCAATTTAGTCCCTAATTGATAATTTTATCAAAATTCTCTTTACAAAAGTTGTTTATCTAACAACAACATTTCATTTTCAATCATAAAATTTCAAAGTTCAACTATACTCATACATGGAAAAACCCTAATACTTTAATGATTTTATAAATTAATCCCCGAGATAGCTAGATTAAGCTATTACGATTTCAGAAATATAAAAATCATTAAAAACTGGAGAAGAATACTTACCCAAATGAGCAAAATAAGCTTGCTAAAACTTAAGATTCCATGGCTAGGGTTTCCATGTTTTTTTATGAAAGATGATGAAAATAGATTTTTTTTTCTTTTATTTAGTATTACTTTTAATTTTTAATTTCCAAAATTAACCTTAATATTTTCTTCAATTTCTAATGATGAATAATCATACTTATCCACTAACTCCTCTAAATGGTCTATTTGATATGTAAGGGCCCCCAATTTTAAATTTCATAGTTATTTGATACTTTTAGCGACTAGAATTCAATTTCCACTCTTTATGTAATTTAGTCCTTTTTATAAAGATAGGCATGTAAACGGTAAAATTTCTTGACGAAATTTTCATACGATATTTCTATCATACTGTAGACCGTAAAATAATATTAAAATAAATTTTCTTCCAACTTCAGATTTGTGGTCTCGAAACAACTGCTCTGATTTCACTGAAAATGGGCTGTTACAATAATAAACACATTTTCACTACCTAATTGCAAATGGTAAGAAAATATTATTAAAATTTCTATTTTTAATTAAGTTTGTTATTGAGTTTTTAATGTTTTTAATTTTATAATTTTTTATATTTATATAATCAAGCCGAATATCAGATTTTAGAGAAGCATATACACAACTTAACTGCGAAGGCACTGTGTGTTATTAAACAACACTTGCAATAGGTGGGATTCTTCCACATGTCTCGTATGCTCAAGGGGGACTAAATTGATCCCACATTTATCAGCACTTTCGTGGAAAAATGGAGACTCGAGACACACCCATACCATTTTTCGTGCTGTGAGTGTGCATTTACACTCAAGGACATAGCTTTACAACTCAGTCTACCGATGGATGGGCTAGTTGTTACGAGGGCAGTGGTCATTAGCGATTGGAGCAACATTTGTAAGCAACTATTAGGCAATGTGTCAGTCAAGTTTTTTGGTAGTCAGATAGAGATGAAATGGTTGGAAAAAATTTAAATTTATATTGACCACTCCGCAAGTGTTGTTGAAAGAGAGCAATATGCTCGAGCATTTATCTGGAGGTTAATCGGGGTATTCTAATACCTGATAAATCTCAAAATCTAGTACATTTAAGGTGGCTACTACAACTCGTCGACTTGGAAGAAGGAAGATGACTTAGTTAAGGATCAGTTATGTTGGCGACATTGTATCGAGAGATGTGTTGGGTGATGCAACCATACAAAATTAAAGCCAGTGGTTGCATACTCTTTCTGCAGTCATGGGCATGGTATCAACTATCATTTTTACGTCCCTAAGCAAACGCCTCTTTTTCTTTTCATTCGTAATAAGGTAAAATTCATTGGATAATATAGTTACCATAATATTTTTTTCATTGTTATATTTTTAAAATATCATATTATTTAAATAGGTGGAAGAATGAGGTGAGTCACTTGGGTATAGCAAACAAGCTCAAAGATATTGGAATACAGTAAAATTAACAATTGGAAGACGATGTTAGTTTTTAAATTTTGTTAATTATATAATATTTATGTAATTATTTGAAATTTAATATTAGGTACTTAATAAAATTTATAATTTCATACTATAGTTTGAATAGATGTCATACATTGATGTGAGAATACAATAATTCATCCCGATTGAATTTTTAACCAATTGCAATATCTGGCACGTCAAGGTGCCATTGATAGTTTTCACAAGGATCGAGATCCATGAATCTGATCGAGTGATGCACTAGTTCAAGTTTAGAAAAGTATTTCTTTACCACCCCTAGACATCGAAGAATTGCACAAAGTTTATTTGCTGGAGATAACAGACAAAGATTGGGCAAAATTCTATGAGAAATATATCTACATTTGGGAGCATAAGTACGATTTCATACTGATACGCAAACCAATTCTCGCACCGGGTTTGGCGACCTCTCCGAATTACATGACATTATTTAGACATCGCAATAAGTCATATCTACTTTCGAAGAAGGAAATGAGTAGGCAACGTTGTAGGAGGAGGCCAAGACGACCCTGCATTAATTCTAGGTCGATAGTACATGCCTTGATGGAGTCGTCATCAACTCCAACTCAACACAAGGCATCGATGGGTGCACTACCTCCTTATCTTCTTCATAGCTAGAGTCATCATCTTTATCTTCACAACTACATGCTATTAGATCATGCAATCCAAACATGTCGAGGCACATGTAGCAATTGCATGTACATTGCAATAAGTCATATCTACTTTCGAAGAAGGAAATGAGTAGGCAACGTTGTAGGAGGAGGCCAAGACAACCCTGCATTAATTCTAGGTTGATAGTACATGCCTTGATGGAATCGTCATCAACTCCAACTCAACACAAGGCATCGATGGGTGCACTACCTCCTCATCTTCTTTATAGCTAGAGTCATCATCTTTATCTTCACAACTACATGTTATTAGATGATGCAATCCAAACATGTTGAGGCACATGTAGCAATTGCATGTACGCATGGAAAATGAACTACTTGAAATCTCTTACAGTCGCAGGTCTTTCGTATCATGTATACACGGTACAATCCCCCGATAATACCTTCATCTGGTCTATGGAACTTCATAATCTGAAATGTTTGATTTGGGCGGAAGTGATACTACAGACATAGAGTTTTCTTTTTCTGCATTTTCTCTAATTTCTTTCATCATATCCTCACACCAAACGTGACTGCCCTTTATTTGTCCAACATATTTTTTCGCTCGCTTTGGGAATAAGGTTGTTAAGTAGAAATGTGTTTCTTTGACATTGAAGTCATTGTTAAATGGTGCGTCCCCTTCAATATGGAATTTATGCATTTCGCTAAGTTCATTTTCATGTGCTCATATCGTAGACCTCCATCATATGATTAAGTCTATTGTTTATTAGGTATCCCATCAAGGTATTCCATATCAGCTTTGTTATGGTCCGCAAGTTCTCCAACATTTTATGGAAACGATGTTGGACAAGATCGTACCTTGTCAAAGAAAATAAATAGTATATCCATGAATGAAAACACTATATATGTTAAAGAATGATATAGGAAACAGTGGCAACTACATACCCATGTTAATAACTTGTTGTTGTGCAGCATCCAAATGATATTGGACCATGCAGTTAGACTCTATATGTCGTATACAATACCTATGGTGTGTATGATCCCAAAGGCTTACATGTCGTTCAATTGTGACTTGTATTCCAGGTTCCTTATTGGAAATGATGGATGTATGATATTACAATACAACATGTTTTCTCATGTTAGTTAAAAAGAAATCATCAATCATCAGAAGATTTTCCTCCTGTTATTGCAAAAGCTATTGGTAGGATTTTTTTATTACCATCTTGTGCAATAACCAACAACAACTGATGCTCATATCTCCCATACATGAATGTGCCATCAATTTGTACTAATGACTTACAGTACCAAAATGCTACAATGCATTGCTTGAGTATCCAAAGAAAAATGATGGAAACTTTTTTCCCTTGGACCAAACAATTACAAAAATATGTAGGCTCCATTTGCAGATCGGTTATAGAACCTAGGACATGCCAATTTAGTACCTGACACCATTTCCATAAATCATTATATGATTTATCCCATACGTTATGCATCTTTTCCATAACTTTTTGTTTTATGACTCATGCCTTGTAGTACAACACTAATCGTACTAACTATGGATATTGGCAATCAAAACCGGGATGAGAATCCTACAACTCACTTTTACCATAGGTAAGATAATGTCAGAGATCATGTCAGAATCTAATTTGGGAAGATCTTGTGCCATACCTGCAATAACACGAATATTTCAACATGAGTAACACAATCTCAAAAATGAGGTCAGAATCCAATCTCGGACGACCATATGACATATTCAAGAATTATATATTTTTTTAATTGTCTAGAACTTCATCTTTTTTCTCAAAGATGTCATGATTTTCCATAAACATTTTTTTGTCATACATTGCGCACTTGGCCGTCAAATTTTTCTGATTAGGATTATGTAGCATGGTAGTTAACCCCATGCTTTATGTTGTACCACTTCACTGTAGAAATAAAAGTATCTTTCAAGGAAAACTTCATTCTAACTTGCAAATTGCTGACATTTAACGAAGAACTTGCATGGCTTGGTCTCCTGTGAGAAGTTTTGGAAATTCTAGCCCACCTTTAACCTTGAGATCGACATTATACATGTGGGGCGGAGGTGCATATGGCGTGAAATCTGGATGGGTTCCTCCAGCATTGTCCAGACCTTCACTGTCAGAACCACTCTCTTCTGGTTCAATTGGAACTAGTTCTGGTTCAGAAAAATTACAATTTCTGAACCATCCGACCCAAACAATTGGATTGGATAATTATTGTATTCAGATTCCTCTTCGTTATCAGCTCTCTCTATGTTCTTAGCTTCTTGTTTGTTATCAACCCCAATTACATGCCTAGGGTTGGATGTCTCTTTGTTGGTGCAGGTTGTAGGGAGTACATCATCCGTTCTTGCATACCCTACGTTAAAACCAAAATCACTTGCGGATTGTCCATCGATGTAACTTGATGGCATACCCGTATAAGTGTTTCTAACATAGAACATCGACATTCAGAAGTTAAAATCAAAAATACTCATAAAATTTCATGTCAGGGTGTCAAAGTTCGAGTACTGACAAACCCCAACTATTGGACGAACTATGCACCAAAGTTGAAATCGATGGATGAAACTGATGAATGCTTTCCCATTGATGATTCTAGGATTCATGATAGGAGCTTAGTGGCAATGTTGTGGACCCATCGCACAACCTAGAGTTTCTTCTTCTTGTTTCATTCATGTATTAATTGAAATTGTTGTCAAAATCGAACCACCGTCATCAACATCAACAAAATGGGCATATAAAACTAGTGGAGGTGATCCACTAGAGAAATAAGAGTCAAGAATCGCCCCGACCTCTATGATTCATCTAAACTTAAATATATAATATCTAATTGGATTCAATGACGTTAGATATCTATATTTTAAGCTTGAAATTCTTCTCCAGCTTGAACTCACCTCTTTCCTCCTAATTCTTGACCGATGCTCGTGTAATTTTATGCTCCAGTTGAAAGCAAATTCTGTAGATTGGATTGATGCAAAAATGACCCCAATTTTAGTGTCATTAATTTGATTGTCATAATAAAAAAACTACTCTAATTCATCTACTCATCTTCAACCAAATTACCTATTTCACATATTTAAAACAAAAACATTATGTAGAAAAAGAGTACAAATTATAAAGACTAGCAACGAAATCGAGCCGAACTAATTAACTTTGTTACGTTGATTTTTGAAATTTAGGTTTTTAACATAAACTATCTTCTCATTATGCAAATCTCCTTATGAAAACAATTTGCTCGAAATTTTAGTATGGAAGCTCTCTAATAGAATGGTGGATTATTTTATAGCAAATACTACCCCAGAATATCAAACATAACTTCAAAATATTGGAAAAGATTGGACATAACAAGTTTGAAAATTGTTTCTAACAAGGCACATTTTCATTAAAAGTCTCAATAGTTTTTAAAAATGTGTCTTGTTAGAAAAGTTTTTTTAAAAAGATTAGGATGTGATGTTTGAACTTTATTCTGGATTTTATGGCCCGAAAATCTCTGCTTTAGGGTTAGGGTTTTAGTTTTGAAATTTTTCATGGGTTAGGGTTTGAAAATGAGAGGGAAGAAAATGTGTCTTGTAAGATGTGTTTTCAGCTAATTTGAAAAAAAGGACATTGAAACCGCACCTTGTAGGACCCATTTTCAGCTGACTTGGCTACCAAGTAGGCTGAAAGCGCGTGTTATAGGGTGCGCTTTTGGTGACACTTATGCCACCTCAGCTGAAAATGCTTCCTACAAGGCACATTTTTCCCCTTTCATTTTTAACCCTAACCCTAACCTGTGAAAAATTTCAAAACTCGATAATCTCGAGATAATTTTCAAATTGTGTTCCTACATTGTTTGCTATTTTTTATTCAATTTTACCCTGGTTGCCTAATAAAAGGGGGTTTTACTCTTCGTTACTCTATCAACTTTATCGACCACCATCCCTTACAAAATAAAAAAATTCTCTCTTAAATTGTTTTTTTTTGTTGGGTCTTGAAATTTTTAAATGAAAAGATTTATTTGTGTTTGTGTTTAACGGAGACAGTGTGATAACTGTACGGTGAGTTTGAGTTCACGGTGATGTGGTGGGACTCGAAGACTCTCACATTTCATCTACACTGTGGAGATCAAACCATCACCTTAGACGCCCATCACATTGCAACTCGTGCTCCAGTTTATGATGGTTATACAGTCACGAGGTGATGTATAAATACAAAACTCGATTGATGGTGGTTATGCGATCATGGGTTAAACTATAACTAGGGAGCCCAGTTGATGATGGTTTTATGGTCACGGATTCAAGTTTCATACCACCCGAAGAGGTTGCTTTATAAATCTCATAAATAAGTTTGAGACCATAATTATAGGGAAAAATTAAGGGCATTTCTGGTATAATCAACTTATTCTTTTTCTCTATCTCAACCAAATAATATTCTTAACCTCTCTATTTGAAACCTGTGAGAGAGTTTGGGGAAAAAGGACTTTCAGAAGGAGAAATGACTGTGTCGATTGAGAAAAGATGAAAGTCCATTCGAACCTACAACTGTTTTTGTGATTAAATCACTCATTAATAACAAAACCGCTGCCACCCCAACTCGAGTTTTATCTTCTCTCCACTGCCACAGTCACTCCCCCCTAAAAGTCCTTTTGCATCCAACTTCGTCACATGTTTTGGACAATTAGGTTAAGGATATTGCTTTTGGTGGAGATGGAGAACAAAAATAAGTTGATTATACTATAAAGCCCCATTTTTTCCCCATGATTATGGTCTCAAACTTATGTATCGGGTTTATAAACCATCCTCTTCTGGTATCATGAAACTTGAACCCGTGACCGCATAACCACCATCAACTAGGAGCCCTAGTTATACTTCAACCCGTGATCGTACAAGCACCATATGTAACACCCTATACCTAGCTTGGTCGCCAAGCCCGAATATCAAAATGCCACGCCACCATCTTATGTCATATGCAATAAGTAAAAGCTTATTCTAAACGATGCGTCTATTATTTTAGTATTCATATAGGTTTTAACTCAACAACACTCCTTAATTATCATCGTTACATTCTAATCATACACCAAATAGTCTTATAATAATAATTAAATATGCATAAGGTCCATTTAGAAAATCTCAAAACTGACTACGTAGGTATCGATACTGACCCTAGGGTACAGATATTTTCTTTAAATGATATCGATACCACCTGGAAAATCAATATCAAACCAGCATTCTGTTTCTCATTTAAAAACCAAGCTTTCAGAATTATCGGTACCACTGAAAATGTATCGATAATTTTTCCCCGAGTATCGATACTCGAGACAAAATATTGATACCAAATGACAAATTTGTTTCCAGCACTTTCGAAAATCATAGAGGTATCGTTTTTGAAAACTGAATATCGATACCTCTGCTCCAGACCATAAAGATATTGCAAATTTAAGCATTTAGATAATTTTAACTTATGCCAAAACATCATGCAACTATTTGCTATCTAAGAATCATCAAAATCACTACATTGTCAGTCCAAAACATCGAAAACATGTCCGACTAAGCATGCAATATCACAAGCACAAAGTCTCATAAGTCTTATAAACAATTAAGCTATAACAACAACCATAACATCATGGAAAAAATCAATATAAGAGTCTACCACATTGCCTTATTCCCAAAACGTAAACAAATAACAATAACACCTATGAAAACAAGGAAATAGACATGCTTGGATCACCCCTCGGAACCACACTGCTCACACCGGCACACAACTAATCTACAAGGGTAAAAAAGGAGTGGGTAAGCTTAACAAGCTCAGTGAATGCCTAAAATAACTACAGTGCAAACATGTCATCAAGTATTAGTAGAACACACACACATTGCATGGTTAGAATAATCACAACTTTTATCGACATATTCCACTCACACGCACACTTTTAACTGTTTATTTACTAAGTCATTGCATACACTTTCACACATACATCACAATACATACAAGCATAGTTATAGTTAATTTCCATAATAGTTACATATATTATAAACACATATCACAATGCACACATATTCATATTTTAAAATAGTTAAGATAATTTGACACTTGAGCTATGAAACATAAAAGTGAGCTCTACCGTCACTCATTGGATACACAAATCTCCAACACACCGCGCAGACTCATAGAGTCAAACATGTCCCGAAAGTGAAGCATAAAGCTAACACTCTCCTTATTTCCCCTCATTTGTCCTGTTGAATGGAGCTTATCTCACATTCTCTCATCTCTCCAACATGTCCTAAGGCCTCAACTGCCAAAACCACTATACATATAGGTGAGTACTCATAATCCTATAGAATGCCAACTATATGCAATGCTCTTAAATATCACAAGGCCAAAATATTCGTTATTAAACACACATATTACTTATTAATTTTTCACACATGTTTACTATATATACACATCATTAACACATTATAACCACTGTCACATGGTATGAACACTTACTCACATACTTACGGTCACATGGCATGAATAACATACCCAAATATTCACTTTCACAACAATCATCACAACTTATAACACATATCATAGCATCTCATACATGTCCATGTTTTCACTATACACAAGCACATAATACGTAAGTTAATCATGAGCATGAGAGAACTTAAACTCAGAATTCAAAGTAAGAGATTAAGCTACAACTAAATTCCCAAATAATGCATTGAATCGTGTCCACAAGCAATTATTCCAAACACTCACCAATAACGCTTTTGCCAAAAAGTCGAAAGCTCAAACTAGCTTTTCCTAACTCATAGATGGTTCTAGCGAATCCGAAGCTTCAACACAATAATTTACACAACAATACATGCAAAAATCATCCAAGGACTGAGCACAAGCAATCAAAAACATAAGCCTAAGGTATGTTATCATGGAACTGAAACTTTTAGAAAAACCAACTTGAAATCCAAATATCTCGATCTACACTTAATCTTTTCCCCTAAAACGAGTTTCATTCATCTAATTATTCATCTACGACTAATTCCCAACCCTTAAACTATGCTAAACTACTCAATTCATGGTATTGACTTTTTTGACATATTTATAGCTATTTTCTAAAAATTCATTAAAACTCAATAAATAATTAACAAAAATTCAAATTACGTTTGAAAACCTTCTAACTATGTTAAAACAAGCTGAAAATCATTTTAAAACCACGCTTTTATTAAAAAATCTGAAATCCACCATTAACAACCCAATTTTCGGCTTTTATTCAAAATATGTGATTTAATGGCTAATAATCCAATTTAAATGACTAAATAACATTTAAAACTAATCAGAAGTTGAATCATTAACTTAGACGGAAAAAATCCAAGCGTTTGATCGAAAATCTAAAAAACTCAAAAGCTTGACAATGGATAAAACTATGGTGTTTTTTGGTGTTTCTCTTAACTTCTATGGAGATTTATGACTAGGAGGATGAAAGAAATCAAAGGAATAGAGTTTGAGAATCAAAACTTGAATGAGAAGAGCTTGGAAAAACAAGGAACGACAACCACAAAGGATGGGAGAAATCTAACGTGGGTTTTATAAAGATGAAGAGGGAAATAGGTTAATTTTAAAACTTTGGTATTATTGCTTTATAACTATTCCTAATTTTAACCCTTTTTACAAAATAATCCTTCTTTTAAAATTGAGTCATTTAAACATTATTTTGAAAAAAAAATTTAATTTTCTAAAACCCTTAGATGAAGACAATTTTGATTATCATGCTTACGAAATTTCTGAGCTAAAATCCCTAAAATAGCCTCGAAACTTCTATGCCCAATTTTGGGGTGTTACACCATAAACTCGAATCCTAAGTTGCAATAAAATGGGCTTCTAAGGTGATGGTTGCATCCCGACATGATAGATGAAATATGTGGGTCTTCGAGCTCTATTTAATCACTGTGAACTCAAATATACCTTAAAACTATCATAATGCCTACCTCAAACATAAACACAAATAAATCTTTCTCCCTAAATTTTTAGCACTTAACACACAAAAAAATTGAGAGAGAAATAGAAAACGCATCCAGACCCTAAATATTTTCTAAAATTGGCATATACCTAATGTCACATCCCTTATCCCATCAAGAAGCCTTGATGTACATCATTCAACCAAACATACTTCCCAACAAACTGGGGTGTTACTAATAGATTCAAAAATTCTTTGGTTTTACTTAAATCTTTGAGAAAACTGTTATGAATGTTCCCTCTTTAGTTACAACCCATTATTCTTTCTCTAAATCGGTAACGCATCTTTAAAGGAGAAAATAGTAGGGGTTATAAAAATCAGCCTATTAATCATTCGCTGCCATTAATGGCGATAACATATAAAAGAGATCATAAGTTGCAAATCAAGAAAGCTTGGCTTACACTTCTATAATAAGGGTAAATTCTCTTTTAAAAATAGAACAATATAGACAACAAACTGAATTACAAAACGGATTTATGTGCCACCCACCAACATAGCCATGCATGATACAAAAATTAATAAGTGGCTTACTTGTAAATGCAGCTCTGGCATAGTCTCTTTCTACTGATCTTCTTTTAAAACTCAAACACCTGAGAAAGAAAAGTAATGGAGTAAGTTCAATTGAACTTAGTGAGCTCCAAATAGATGCAAAATGATTATCAGGTTATTGATAATAAACCCAAAAAAATTAGAAAATTTTGAGACTTAGTTTTACAGACACATTATGCCAAGTTGCTAGTACAATTCTCTAGCGACAACACTTCACCAATATATAGCACACAATACCCCTAGTGGATACATACCGCCAACTTATGCATACTTCTCTCAATCATGTATGTGTTTGCCTACAACCCAACCTTGTGTCAGCCTCAGACCCATATTTCAGAAATCAGAATCGCAATCACCATAATCATATTTATATTCATATTTCTTGTTAAATTGAACACCTGTTCTACTGCAAGGTCAGCCCGTAATCTACTAATCTATTTTCCAATAAAGCTACCTTATCAAAGACATTGCAAATAAAGCTTCATTCCACATTTCAACATGTCACAAATAGTTTGGTACTGGGCTCGCACACAATGTGGGTATTTTTACCTCAACCATGGCTATGCTCACACATACAACACTGGTTTATTACTCACATGTCAATTCAAAACACATTGATCCATCTTCAGTAAAAATAACTTACCTTACATAACTCGCAGATCATAGAATTTTCTTAACTCAAAGGAAGTAAGAAGGAACTCACCAGAAACTTCAAGACAGAATCTACTTTACTGGTCCTTTGCCTTGATTACTTAGACCTTTCACTAGTTTCTTAAGCTAAATAAGAAACAATCATAACTATCAGAACATCTATCTATTATATTTTGATCATAAATGCACTACTGCAAATGCATAAATCCCTTTGCCATCAACCTAAGGGTTTTCCAGGAAATTATCAGACAGTTGGTACTTATCAATGGCATTTTGATAAGCTTCTAGGAACCTTCCTCGTCTTGTAACACCTCTAACCCACATCCGTCACCGGAACAGCGTTACAAGATGTTATCAAAGTTTATAGAATAATTACACATAAATTCCATTATTTACTTATATTCATATCAAAGTTGTTCACTCGAGTCATATTCACTAAATTATTTAAATATTAAGCTAAAGAATTCTAAATTAAGATCTGTAAAAAGAACTTGAAACTAGACTCATATATCTTTCTACCATAAAATTTTCAGAATTTATGGATTAGCCAAAAAGTACAGTTTATTCTTCAAAGTTACCCTTGTTCTGCTATTTGATAGTTTCGACCTTTTTTCAATAAAAATTAATTATCTCATAATACGGAATTTAGGTGATGTTCTTGTTTGTTTCTTTTGAAACTAGACTCATTAAGTACTTTAAGCATATAAACTATAACCCATAATTATTTTTGTACAATTTTTAATGATTTTCCAAAGTCAGAATAGGGGAACTCGAAATCACTCTGACCTTGTCTCACAAAAGTTCAAATATCTCCTAATATGAAAGTCTTTTGCTTACATAGTTTATTATATGTGAAACTAGATTCAATAGGATTTAATTTCATATCTTATTCAATCTCTAATTCAATTTCCATAATTTATGATGAATTTTCAAATTCAAACTATTGCTACTAACCAAAAACTATTTTAGTACAAAATATTGTTAACTAGTTTATAACATCTTTACTTCATTTCATTTAAACTCTATACATGCCATATAATTTTTTAAATATAAAAAAAAAGCTACTAGAATTGATCTGGATAGTGAGCTTTGTTGTGATGATCCGGTCTACCAACTTCCCTTTAATTCAATTTACATAAAAATATCAAACACACACAAGTAAGCTTATTGAAGCTTAGTAAGTTCATAGGTTTAAAAGTAATGCTTAACAAACATAATATTTCCAAACAATAACAAAACATTTACTAAATTTCCCTACCATTCACAACCATTGTTATAATACTTCACATAGTTGAGCTCAACATTAGCAACTACACGATCCCTTTTCATTTTAGTTCATACCTTATATATTACTTATTAGCAAATTAGGGAACGTCTTACAAAATTGAATACGTCATTGCTCAGTGCCACGATTCACAACTCAGTATAGTTTTCCTCATTGAAATACCATACCTACATTTCACAACTCGGTATGGGAAATGCCATACCTACGTTTCTTAACTCAGTTGGATAATACCATACCTACGTTTCTTAACTCAATATGGAAAATACCATACTTACGTTTCACAACTCAGTATGGTTAATACCATACCTACGTTTCACAATTTTCCATGGATCAACCATGGTCTTATCCATCAATTCATCACATGTCACTATACGAACGTACTCAATCCTGCGTTTTTCTTAATTTGAATTTCCACCTTTATTCTTTCGTTGTATAAAACTTTTCACAATTCCACAACAAATTAATATTTAATACACATTATATCATTCAATAATTGACAAAAAAACATGTAAATTCAACCATATGAACTTACCCAGCTGATTTGTAGAAGATATTGAAAATTAGGGACTATTCCACAACTTTTTCTTTTCCTTGTTCTTCTTTGGATTCTTGATCTATAATGTAAAATATTTTCACTCATTAACATTTATTTCATTTCTATTTCACTTCATAATTTATGCTCTTCAATTTTCCAATTTGCACTTTTACCCCAAAATTTATAATTTTTACAATTTAGTCCCTACTCAATTCACCAATCAATTGAACTAATTTTTCTCAATTAACACTTTATTTTATCATTATAAACTATTTCACAAACTTTTATATTCTGAATTTCAACACCAACCTCTAAGTTACAACTTTTTCACAATTTAGGTCCTAAACACCATTTTCTATCAAAATCACTTAATAAAACCACCTTAATATGAAATTAGAACTTAAATTTCATAATAATTCATCATAAAATTCCCTTAATCAGCCAGTTTAACTTCCAATTTCACCCACCAAATCAAAAACTAATGAATTCTAAAAGTGGACCTAATTGTAAAAGTCATAAAAACATTAAAATTATCAAGAAAAAGCAAGAATTAAACTCACATGATGTAAAAAATATGAAAAACCAGATTTCTCCAGACCTCCTATGGCTTCTTGGCTGAGAAAATATGAAGAGATCTCTAGATTTTTCAATTTTGTCTTTATTTTATATGTTAAAATTGTAAAATTTCCAATTTTTCCCATATTTCCCTTATTTTTCTGCTAATTTTCTTGCCCTTGCCATCCAACCTATTCACTTTTAGGCTTAATTTCCCTTTAAATCCTCTTTCTTTTAACACCTGAGCTATTTAATCCTTCTAGCAAATTTTGCATTTGTTAGAATTTAGTCCTTTTTATTTAATTGACTACCCAAACGTTAAAATTTCTCAACCAAACTTTAATACTAACTTAATGACACTCCATAAATATTTATAAAACTATTTATTGCTCGGTTTTCAAATTCGAGGTCTCAATACCTCATTTTTGATTCGTTTGACCTAATAAATTCTTTTAATTCACCAATTCACAAATTCTTCTAAATTCTTACTTGACTCATAAATATTAAATTACTATCTTGTTCAATCTTACTTTTTGGATTTAGTGATCTCAAATCACCATTTCTGACACCATTGAAAATTAGGCCGTTACAACTCTCCCCCTTTTAAAAATTTTGTCCTCGAAATTTGTTACCTGAAAATAAATTTGGATATTGTGATCTCATTGACTCCTCTGTTTCCCAGATTGCCTCCTCCATACCATGTCGATGCCATAATACTTTAACCAATGGTACTATTTTGTTTCACAATTCTTTAACTTCATGAGCCAAAATCTTCACTGGTTCTTCTGAATAAGTCATATCTGGTTGAAGCTCAATTTTAGTATGAGGAAGTGCGTGCGAAGGATCTGACCTATACCGTCTTAGGATAGACACATGAAACACATTGTGAATCTTCTCAAGTTCTGGAGGTAAAGCTAACTGATAAGCTACAGGACCAACCCTTTCCACAATTTCATATGGCCCTATAAATCTCGAACTCAATTTTCCATTTCTGCCAAACCGTAACACTTTCTTCCACGGTAAAAGTTTTAAAAATACTCGATCACCCACTGCATATTCTATGTCTCTTCGTTTCAAATCCACATATGACTTTTGACGGTCTAAAGTAGCTTTTAGACTGTCTCGAATAATCTGAATTTTCTCTTCAATTTCCCGAATCAAACCAACTCCAACTATTTTTTATTCACTCAATTTAGAACAACACAATGGAGTCTTGCATTTCCTACCATAAAGAGCCTCAAATGGTGCCATTTTTATACTAGACTGATAGCTGTTGTTGTAAGCAAACTTAGCCAAAGGTAAATACCTTTCCCAGCTGTCACCAAACTCGAGTATACAATATCTTAACATATCTTCTAGAATTTGAATCACTCGCTCTGACTGTCCGTCTGTTTGAGGATGAAATGTTGTACTAAAATTCAATTTGGTACCTAAAGCTTCTTGCAGTTTATTCCAAAATCTCGAAGTAAACCTCGGATCCCAGTCTGAAATGATAGATACCGGAACTCCATGTAGTCTCACAATCTCTGACACATACAATTTTGCTAACTTCTTAAGTGAAAAATCTGTTCTGACTGGAATAAAGTGTGCTGACTTTGTCAATCTATCAACAATCACCTATATCGAATCTTTCTTTCTTGGAGTCATAGGCAATCTTGACACAAAATCCATTGTAACATGCTCCTACTTCCATTCAGGAATCATAATGGGTTGTAATAAACCCGTTGGTACTTGATGTTCCGCTTTAACTTGTTGACAAATCAAACATTTTGCAATAAATTCTGAAATTTCTCTTTTCATACCAGGCCACCAATATATCGTTTTCAGACCACCATACATTTTTGTACTGCCCGGATGAATAGAATACATACTATTATGTGCTTCAGAAAGAATATTATTCTTCAAATCAGAATTATTTGGAACACAGATCCTGTTATGATAATGCAACATACCTTTATCATCAACCCTGAAATCTGAACCTAAATTATCTCGAACCATCTGTCGTTTAAGTACCAATTTTGGATCTTCATCCTGCAATTTCTGAATTTGTTGAAGAAACATGAGTTTCACTTTCAATTCTACTAATATAGCACCTCCTTCAGTGCAAATAAAGACTTTCGACTAAGTGCATCAGCAACTACATTAGCTTTCCCTGGATGGTAGTCAATAACCAAATCATAATCTTTTAGCAACTCTAACCACCGTCTCTGTCTTAAGTTCAGTTCCTTCTGAGTCATCAAGTATTTCAAACTTTTGTGATCCGTATAAATATAACACTTCTCACCATATAAATAGTGAAAAAAATTTTAAAGCAAAAACAATTGCAACTAACTCAAGATCATGTGTAAGGTAATTCTTTTCATGTGGTTTTAACTATCGTGAAGCATAAGCCACCACCTTTCCTGACTGCATTAACACACAACCCAAACCATTTAAAGATGCATTACTGTACACAATATACGGTATACCTAATTCTGGTTAAGTTAAGACTGGAGCTTCTGTTAACATTTTCTATGATTGATCAAAGCTCTACTGACATTCATCAGACCACACAAACTCAACATTCTTTTGTAATAAATGAGTCATTGGTGAAGCAATCATGGAAAAATTCTTTACAACGCGGCGATAGTATCCTGCTAATCCTAGAAAACTTCGCACTTCAGTTATATTCTTCAGTGTTTTCCAATTCACCACTACTGAAACTTTACTTGGATCCACACGAATTCCTCCAACTGATACAATATGACCTAGAAATCCAACCTCATGAAGCCAAAACTCACATTTACTAAATTTTGCATATAACTAGTTTTCTCTCAAAGTCTATAATACAACTCTCAAGTGCTGTGCGTGTTTGGATTCTATCTTTGAATAGACCAATATGTCATCAATAAATACCACCACAAATCTATCCAAATAAGGCTGAAAATCTGATTCATTAAATACATAAATGCAGTAGGGGCATTTGTTAAACCAAAAGGCATTACCAGAAATTCGTAGTGACCATACTGAGTTCGAAAAGCAGTCTTCGGCACATCACACTCTTTAACCTTCAATTGGTAATACCCAGATCTAAGGTATATCTTTGAGAACACTGCAGCACCTTTCAGTTGATCAAACAAATCATCAATACGAGGTAATGGATATTTATTTTTAATTGTTACCTTGTTCAACTGTCTGCAATCAATACACAATCGCAATGAGCCATCTTTCTTTTTCACAAATAAGACAGGTGCGCCCCAAGGTGATGTACTCAGTCTGATGAACCATTTATCCAATAACTCTTGTAATTGTGTCTTCAACTCTTTTAACTTAGCTGGTGCCATTCTATACGGTGTTATTGATATCGGAGTTGTACCCAGAATCACATCAATTACGAATTCAACCTCACGATCTAGAGGTAAACTAGGTAATTCCTCAGGAAACACATCAGTAAACTTATTAACAATTGACAATTTTTCCATCTTTAATTCAGAACCCCGAGTATCAAGAATATAAGCTAAAAATACTTCATTACCCTTTCGAATCAATTTCTGAGCTGTAGAGGCTGAAATAATCCTGACATCATTCTTTTTTATCTCAAACTTAGCTGAAACTATTTTCCCTATTTGAGATTTTAAATCAATTCGTTTTTCTCTACAATTCACTCGTGTTTAATCAACCAATCAATTCCAAGAATAACATCAAATTCTAGGAAAGGTAACAACATTAAATCAGCAGAGAATTCACAGCCTTGTATTTTTAGTGGACAATTCCGACATATTAAATTAACTAACACACTTTGCCCTAGCAGATTAGTGACTTGCACATCAAGGTCAATGGACTCAACAGTTATCTTCTTTTCTGACACTAATGCGGTGCAAATATATGAATGCGTAGATTCAGGATCAATTAAAGCATACACAGAATCATCAAAAAGATAGAAAATACCAGCTATCACATCTAGGGCAGAAGCTTCTTCCCTTGCCCAGATAGCATATGTACGTACAGGTGCCCTTGTTTCTGATCGAGTTGCAGTATCTCTCATTCCCGAACGAGCAATCCTAGCAGCACTGCTTTGACCCAAACGTTTACTTTTCTGAGTATTTGCTTGCTTGTCACCTTGTTCTTTATCTTCTTTTAACAATTGAAGACAGTCCTAAATAAAATGATCAGTTCCACCATATCTATAACAAGCTCCGATTCTTCCCCAACTTTTACCAATATAAAATCTACCACAATTTTTGCATCTAGGTCTCAGAATATTTTGCATACTACTAGCACTAGCTACTGATTTATTAGTTACTCCGACATCTCATTGAGTTGTTTTACTTTTATTCGATCTTTCTGGAATTGTAATAGGTCGACTAGAATCATCTCTGAACTTTTTAGCCGAAAAAGTCAAAATTGGTCTAGAGAAACTTTTTTTGTATACTTCTTTACCTCTTCTTTCTCTTTGCATCTTTCTGTTATACATTTCTTCTATCTTTTGAGCTCGATCAAACAGAACCACAAATTCTCAAATCTTTGTGCCTCCAATCATCATTCTGATTTCATCATTAAGCCCTTCTTCAAATCTAATGGACATTTCTTCCTCTGTCGGTACAACATCTCAAGCATATCTACTGAGATACACAAATTCTCTTTCATATTCAGCCACTGTTTTATTTCCTTGTCGAAGATTAAGTAATCCCCTCTTCTTCTTATCTAAATATGTCTTTCCCATATACTTTTTTTTAAACTCGTTTTGGAAGAATTCCCAAGTAAGCTTATCTGCAAGTACCACTGCCTCAATGGTTTCCCACCAATTATACGCTTCTTCTTTCAATAGTGAAACCGCACACCTCAGATAGTCCTCCAGAGAACACATCATTTGTTTAAAAACTCTCTCCAAACTCTTAAACCAATACTCTACTTTAACTGGATCATCGTCCGATCTCCCTCGAAATTCTTCAACTCTGAACTTTATCAGTGTTTCAATCGGTGTTCTTTTGCTAGATTCATCTATTAAAGGAGGAGCAACCGGGGTTGTAATTGGTGGTACAATAAGGGGAGGAGGAGGTGGTTGTACCTGACTTCTTCCTTGTATTGTTTCACTATACCACTGATTCATTAACCCGTAAATCATATTTTTAAGTTCTTCCTCTCTCATCAAAGAAATCAAAACATTACTACTTGTTCCCTGCTCAGAAGTCTGTATTCTACTATTAACTTCCTCTTCTTGACCAGCACCCTTGGGTCTATCAGACATCTTTACAATCTATAACAAAAATTAGTAGTTAGATCGGATCATTCACATCACACTATCACAGATTTATATGGCATGTATTTCTAGACACTTTACACATCACATTCGTTTCGAGAATCGACTAAACTAAAGATCTGATACCAATAAATGTAAAACCCCTAACCCATATCCGTCGCCGAAACAGGGGTTATCGAAGTTTACAGAATAATTACACATAAATTCCATTATTTACTTATATTCACATCAAATCTGTCCACTCGAGTCATATTCACTAAATTATTTAAATATTAAGCTAAAGAATTCTAAATTAAGATCCGTAAAAAGAATTTGAAACTAGACTCATATATCTTTCTACTATAAAATTTTCAAAATTTATGGATTAGCCAAAAAGTACAGTTTATTCTTCAAAGTTACCCTTGTTCTGCTATTTGATAGTTTCGACCTTTCTTTAATAAAAATTAATTATCTCATAATACAGAATTTAAGTGATGTTCTTGTTTGTTTCTTTTGAAAATAGACTCATTAAGTATTTTAAGTATATAAATTATAACCCATAATTATTTTTTTTATAATTTTTAATGATTTTCCAAAGTCAGAACAGAGGAGCTCGAAATCACTCTGACCTTGTCTCACAAAAGTTCAAATATCTCCTAATATGAAAGTCTTTTGCTTACATAGTTTATTATATGTGAAACTAGATTCAATAGGATTTAATTTCATATCTTATTCAATCTCTAATTCGATTTTCATAATTTATGATGAATTTTCAAAGTCAAACTATTGCTACTAACCAAAAACTATTTTAGTACAAAATATTGTTAACTAGTTTATAACATCTTTACTTCATTTCATTTAAACTCTATACATGCCATATAATTTTTTAAATATAAAACAAAAGCTACTAGAATTGATCTGGATAGTGAGCTTTGTTGTGATGATCCGATCTACCAACTTCCCTTTAATTCAATTTACATAAAAATATCAAACACACACAAGTAAGCTTATTGAAGCATAGTAAGTTCATAGGTTTAAAAGTAATGCTTAACAAACAAAATATTTCCAAACAATAACAAAACATTTACTAAATTTCCTTGCCATTCACAACCACTATTATAATACTTCACATAGTTGAGCTCAACATTAGCAACTACACGCTCCCTTTTCATTTTAGTTCATACCTCATATATTACTTATTATCAAATTAGGAAACGTCTTACAAAATTGAATACGTCGTTGCTAGTTGCCACGATTCACAACTCAGTATAGTTTTCCTCATTGAAATACCATACCTACATTTCACAACTCGGTATGGGAAATGTCATACCTACATTTCTTAACTCAGTATGGATAATACCATACCTACGTTTCTTAACTCGATGTGGATAATACCATACCTACGTTTCACAACTCATTATGGTTAATAGCATACCTACATTTCACAATTTTCCATGGACCAACCATGGTCTTATCTGTCAATTCATCACATGTCACGATACAAACGTACTCAATCCTGCGTTTTTCCTAATTTGAATTTCCACCTTTATTCTTTCATTGTATAAAAATTTTCACAATTTTACAAAAACTTCATATTTAATAACACATTATATCATTCAATCATTCAAAAATAAACATGTAAATTCAACCATATGAACTTACCCAGCTAATTTGTAGAATATATTGAAATTTAGGGACTATTTCGTAACTTTTTCTTTTGCTCGTTCTTCTTTGGATTCTTGATCTATAATGTAAAATATTTTCACTCATTAGCATTTATTTCATTTCTATTTCACTTCATAATTTATGCTCTTCAATTTTCCAATTTGCACTTTTACCCCAAAATTTATAGTTTTTACAATTTAGTCCCTACTCAATTCACCCATCAATTGAACTAATTTTTCTCAATTAACACTTTATTTTATCATTATAAACTATTTCACAAACTTTGATATTCTGAATTTCAACACCAACCTCTAATTTATAACTTTTTCACAACTAGGTCCTAAACACCATTTTCTATCAAAATCACTTAAAAAAACCACCTTAATATGAAATTAGAACTTAAATTTCATAAAAATTCATCATAAAATTCCCTTACTTAGCCAAGGTAACTTCCAATTTCACCCACCAAATAAAAAACTAATGAATTCTAAAAGTGGACCTAATTGTAAAAGTCATAAAAACATAAAAATTATCAAGAAAGAGCAAGAATTAAAATCACATGATGTAAAAAATATGAAAAACCAGCTTTCTCCAGGACTCCTATGGCTTTTTGGCTGAGAAAATATGAAGTGATCTCTAGATTTTTTAATTTTGTTATTATTTTATATGTTAAAATTGTAAAATTTCCAATTTTTCCCTTATTTCCCTTATTTTTCTGCTGATTTTCTTGCCCTTTCCGTCCAACCTATTCACTTTTAGGTTTAATTTCCCTTTAAATCCTCTTTCTTTTAACACTTGAGCTATTTAATCCTTCTAGCAAATTTTGCATTTGTTAGAATTTAGTCCTTTTTATTTAATTGACTACCCAAACGTTAAAATTTCTCAACCAAACTTTAATACTAACTTAATGATACTCCATAAATATTTATAAAAATATTTATGGCTTGGTTTTCAAATTTGAGGACTCAATACCTCGTTTTTGATTCGTTTGACCTAATAAATTATTTAATTCACCAAATTCACCAATTCACAAATTCTTCTAAATTCTTACTTGACTCATAAATGTTAAATTACTATCTTGTTCAATCTTACTTGTTGGATTTAGTGATCTCAAATCACCGTTTCTAATACCACTAAAAATTAGGCCATTACACGTCTCTTCTAGCAAAGATAACTTAAAAATTCTTAGAGACGTAGGGAAAAACACAGAGAGAAAATAAAGGTGAAACATGTCGGCTATAGGCATCCTTTTATAGTACAGACAACAAAAAATAAGCTTAATGGGAAGGTTAGAAATCCCAATATCACCTTTGAAATCTAGGACTAAACTTGCCTAACAGAATTTGAAGTCTAATATTTTACCAAACATAACTACTACCACTAATCAAAGTGGTAAAACATTGCTTGTACACTTAAGCAACCACCTAAACAATTCATTCAGTTACCTAAACACATAAATCTGTCATCTACAATACTTTAGTTCAATTCCAACTAGGTCTCACCTAAACTCTAACGATACTCACTGAGCTATCGTTTCTACATAAAAAAATTCTATTGCTCCACGAACTAACCAGTTCACCCAAAACATCTGGGGTTGGTGATCGTCTCATAAAGAGTCTGCCAAACCCTTAAAGTTCATCAAACCTTAAAGCTCGCCAAATGAAAATTCCAGGAAGATGTCCCCCAAAAGGGCATATTGTCAAGTTCATGCAATATGCCATTCAAACACTTAACGGATAATTCACCCATTTTCTACCCTGGCTTACTAAATTATATGTGAACAACATATCGTATGATCTACAACAAACGAGCTATTACACCTAAAATTTGCCCCCAAGAAAATATATGAATATCTTACATTTAAAAAATATTACTATAATATAATATAATAAAGTTGATGATATATGTATGTTAATTTTTATGATGTATTATAATATTTTTTTTGTTCAAATGATATAGTATTGTATAATATAATAAATTACATGCTAGATGTTTTCTTTAATTAACACCTAAATAAGTAGTTTAAAAAGTAAAAAACAAAATTTAAAAGTAAAAGAATCATGTTTTAAATCAACTAATTTATCTAGGTCTAATGATTTATTCATCCTCCAATACAAAATAAGTCATTTTAGCCCTCCATTTAATTTTTCGTCTCTTTTAGTCCTTAAACTTACTTTTTTTTGTCAAACCATTCCAAAGTAGATTGAAAAGTTAATGCTTGTTAACTTTACTAATGTGGTGGCATACACGTGGATGACATGTTAGTATTTAATTAATTTTTTAAAATTTAAAATAATTTAAAATATTTTTTTATAATTTTATACTTTATAATTTTTAAAATAATTTTTTTGAAAATTTTAAATATTAAAAACTAATTAAATGCTGACATGTCATCCAAGTGGCAATCCGTGTAACAGCCCGATTTTGGACCTAGTCGGAACAGCGGTTTCGGAACCACTATTTTGAGGCTAGATAAAATTACTTTAATGTTATTTTATGTGTTATAATATAATTTTATAAGTGCATGTAAATTTTGGTAAGTTAATTTTAGCGATTTCTAGTCCAATTTCGAAAAAGGACTAAATCGCGTAAAAGGTAAGAGTTGTGTTTTGATGCCTAAAGGTGTTAAATTGCTTTGTATCTTAAATTGAAGGCCTTTAAAGGGAAATTATACCCTTTTTATTTGTGGTGGCCGGCCATAGGGGTCATAAAGGTTGAATAGTCAAAGTTGGTGTGTGTATTAGGTGACTTTTGACCAAATAGGTAATAAAATAAAGATAGGATGATATCATCCCTTTTCATCTTCTTCTTGACCGATTTTTCCAACAAAAGAAATGGGTTTTGAAGCTTTAAAATATCAGCCACTTACATCCCTTGCAAAGTAGTATAATAAGTGTAAGTGTATAAAATAGTTGATATTGTGAGTTACTATAGTTATGAAAATGGTTCATCTAGTCTTAAAGAGTAAAGAAATTGAGTAAAAATCATTTTTTGAGCCTAGGGGTAATTTGGTAATTTTGGCAAATATAGGGACAAAATTGTAAAAATTTCCCAAGTGTGTCAATGGACTAATTTGATTAATACATTGTTTTAATAAGTTGAATGTGGTGTTATAGATGATGAAAATCGAGATTTGGACTTAGAATGGAAAGAAATCGATTAAGGGATGATTATGTCTTTTTCACCTTTGTCGTATCGAGGTAAGTTTGTATGTAAACAATACCATGCTATACATGTATTTAAATGTTAACATTATATGAATTTTCCAAATATTAAGTGTATGTGATTAATATAAATATGATAAGAAAAAGCCTTAATAGGCGAGGAAAAATCCCGTTTGAACTTTAGGAATAGAATAGGATACGAGTGACATGTCACTAGGAATTATGAGTCTAGACGGCTAGCTCGAGAGTGAGCATTTAAATGTCATGAGATATGAGGTAGCTTTAGCTACAATTAGGGCACTTATGTGCAAAGGTTTTTCTGAGTATCTAATTAGTATTCCGAGTGTTCAACGGGTAATCCGAGGAAAGAGTTGATGATGGTCCCAATGAGGTAAGTCATTGGTGAGTATGCACTTGAGTTATGTTACGAGTTGTATAGGTAAGTACACTAAGCCTATGAGAATGCCTTGGTATGTGAATGATTTATGATGCATAAATATGTGTTCTTACCATGATGGATGAAATGATGTTGTATTAATTTTGTGAGCAATGATCGTGAATGAGTAACTTAGCCTTAACAGATTTGAGTTACTACAGTAGTGTAACTTTGAAAATACACTAAAAATAGTGAAAAATGATTTATAAGCTGAATAAAATATGGGAATAAATCTTATTAAGTCTAGTTTCTTATAAAAGAAACCTTGTAAGCAAAAGAATTTCCTATAATGAGATATTTTAAGTTGCGTGGGACAGAGTCAGAATGACTTCGAGATCCCCTATTCTAAAATGAGAAAATCATTATAAATTGTACAAAAATGGTTATGAGTTATGATTTATATTCTTAGAATCCTTAGTAAGTATAGTTTCAAGATAAATAGATGAGAACATTATTTGAGTCCTGTGCCATGAGATAATTGAACTTTAGTGCAGAAGGGTCGGAACTGCTAGATAGCGAATTAGGGGTAACTTTTAGGAATAAAATGTAATAATTTGCTAAACTAAAAATTCTGTAAATTTTATGGTAGAAAGGTACATGAGTCTAGTTTCAAGGAAAATTAATGAAACTTAATTTAGAGTTTCGTAGCTCCAGATATAAATAATTTAGTGACTATTTCTCAGGAAGACAGCTTGTCATGAACTTGAGAATATGTTGTAAACATTGATAAAACATGTTAATGAGTTGCTTATTGTTTTCATATGAACTTACTAAGCGTAAAGCTTACCCCCCTTTCCTTCCCATGTTCCCTAGGGTTACCAGGTTAGCTCGGGTTGGAGGCCGTCAGAGATATTATCACACTGTCGAGTTAACGCTATCGGCGTAAGTAAATCCTAGTGTTTCAAGTCTATGGATGTATAGGGTTTTAATGTTAAGTATGTGATATTATGATTCAGCCAAAGGCATTGGCTTGTTATTAAGGTAGTATGTAGTCGTGTAAATTGGCCTATGTCGACTAATGACATTATGGGCCTATATGATTATTCTTATGCATGTATGTTATTATCTCTTGTGATGTGGCTTACAACATGTATACCTAGAGATTGAATTGAGATTCATTGATGAGTTAGTAACGATGCAAGATTAAGTGATTGATAAATAGTTAATAATGTCTCATGAATGGTTTGTGGATATGATTATGCATGCCTAGTGATAGACATGAGGTTTGTGACGTAATGATAATTATGACAAGTATGTGGTAATGATGTGAGTAAATTCTATGATATTTATTGCATAAGAAATTAACATGAGCATAACATGCTTATAGATGTTTAAGAGCTCATTATGCCATATTATATGTTATTGGATAAGTATGTGTGCATATGTTGTGAGGGTGACATATGGCTTGAAAAATAGCCTTGTAATTGTCTACACGGGTAGACACACGGGCTTGTGTCTAAACCTTGTGTGACACACGGTTTGCCCCCATGGGCGTGTGTCATGGTCGTGTTTTACAGTCAGTGTTGCACACGGGCTAAGGGCACGGGCGTGTCCCAAGCCACACGGGCGTGTGGAGCCTTAAAGCATGAAATTTTTCAAGTTTTTCTTAAGTTCTCGATTTAGTCCCTAATAGCCTTTAACGCATGTTTTGGGCCTCGTGAGCCCGTTTAAGGGACAAAATGTATGTGAAATGAAAAGTTTTAAATTGATTGAAATTTTACGGCCCGATTTTTGTGTGATTGATTGAGCTTAAGTCATGTAACACCTCGAACACTGTCCCAGCGTCGGATACGAGTGAGGGGTGTTACAATCCGCGTGTATGCTACATCAGCAAAGTTAAAAAAATTAATTTTTCTATCCATTTTGAGGTGATTTGACAAAAATTGCAAGTTTAAGGGCTAAAATGTGAAAAATCAAATAGATGGCTAAAATGACTTCTTTTGTAAAGTTGGAGGGACAAATAAGTCATTATGGCATTTATATATTTATTGATTTTTTAAAAAATATAACTTACAACAATTTTAAATTTTGTAAAAATATTTGATGCATTATCAGTAGAGTTTTTAGGCTTCACAAGCAAAGCCAGGGGTTGACAAGTGTCCTATAAGGGTATAATAAATTATTTAAAAAATAAATATTTTAAAAAAGTGATACATTATAATTTTTGAACTTTGCTTGTGGAATAAAAAAAGTACATTGTCAGTATACCAAATATTAATCCAAATTGGAATGATGAGAGGAGAGAAAACGAGAGAGATGTGTATGTTAATTTAAAATTATGTCTATTTCCAAATGTTTTATTTTCTTTCATTTTATTTTTAACTCTACCAAAAATTGGGTGGAAAGAAGATGTAATTTAATTTTTCCATCTCTCCTATCAAACATACCTATGAAAACATAAATTATATTTTCCATCATTCTAACTTTTTACCCCTTCAATTTTCAAATTTTTTAATTTTATTTCCATGGTACAAAGTAAAGCCTTAAAGTACTGTCGCCTCAAATCTAACTCGTTTTCCTCCTTAGGGTGGGTTTGGATGGGTGATAGGGTACAGTGTGGTGCGTTTAGCTTGCTTTTTGTCTCACACTACAATGTAGCTACAATATCTAATCTCACCGCCACTGCTATTTTTACGCTAATTGTAACAACCCAATTTTTCAGTGGTGTCGGAAACAGTGGTTCGAGGCCTCCAAATCTGACGAGTAAACTCATAAATTTTATTATCTAGTATTTACGAGTCAAATGTGATTTTAGAAAGATTTTTGAATAGGAAATTTATGTTTTATAATGATTTATTAGTCAAGTGGTTTTAGAAAATGAGGAATCGAGAACTCGTTTCTATAAATAGAGCCGTAAATATTTTTATAAATATTTACGAAGTGTAATTAAGGTAATATTAAAGTTTCGTTAAAAATTTTAACGTTTTGATAGTTAATTAATTAAAAAGGACTAATTTGAAAAAGGTACAAAACTTGCTAATTATAGGAAATAGTGATTAAATGGCTTAAATGGTAAATAAGGGAGGACTTAAAGAGTAATTAAGCTTAAATGAGATGACTGAGGAATAAGGGAGGACTTAAAGAGTAATTAAGCTTAAATGAGATGACTGAGGCAGCATAAGCAAAGAAAAATAATAAAATAATGTAATTTAAGGGTAAAATTATAAATAAAATGAAATTAAAATAACCAAATTGGATTTTAATTGTTTCTAGACAATTTCTTCTCCAATTTTCTGTCTCAAAACACCATTGAAGAGCTCTTAAAGCTGATTTTCATATTTTAGCTCCATATCAAGATCCCGTAGATACTTGTGAAAAAAGAAAAGTAGCAAAATAGTCCCTAAACTCCTGCAAATATTATAATTTAACCCAGGTAAGTTCGTACGGTTAAACTTTAATAATTATATTGAATTGATGAATGGTATTATGTATTTATTCTATTGTTGAAAATAAAATATTGTTAATTTATAAATTTGAATTGAATATTCAGATTAAATGGAACGCGGGATTTGAGTACATTCAGCATTCGGCTAATTGACAGCACTAGAGGAAAATGATAGCAAATTACCCAAGTAAACTGAGGTTTAGCATTTGTTACGAACTTTCGTGTTTACTTTCCGTTTAGCTCTCACGAGCTTCTGTTTAACTCATATGAGATTCTATTCAACTCTACTAAGCTTCTGTTTACCCTTATGAGTTTTCGTTCAGCTCTTACGAGCTTTTGTTCAATCCTTATGGGTTTTTGTTTAGCTTTCATGAGCTTCTGTTCAGCCTTTGGGCTTCTAAAAACGATGTACTCTTATCTGTAAGCCGTTCTCCGATTTAGAAAGATTTGGTAAGTGACTATGTAATTGAAATTGAAAGACATATTGTTTGTTATTGGTATTGATTTGAAATAAGTGTATTCATCGATTGAAATTGACAGGGAGTTTACATTGAATGAATTTATTTAATTGATGTGTTATAGTAGGTTCGGTAAGATTTATGTTTAACCCATCAAATTTACTAAGCTTCATTAAGCTTACTTGTGTGGTTTAATGTCTTTGTAGATTTTCGTGAGGTCGGAAGATCGAATCAGCACACCAAGTCACACTATCCAGCTTATTCCGGTAGTTTTTGAAGTGTTCAACATGGTTTATATGGCATGTATAGGGATTGATGTGGATTAGATTAAAGTTGACATATATAGATGTTATGAATGATGTTTTGTTTACATAATCAACCTAGATATATATTTTGGTTCGAAAATGAAGTAAATTGTGATGTGGTTATGATGGATATATGCTTATAGGTATTTAGTTAGTAGTAAACCTTAGTAAATTTTGTTAAATAGACTAAATAGGTAAGTTTGAGTATTTAAGGTATATGTGATGATATATTGTATATAATACATAACTTTGGCTTGTTTTGAATGATTTGTTGTAGAATATTGATGTATTAAAATGTTGTGTTTAGGTAGATACCTAAATGGGCGAGAAATGTGGCCTTAAAATGGTTTATTTTTGTCCACGCGGGCAGAGATACGGGCGTGTGTCTCAGCCATGTGTGACACACGGCCTAGCACATGGGCGTGCGGTTTGGCCGTGTGTCCCCTACATCTTTAAAATTTAGAAACAGAATGCTCAAAATATTCACATGGCCTAGCATGCGGGCGTGTGGCTTGGCCGTGTGACCCCTATACCTTAATATTACAAGTCAGTATGCTTACACGACCTAGCACACGGGCATGTGGCTTTGCCATGTGACCCAAGTTAGATAGTACCCAAGTTTGGACATGGGCTGGGACACGACCGTGTGCCCCTATTCCGAATGCCCACACGGCCTAAGACATGGGCATGTCTCTTGACCGTGTGAGCCACACGGCCTTGTGTCCCCTGCTCCTTTGAAAATTTTTTATATTTTCTGAAAAATTTTCTGAGTTCCCGGTTTAGTCCCGATTTATTTCTAATGCGTATTTTGGGTCTCAAGGGCTCTTATAAGGGACAATATGAGTGATTATGATTAGTTTCTGATATGTATGTTAAATGATATGAAATGTTTGTATTTGATCTGTAAATCCCGGTAATGCTCCATAACCCTGTTTCGGTGACGGATATGGGTCAGGGGTGTTACACTAATCGCAGGTAAACGCACCTCCATCCAAACCCACCCTTAGAGTCAGAATAGTTTACTTTCTCAAATTAGACTCACAAAATGTCAAACTTGTTAAATTCACTTGACATCATTTTTTTTAAGGTATTTTATTTAATACATTAAAAATATTTTTGTTTATTTATTTATTTTATTTTAATAATTTTTTATTGAGTTGAAGTAATAACATCAAATTGATTAAAAAAATTTATTATAATTAGATTATGACACATTCATGATATATGTGAAATTTACGTAATAAATTATTTTTTTTTAAAAAACTTGATATATGCATTGTTTGGTTACTAATGTAATAACATGAGGGAAAATTTTATTTATTGCATACTAGCTTCTAATGTAACATGCGTCACATGTGATTTTACGCATTTAATATTTAATTAATTTTTAAATTTTAAATTTTTAATTACAATAATTAACATAAAAATATTTTTTATTTAAATTATTAATATAATTAAAATAGATTAACTTATCAATTCAAATATTATAATAGAAATTTTTAAAATTATAATTAAAACATTTTTAACATATTCAACATATAATATAAATTTACTTTATGTAATTAATGTAAAGTAGCATTATTCAAAATAATAAGTAATTAACATAATTAACTCTAATATTTAATTAGGTGATAATTAACATACTTAGAATTTGATTGAAGTAATAAATTTATTTTATATCAATAAGATCAACATAACTTTTTTTACTAAAAATTGTAATTAATAAATATAACAACTTTTTTAGCTGTAAATTAAATTATAATTATTTTTAGATGTGTAATTATCACAACTTTTATTAAATTGTAATTACTTTTAAATGTATAACTATCACAACTTCTATTTTACTTCAACCTTTTTAACTAATAATTATTAATTAAATATTATATTTATTTTTAAATGTAAATTTAGTAATATGAGGAAAAATAAAGGATTTTCTCGTTAGCTCAAAAGTTTTTTCGAACTTGCACTTTTATATATATATATATATATATTACAGTTAGGTCAAAATATGTTATATGTCATTGTACTTTTATTTCCAACTGTTAATATTTTTTATTTTTTTAATTAAATTTTTTGTTATGACATTTTTGAAATAAAAAAAAAACTCACTTGATAGCCATGTAATTAAAAAAAATGACATTGTAATTAACTTGAATTAAAAAATATATCAGTGTTAACAGTTGGACTTGAAATTTGAAATCTGAAAAGTAGAGGGATTAAACTCCATGAAATAAAAGTACACGTATTAAATTCCTATTTTTTAAAAAAATATAAGGTCTTGTGGCACATTTTAACCTATAAATTATAAATATATTACAATATTTAGACATAAAATAAAATAGTTAGTACAAAATTAAACTTGAAATTAGAAATGTGAGTAAAAAATCTTGTAAAAAACAAATAAGACATCTTCAAAATAAACGAAAACTTTTTATTTTCTTTGCTAAAATTAAGTCATGGGAGTGGCTAAATATTACCAATTGAATTAATATATTGTTAATACATATATCAAAACATGTGTAAAAAAAATACTCTTATCAAGCGTAGCATAAATATGACTTCAGTTGAAATGATAAAGTTAAAATTAATAAATTAATAATTTTTATATTATTGTATTTTATCAATTGGATTAGTCTTGGGAAAAAAGTTACTATAGAAAAGATATAAATATAAATTATAATTTATAGACTTGTCTATAGGTCGGGCCAAGCCCATTTGAAAAGTGAGAGAGTTTAGGCAAAAGTATAAATTTAAAAAATGGGCTTTGACAAAGAAATAAGACCCGTTTTCTAAACGGGTTGAGCCTGGGATAGTCTTTTTTGGCTAGGGCTCAGCCCAACCCGAATTTGTAAAAAATTATAATTTTTTATTGTTTTGCTACTGTTTTTTCATTGTTTTACTATCATTTTGCTATTAGATTATTACTTTTTTTGTTGTTATTATTTAGATATTATATAAATCTTATTTTATTATTATTTTTAGCATATTTAGTGTATTATTTTTTATATAAAAAATTTTAATATGACGGGCTAAACTTGAGTCTAAAAAACGAATTTAAATTTTTTTTACTTGGGCTGACCTGACCACTTATACGTATCAATATCCGGTATCTATAAATAGGGGAACAAGTTGGGCCTTTTTTTCCAAGCCCGGGCTGTTGAAATCTTTAATCCGTAGTCCGTACAATAGTGATGAGCCCAATTTAGTAGTTGATTCCATTGAACCAAGATATTTTTGTATTTTGGATGATGACATTGACAGATTCCATTTACATGTGGTCAGCCCTTACCAAAGCACTTTTCGCCCTTGAACTATAAACTTACCACGTGTTCTCTTTCTTCTTTAACCCTCAATTTTCTAGATTCCAAAAGTTCCTCCTTATTTATTTATGATTACATCAAATCATCACAAGATTCTTGGATTAAACAACCCTTTAGTCGGTGTTTTTAAGAATAAAGTTAATTTTAATTTTAATAAAAATTATTACTTAGCTTTTATTTAATTAATATTATCGAAAAGTGACAATTTTTTATTACAGATTGAACATGTGATAACTGAGGTTATCACAAGATTCTTGTTGCATTAGACAATCCTTTACTCAACTCAAATATTGTTGGTGTTTGTTTTAATTATAATTGAAATATTAAAATGGTTGGGCCTTATTTTACAAATAAAAAATAAAAAAATAAAAACAAAAAGAGAGAAAAGAGGGTATGTCCGTTGCTTAATTTTGCCGCGGTCAGTGAATTCATTTGCTGACCCCACGCACCCCACTTTTCATAATTTTGCCGTTTTGCCCAAGGCAAAAGGCAATGAAGGAAGTTTCAAACTATGCATTAAGAAACAAAAAGGTAGAAATCCCGTGAAAACGATGTCGTGTGAGCCCACGAAACAAAAACATTTCCAAACACTTTGGAACCCTCTCCCAACATAAATATATTCCAAACTACCCCCATTCCAAACTGAACCCTACATCCCCAATCAAGGTCAAACCCGACATTTCACTAAATCCCCAGCAACGAATAGCAAGCCTTTTGAAATTTTTGCGGAGAGAAGTGGAGGCGAAGATAATAACTTGGGGAACAGGTTTTTTGCGAGTTCCAGAAGATCACAGAAGCAGATTTATATTTTCTTTTTCTTTTTCTATATAAATAGAAACAGAAAATTTAAAGTAAATGATAAAGAAATCCCCGTTTTATGTCTTCACTTCGCGCGCTCTAATCTGATCTCTCCTATTCCTTCTCGTCGCGCCACCGAATCCTCCGCCGCTTGCGCCTAGGGTTTCTTCTTGAAGGATTATTTTTTTCTTAGCATCCTAGTAGGTAATAAAGCTCTCTTTTCTTTTCCTTTTTCGCTTTTCTTTAATGATTTCTTTTATTTGTTTTGAGGTTTTCGTTAATTTTAATCTTTTTTTCCAGTTTTTGAATTTGCTGGTGTACCTATGTTATATTAGGGATCCATTGCGGTTTTTCTCGTTCATTTGTTTTAACTTTTCTCTGCTTCCAAACGGAGCCTTCGCAAAGTAATCGAGTTTTGCATCGTTAACGTAGATATCCCTTTTTAATTCATCAAATAGTCAAAGTAGATGATTAGAAGATATCCTTTTTCTTCTTTTCGTTATGTTTGGTTGCTGTTAAATTAGGTGGAATTCTCATGTGTCTGGTAGCTTTGTTTTGGTTTCAATTTTTCAATTAGTTATACTTATATGGGGGCTTTAATTTATCTACACAATTTCATATTTAATTTAGCTATATGCTTTCTTATTCAAAATCAGCATATAGGTTTTGGTTTTACTTAAAAAGGGAAAAAAAAAATCTTTTTGTAGCAGTATAGCTGAAGTGCTGAATAAATGTGTGTATATGAATTTAAGATTGTTTGGTCTGTTTTACTCTTCTTCTTTTTTCTTTTTTTTTCCTGTTTTTTCCTTTAACAATTATCCTGGTTGATTTGAGTGATTGGCAGAGGGATCACACTAATTTTGGCTCACGTAGTATGGATTTAGGGTTTGGATGGTTGTACTTAGCTCCCAGTTCCAATTAGGGACAGGCGTAAAATATGGAGGTTTCTAGCTGGGTTGATAGAACAAAAAGTTAGCAAGCACAAGTTTAATTGAGTGAATCTTCTCCATTTCATTGAAATTAGAATGTTATCACTTGTAGCAACAATGAGATTTTCTTCTTCCCTTCTGTTTCCTAAGAAAATGATTAGATACAGGTTTGTTGACTTTATCTTCTTTTTTTATTATTATTATGCAGAGCCATGCCGACTTTTACTGCTATAGCTTTGGATAGGCTAATAGAACCTGGAGCTTCGAAATCTGTTGACAAATCTGGTCCTAATATGAAACCACCGATTCCCAAGCCAAAGCTTATACCCAATTCAAAGCTGGAGAGGATGAATAATACATCAGTAACTGAAAGGAAGATCAATCATCCCCAAATAGCGTCACCTGCCCTCTATGCTACTCCTGAGGCAACTCCACTACCTGATTCACCATCTTCTTTTCCCCCTTCACCTTACATCATCAATCACAAGCGTCGTGGGCCTCGCCTTCTGAAGAGCTTTTCTGAAAACAATGTATCATCTCAGAAGAAAACCATTGAAGAAAGTGAGGTTAATGGGAAGGCGAAGCTGACAGAAACCAAGTCTGTTGATCTATCTAAGGATGGTTCTTTTAATTTTAGCATTCATGAACCTGATGAAGAGGAGCACGGGAATGGTGTCAATAATGGTCCTATTAAAGTAGAACAGGCAAATGGTGTCCATTCTGGCTCCATTCAAGATGAACGCAGGAATGGTGTCCATGATGTTGAATTTGGGAGCAGTAATGAGAAAGTTGGAAAGAGCCAAATGAATAATGGTATGCCCAGTGATATTGCCGAGGTAAAGCTTCATTCGTTGAACTTGGACAGATATGATGAAAGTGAAGATTTCTTTGATCCAAAGGAATCAATGAGTGCCACAACTAATACCGATGGAGATGATGATATTGGGGCAGAAAGTGCTGCAAGGCTTGCTACATCAGGGGTAGAGTTTTTTGATGCTTGGGACGGTATGTTGAGTTTTGTTTTCATCTGAATGTGATTACATATAACTGCATATATTTAAATATAGATGCTTGGTTTTTTTTTGCTAGAAATTAATTTTTTTGCATGGTTGCGCTTAATTTTTTAAATATAGGCTGTGATATTATGATTGTGCTAGCCTTTGTTTAAATGCCTTGACTCTTGATTACATGATAACTAATGACTTAACAGTAAAAGACATGTTATTTTGGATATTTCTATGTTCATGTGTGCATATTTATGTGTATCCCAGCTTGCCTGGAACCTGAACATTTTTGTTGAAATATTGAGAAATTTGAAAAACTTTACCATAGGTAGTGCTTTATTTAGAAAAGGGCTGAGTGCAATGATTTTCGTGGCTGTTATAGAAGTTTTACTTGGATCTCTTGTTTCGTCCAGAATTATCCTCTGAGAGTGGATCACAGTCCATTCATCGTGACACTGAAGCTGAAGCATGTGAAATAAGACTCAGCTTACTCATGGAAATAGAGAAGAGGAAGCAGGCAGAAGAAGCTCTAAATAAGATGCTACATATGTGGAAAACAATCAGCCAAGGGTTAGCTGTTGTGGGATTGTCACTGCCTGCAGATCCTATTGATGTGACAGATGATGAGCTGGTGAATCAAGCTGAAGAATTGAGGCAGCAAGCAGATGTTGCACGATTTGTATCATTAACCGTTGGAAGGGGAATTGCAAGGGCAGAGATGGAGATGGAGATGGAAGCTCAAATTGACTCAAAAAACTTTGAAATCGCCCGATTGTTGGACCGACTACACTACTATGAGGCTGTTAATCAGGAAATGTCTCAGAGGAACCAGGAGGCTGTAGGTGAGTGCTATATCCTGATTTCTTAAAGTTGCATAACCAGTTGTTTTGGAAAAAAAGAATGCAAGACTTCTTTTTCAACTAGTTTCTTTAGTCTGATTCTCTCTGTTGAAATATGCAGCAAGCTGCGGATTTACTTAAGAATATGATGCAGTATGTTTACCTGATTTTGTTCTGTTTCATTGTTTTGTACAGAGATGGCACGGCGAGAGAGACAAAGGAAGAAAAGAAGGCAGAGATGGATATGGGGTTCAATTGCCACTGCAATTACCCTTGGGACAGCAGCCTTGGCTTGGTCTTACCTCCCAACAGGTAAAGGATCATCTTCGAGTAATGTTCCTCAGGCCTCTAATCCTGATGATGCAGCTAAGTGATTACTATTCAATCACTGGAGCTACGAGAACATGTCATCGTTGGAAAGAAAATAAGATATGCTTAGATTCATTCCTGTGAATAGCAGTCCAAACTGCCATGAGTCATCGGAGGATGTGCAGTACCATCAATAATAGTTTTTGAGTACTACTAATTGTTCCGTTCCTTGGCAATCTGTGGGTCGATGAATTTTCATGTGGTCTTTGTTTAACCCAATTTTGGCCTATTGTGTGCGTTACGCACATAAAACCTTCATGGATTTGCTTTTAGGTCTTTAATCGTTTCAGGCAGATATCTTTTCTGTGCAAGACTCTTCAGTGATAAAAGCACGGCATGTGTGAATTTATTAACCTGTTGATTGAATGAAATTTCGTTTGGGATGTTCCGGCAAATGTACGATCTTTCAAAAGTAAAATGGAGTTATAAAAATTGATTATCTTCGGGGCCAATTCAGTTCTAAGTATAAGTGATTTGAGAATTTGAAGTAAGTAACATTTTTCTCTACAAATAACAAACGTAATTGTTGCAAGCAATTCTAAAATCTCAAAGATGTCTGGATTTTTCTTGTCCTCTAAAAGGAAAAATCGTATTTACATTTTAAGGTTTTTTTTTATATGGAAATTCCACGTTTAGACACAGTGATACCCTAGAAATGCTTTGGATTACCTTCCCTTTTATCAACAGTACTTTGATTTCCGCATCTATTTCTCTATATATAAGCATAAGCCGAATTGTTTCTTGAAAGCTGTATTTAACAGCAGCAACTAGGTATCATTCAGCAACTAGGCTGAACCTGTCTCACACTTTGGTTGTGCTCTGCTGAATTCTCAAGTTGTTTTGAACCGTGAGGATTTCTGAAAAAGACTACGGGGGAAGAACCCATGGATCGTGCGAGTATTATGGCATGGAATTGTGAAAGGCTCGGACAAACTTTGGCAATTCTAGCTCTACGAGAGCTTCGGAAAAAGAATAGTCCCTCCCTCCGTTGTGTTTCGGATAGAGACCAAACAGAAACGATCGAAGGTGGAGAAAATTAGGAATAAAATGGGGTTTAAGATTAATTGTATGTTGTTTCGGTTGTAGTGTGTAGAGGCTTGGGTCTATGGTGGTCAGCTAATGTGACGAGCTTTACTCCTTCAAGAAACATTATCCACGCACACGTGGAATGGGAGGATGATTAAAGATGGTTATCTTGAGTGCTTCCAGCAGCCTTACTGATGACTGTAAAATCATGGAATGCGATCGTTAAGGAGGTTCCTTCACGTGATCAAACTATGGTTTCAATGATGAGTTCATATAAGAAACACCTAACAGATGTTTCTTCAATGAAGCATGGAGAAATCGTTTCCCATTGGGAATTGATTTTACGGAACCAACTATTGCATCAAACTCTGGTCAAACTATGGTTTCAACGATGAGTTCATATAAGAAACACCTGACAGATGTTTCTTCAATGAAGCATGGAGCAATCTTTTCCCATCAGGAATTGATTTTGTGGAACCAACTATTGCATCGAACACTGTCCAACCCTTTTATTTCCCAAGACTCAGAAGAAAAAACGGTGGAAGAACTTCAAGATAGATGTTGGATAAGGAATGTGACAAGATGGTAAAAGACAGCTTGACGGCCAATTCTAGGAGTTCACAAGGGGATAAACTTCAAGGAACAAGAAAATTTGGCAACACTATTTAATGATGTAATGTTATTAGAAGCAAATGGAGAATGGATTGAGGATGATGAGGACGCTGCGTTGAGCATACAACAATTACTACTTGATTTGTGTGCAAACAAAACAGTATACTTGTTTGCAATGGAGACGAAGACAGAGCTCGTTAGAAGCCGCTCATGCTTCCAAAGCATTTCAGTTAAAATGACTAAATGCAGCTTAAAGATTATAAAGTAAGCCGCAAACATCACTGCATTAACCAATCAATGATATTTGGGGTTCAAGGAATTCACGTTTATGTTTCTCTTTTGCGCTCTGTAAAGACAAATAGTGTCAATAGTTCCAAATACATTGTTTTCTTATGCCAGAGCCTGTGATGACTAAGCATTTCTGATAGTTTGAAACTGTTGAGATGGAATCAAATGACTTGTATTAATGAAACTGATTACAACGCAAATACATGGTCTATCTTTCATCCTTGAGCCAATATTGTATCACATATGTAAGAAAGCCTAGGCCAAATCCAGCACAAGCCAAAAGAACAATGACCCTTACCCACAGCGAGGAGTTAAATGCTTCCAAAACAACAGCATCCCATGACAGGTACCATAAAACTGAGAAAATGGAACCTACCACAGCACCCACAAGAATTTGATTCATCGTATGAAGCTTTTGTGACACTCGAAGCCATGACTGTAAACCAGCAATTAGATTAGATGCAATTTTCACAAGCTTCAGAAATCAAAGCTTTTTTCTACTGCTAAAACAATCAAGACTAATCTTTTTAATATAGTTTTCAGGATGTATACTTACAAGATATGAACCAAATGCCAGAGCCAGAACGGAAATGCCCACCGAAAGTTCATTAATTCCTAGCCATTCCAATACTGTGAAATACCAAATACAGAACTACGTTAAATACTAACGCTCAATTTTGGCAGTCTAAAGCGAAAGTGAAAGCAAGGGCTTACTCACATGAAGCTATAGCGAAGACGACAGTGAAGAAGATGGATTGGGCATGAGAAGATGGCATCCCAGGGTCGGACTTAAGGCCGGCCACTGGCCGCTCCTGATTCAGCAACCGTTTCAGTCCAACTGAGAGCACCGCATTCACAATCGACCCCATCGCCATCCATAAAGCCTCCGCGTCAGGCCTCCAAAGTATCACCCCACCAAACAAAGCTGACACCAACCACTTGCTCTATCACCCAACAAACCCAAAACCTCCATCTCAGTAAACATGGAAAATATTACATGCCCAAATAAGTATATCCAAATATATAGAGACAAATAGACTCACCAGACGGTTCAAAGTGGACTCGAAACCTTGAACCCGTATTGATCCGTCAATGAAACCTTCTACTTCTTGTTCAAGCGCTTGAATACCATCGTCTCTGTCCCTAGACTCCTTTAACACAGAAGTTTTAATCATAGTTCTTGAAGAGTCGCGCACCCCAGTTTTATCGGTCAAAATTCCTCCAAGAGAACTTGTTTTGCGGGTTCGGAGATGGAGGAAAAACTCTGGGTCAAACGATTTAAGAAGCTTAGGTGAAGAATTAAGATTGAATTTGAAGACTAGAGGGTGGGAAAGAGTTGAAATCGGAGACATGTTTTTGGGAAGTACTAGGACGGAGGAGGTTGATGAAAGGAAAGGAAGTATCGAAGATGAAGAAGAGAAACATTTCATAAAAGATTTAATTTATTGAAATTGATGAGAATGTGTGGAGCGTGGAGAGAGAAGTAATTTTATATTTTGCAGGTGTTTGGAAGAGTAACAAATGGATGAGAAAATTCCAAGAAGGGGATCTCTTTAGAACCCTAAGTTATGTAAGAACGACAGATCCTCCACGACTGTCCCATCTACGACAATATTTTCCCACGTGTTATAACGTTTTTTATGCATTTTATATTATTAGCGTAGCAAATGTTTTTTTTTTCGTTTTAAATAAATTAGATAATTTTTTTTCTTCATCCCAGGATATTTAGGCTAAATTAGTCATATATATATATATACATGTAAAAATATATTATTCACTAAATAGATGGATTTTTTGAAAATTTTAAAAATAAGTATTTTTTAGTAGAGGGGGAGAAAATAGGGTTTTTTTATTAATATAATACAAAAAAATAAAATAAAACACTAAAATAATATAAACTAAAAATTATGTACCAAAATGGTAAATGTAGGGTGGTGCCGCCTGCTAAAGGCGGCATAACCACCTTACTTTTCTGACAACTATTAGTTAAAAAAAACATAAATTGTTAAAAAAAAAGGAGGATGTACCAAAGGCGACACCAGTTGCTGACGTGGCACAGACGGCACCCACTTCTCCAAACTCTCTATTTAAGCCATCAAACTAAGGCACACACCAGTAAAAAAAATTGTAGAAGAAGAGAGGGAGAAGAGAAGAAAGACAGAAAAAATAATTTTTTCCACTAAAAAAATTACAGAAGAAGAAAAGGAGAAGAGAAGAAAAAGAAGGTATCTTCTTTTTTGTTATTTTTAAATAAAATAGATTATGATAAGAAAAAAAATATTTTGTTAGTATTATATAGTTTGTTTAGTGTTATTTTATGTTTTGTTTTAAAAGTTATTTTGTTTATTGTGATTTTTTAGTAAGTTTTATATTTAGATTAATTATGTGTTTATTGTGAATGTTATGTTTTAAATTTTTTTAATATATTTCAAAGTGTTTATGTTAGTAAAACTATTATAAAGTAATTGTTAATTAGTGATAACAACTGAAAATATTTTTGTTATAGATATTGTTAGAAATGACAACATATTTGGTATTACCTAATGAGATAATAACTTTAGCAAAAAGGGAGAAAGTTGATAAGATGATGAGAGAAGTGCAAGATTACAGAATGAAACCAGAAGAAGACATTATTCAACACCTTATTACCGTAAATCAAAAGATGCAAAAAGTGTTGTGGAAGGGTCATGAAATAATTAGAAAGAATAAAGTGCAATACTTAACCCTTAGAGGGACATTAATAGAACGGGAGCATCAAATCATTTTAAACGAACTTTGGAAGACATCGATACCACGAACCTATTGGAATCTAGTTATAAACTTCGCGAAGTTTATAATCTCTTATGGAGCAAGGAAAATAGCAAGACAAAGTATAAGTTCACGAAAGTTGACTGGGAAGCAAAATGTGTTTGACAAACCATAGATGGATAAATTAGTTGTTAGGAAATTACCAAGAGAACTTGTATATTCAATACCCATTATAAAGATTGAAGAGCCAAAAGATCCCGAGGAATTTCCAAATTGGATTGTAGAAGATGAATATGAAGAGAATTAAGAATTTATAAATTGGATTGTAGAGAATTTCCCAGATGAAGATACAGGATCGGAGATGGAAGAAAACGTAGAACTGAATTTAAGTGGTTGAATGTAAAGATAAATATTGTTCATGTACAAAATGGGAACTGAAAAAGTCTGAGCTTATGAATGAAAAAATTTGCATATTGAGTAATTAATTTTTTATTTAAGTAATTTATTTGCTGTTCGAAATTATTTTGAGAAATTTTGTTTATTTTTAATAGATTGAGTGTTGAAGATGGATAATCGATTTTTGTATGCGCTTATTTCGATGGAATCATCTTGACAACAACCGTTGGATGCATATTTGAATGTCGGCAATAAATAGCAATGAAATTTAAGAGAAATGTCTTGTTGGATGATATGAAGGGAAGGATTAACGCGAAAATTGTCAGTGTTGTGGGAGAAGGATCTCAAAACTTTTCTACAAGTTTCCAGTTTTGACAGATCCCATCAAATTCACCAAAATGGAACTTATAGACGACGAGGACTTGGAGACAATGATCGCTCTTTACTGTAGGAATGGGAGTGACAAAAATGCACCGATTCACTTATTTGCTAAGTTAGTCGGTATGCAGTAAAATGAATATCTCACTGCATATGGTGAAGAACATGGAGTTCAAGAACCGTGTATGGTGGCTCTAATATCATACATTGATAGTGAATCGACTATATGTGGGATCGATATCGATCTTAATGTTACACCCGATATTGATGTGGTTGGTGATGATGGATAGGATAGTAGTGATCCTTGTGATCAAGAGGTCAATAGTGATAATGATCCCGATGTGGACGATGTCCCCGATGATATTAACGATAAAGATATGAATGACGATGGAAACATTAAGGCGTCTTTAGTCGGGAACTAGATGCGACGTATTGTGATACATAATAATCCTAGACCACACATGTATTTCATAGACCCTGACGTAGCACATGTAGCTGAGTTCTCAGAGTACCCTGAAATACTTCCTACTCAGCGGCTGGCCGTAAATTCTGATCCTGAAGAGTTGTTCGTAGGCCAGAGATTCGAAAGTAAAGAAGAGTACGTATTTGCTATTAAGCGGTATAGTATGAATATATTAGTGAATTACAAAGTCAAAGTGTCTAAACCGATATTATATATTGGGGAGTGTTGAAAGTCGGCGGAAGGTTGCAATAGGTGGATACGAGCTGCATTTATTCAAAATTCGTAGATGTAAGAGATACACAAATTTGTTGGGCCTCACACATGCACATCAACACGTATGGCAAAAGATCATAAAAACTTGATTCAAAAACTATCTGTACATGTATCATGCCAATGGCGATGGACATGTCGGCCATTAAAGTTTTGGTACTGATTGCCAAAATGTAGGCTCGATTTCAGTATCGAGTATCATATCAAAAAACGTGGATAGCTAAACAGATTGTAATGGAGTAATTGTATGGGGATTTTGATGTATCGTATAACGAGCTATAGGGTCAGATAGCTGCTATACAAGAGTATATACTGAAGACTGTCATTGAGTTACAGATACGATCTTATTACGGCTCGGATGACCAACTACAGCCAGGAAAAAGAATTTTTCATCTGATATTCTAGATGTTTGATCCATGCGTGCGGGCATTTCCCCACTGCAAGTCGTTTTTGCAAGTGGATGAGACCTGGCTATATAGAAAATATACACAGATCCTACTCCTTACGGTTGTTCAAGACAGAAATAAGAACGTGCTCCCGATAGCATTTGCCATCATAGATAAGGAGAACATGAAATCTTGGGAATTTTTCCTCACCAACCTGCGGAGGTATGTTATTAGCAATGATAATATTCGCATCATCTCCTATAGAGGGAAAGGATTAATTGACGCAATTAGGAGTTCCGATGTGCCATGGAGATCCGTTTACTGCATCCGTCACATTGCGGCTAACTTTCATTGAGATTATAAGAATGTAGACTGGAAGAGACAAGTAGTGAAAATGAGTAAAGGATAACCTTATCTTTTCAATATAAGTTGTAATGTTTTATGTTATCGAGTTACTGTAACTTATCTTTTTTAATACATATATAACGTACGAGTTAGAGCCACATATTTTTCGCCAAAGAATGACGAGATTAAGAGTGACATGGAGGGTCAAATGAACACATCTTTCAAATAGTGGTTGGCTACAATGGAGCCATGGCAATAGGCTCAAAGTTTTGACGAGGGCTTTCGTTATAGTCAAATGACCATAAACTTAGTGGAGGGGGTCAACTCTGTGCTGTTGAAAACACTTCATTATCTATGTGCGCATGTCGTGGCAGCGTGTGCTAAAGTGAACCTTAATGTTGAAAAATTTGTCGATGATGTGAGCACACGTTGCGTGTCTGGGAAAATGAGTTCCCCGTCCTGCCTGACCTGTCTACGTGGGAGGTGTCTCTGATAACTTTCGAGCTTGTCCCAGACAGAGGGCTACGCAGGAATCTGAGAGGTCGTCCGCAATCATCCAGAATCCGTAATAAAATGGACATTAGGGAGAAATCCGATGGTAAGTGTTATGGATTATTCAGGTTAGCTGGTCATAATCAGAGTAAATACCCGTAGCAAAACTATCATGTTAGACAATCGTCACGATCGGGTAGGAATTGAGCTTATGTTGTAATATATTTAATTTATATAAAAAAAGTTTATATTGCAAAATTTGTTACAATTAGATTAATGTTGTAATATATTTAATTTATATTGCAAGACTAAGTTGGTTACAAGTTTTAGTGTTTTAATGTTCAAAATGTCTAAATTAATCTAATTTACATTATGGTCAAATTTTGTTCCTATTTTTAAAATTCCAATTAATCTAATTAAATATATACAAAAAAATACAAAATTTTTAATATCAAAACCCAAGAAACCCTTAAAATTGATGGTTTGATGGTGTGGTCTTAGGGGTATATTTCTGCGGAAGTCGACGCTCACGTTGTGGGTGATTGCGACGACCAACATTCTCTTCAATAGTAGGTGAGGGTGTCAGAGACATGGAAGAAAAATCATATGGCTCGAATAGCATCAATGAACTTAAGCCGGGAGGAGTACCATGCTGCGGTGGATACAACCCAGGAGGAGTGGAGTACTACAGTGGATACAGGCCATGGGTAGTGCTATACTACAGTGGATACGAGCCGGAAGGAGTGGAGTACTGTAGTAGATACGGGCGGGGGTAGTGCTGTACAACGGTGGATACGAGCCGAGAGAAGTGTTGTACTGCAGTGGATAAGACCCAAAGATATCAAACCCGTAATAGTATCTGCCCTCTAACAAGCCAGGTAAATAGTCATTGCCCGACAAATCCGAATGATAAAAACTATCAGCCGAATGTGAATGTGATCGCTCGGGCTCGGCCTCCGGTTGTGGCTAGGGCTCTGGCTTTGGTTCGGGCTCAGGATTTGGCTCTAGCTCGGCCTCTATATCTGCCACTGACTCGTATGCCCTAGGCTGCTACACGTACGGGGGACTACAATCAACTGCCCACCAAGTAAATATGACTTTCCCATACTAGAGTACAATTGTATGTACTCTAACGATGGTTGCAAATCGAAAACATATCCATCTGAGGCATTCGAGCTATCCGATTATCCTATACCGCAATATATTTTCGGTGCATAACCCCCTAATGACTTCCATGTTTTCCTTTCTTGTTGATGCCGTGAACCTTCCCCACCCCTATTGGCGGATTCGGGATATACTGGATGCAACCAAACTGTCGTAGTACTCGATCCCCGTGGTACCACTTGACTACATTGAAATTGATAATTGGTGTGTTAGTGTACTATAATTGAGAATGAATGTAGGCAGACGAGGGTATAATAGCTGCAATTTCTGGTCTACTATATGGCATCCATATAAACTACACGATTAATACCATGGTTAAAATTTAACATGATTCGAGTAAGATATACAAAGTAATTACATGTCATGAATATTGGAATAGCTTACCCCTTCCCCGGCATATTGTTCAATCATCAGACGATATATTGGGACAGTGTACGACCTCTCGATACTCGGATAAATACTTCATCTACGAAAACAAATTTCAAGTAAATATAGTATTGCTAGAATAGTATCATTATAAAAAAATTGTCAATTAATAACAAGTTAAATTTATCACCTGTTAACTAGTGGAAATACGTATGGTTGGTGACTAACCGATGCCAAGAATGACATCTGATAAATAGCCCATGATTGCAGCAATACAAGGCATCCGCCTATGTCTACGGCATCAGGCTTTGTCTTCCGACAAAGTTCACGATACAATATAGCCAGAATTGCGGAACCCCAACTATACGAGCGAACATTACGCAAATAAGCTAATAGAGGTAAGTACTGGAGATGAACCCTATTGTTGTTTGCATCGGGCATCAATACACCCCCTATAATATACATAATGTACGCTCGAGCTGCGCACATCAACTCTTCTTCAGTGGCATTAACTGATAAATGCTCAAAATTGGCTTTCAGCCATATAAATTTCAAACCCGAAAATTGGACTTATCATCGCTGGGTGAGGCTTCTAGTAGGCTAGAACAAACTGCAGTCAGCTCAGCTATGCAACATCCTCCAGAGTGACAGTGCACTCCCCACACGGCAAATGAAAAGTGTGGGTCTCTGGGCGCTAACGCTCGACCAATGCGGATATTAAATCGTACCGCAAATCAAACGTCAAGATCAATGCTGCTGGCCCGAATCCAGCTAGCTCCAAGTAAGGCATCAGTCGTGTATTCGGGGAATATCCTAAACTATTCACCTGACCCTTTAATGCACGGTACGGGCCCTGACAATGTTAAATTACTGAAAATAGTTATAATAACATAATTTATTTTAGTAAATTACGTAGATCTTTTTTTAATGGAACCTGTGATTAACAAATAACAATATATTACCATATTATTAACTGTGTCAGATATGTGAGGATATTTCATAATCAATGATGCCATTGCAATGCCTGCAATTTCAAAATAAATTTCGGTTATTAATTTCAACGTTTGATGGATTTTAAATATTTATCAAAATAACTAAATTTTATATATTGCTTTTAATTACAAAAAAATACCAAACAGTTTTTTCAACAACATATTTTTTGCTATACTACATTAAAAAATTAAATATATCCAACTCAAATACAAATATTTTTATTATTATTTCAAAATGATAAAAAGTAAAATACTTTGGTTTAAAATATAATATATATAATATACCCGTCATGTAGTTCAATATATTTTAAATTAATTTTTATTTAATAATATTAATGTGAGTGATGCAATAATAATTAAAAAACATGATAAGTAGTTCAATATTATTTTAAAATATACTATAATATGTAATTAAATTTCTTGGGAAATAAAAAAGATGGGAAAACAAGGAGGGGTTATATTGCAATATTCTTTTTTTTCGGTGATTTTGGCCATTTGTTGGTATTTTTTTTATTTTTGGATTTTATTTTTTTTAAATATGCTATTTTCGTATTTTATTTTTATATTATTTTAGTACATAATGTTTCAAATGTATTATTTTAGTTTTTTTATATTAATTTAGTAAAAAACCCTGATTTTGGCCCTTTGTTTTATTTGTATTTTTTTATTTTCAGATTTTATTTTTTAAAATAATTATTTTTTATTTTATTTTTATATTATTTTAGTACATAATATTTCAAATTTATTATTTTAGTTTTTTTATATTAATTTAGTAAAAAATCTTGATTTTGGCCCTTTGTTTGTATTTTTTATTTTAGGATTTTATTTTTTAAAATATACTATTTTCATATTTTATTTTTATATTATTTTAGTAAAAAAACCCGTCAACACCACTTTCCCCCAAAAAATTATTTTTTTCGTACTTTTTTTTTCATTAAGATATTTTTTTAGTATTTTATTTTTTATACTATTTTTGTAAAAAAACCCATCACATAAAAAATAAAAAAAATATAATCAGAATATAACATGCCAAATAAATTTCATAAAAAATATATCTAATCAACCTAAAACACATTTAACAAATAAATTACATAAAATAATAATAAAACATTCTTTGTACATAACATACATAGGTTTTTTTACTTCAATAAAAATTAAAAATAAATTATGAATAAATGAAAATATAAAATAAATACAAACATACCTTAATATTTCTTTTTAATTAAATAATACATTGCAAAAAAATAAATTTAAAAATTAAATCTGAATTAAATCAAATCAACAACAATAACAATAATAATAACTAAAATAAATAATTTCCTTAAATTAATATTAGTTACTTAATTTATAAAGGAAAAAATTTACCTTTTTTTTTTCTTCTTTTTCTTTCTTTTTCCTTCCCTCCTCCTTTTCCTTTTCTTTTTCTTTCTTTTTCCCCTCACCAATGCTGCCTCTTTCTCCTTCTTCTTTTGCCATGTCCCATCCTGGTGCCGCCTCTGCTACCTCCACCATCGGTGTTGCCTGTGGTAGGCCGTTCACTTGTGCTATCATATCATTTTTTGTTTTTTTTGTTGCAGCTTTTTTTTGTTTTTTTTAACTGCATTGTTTTTTTAACAGTAATTGGTAGAGGCAGGGTGATCACGCCTCTGCCAGAGGCAGCACCACCCTGCATGTACCATTTTGGTACATAATTTTTGGTTTGTATTATTTTGGTTTTTTTTTGTATTATATTAGTAAAAAACTTGAAAAAATAGGCTCAACTGGACCTGCTTTTTCTTTAAGTTGTATTTTTTGACTTTTTTAATATAATTATTTTCTTTGGTTAGATGTTTAAATATTAATGGTTTTATCCTTAAATCTCATGTTCAATTCTTCTCTCACTCACGTTTGTATTTTTTATTTCATTTTATTTTAAGACTTTTATATTTTTAATAATGATTTCATCTTTGAGAACCAAATTTAATTCCCCTTTTATAAACACATTTGTAATTTTTATTTCATATCATTTTAAGCCTTTTTAATTAATAAATATATTGTTTTCAATTTTTTTATTTTTAATTAAAATTTTTTATTAATAACTCCTTTATTAATAAAATTAAATAATAAATATGTAATTATATAATAAAAATATATTTTACATATATCATTATGTTAAAAAAATTTGAAATTAATAACTCCTTTATATATAATATAAACATCAACTAATTTTTTTATATATAATATTTATATGTCAAATATTTATTTTCTACACATATATTGTGGGTATGATGATTTTTAATATTATAAAATGAAGTAATTATTTCAAATATAATTATTATTTTCATATATAAAATATTTCAAATATCATTATTTTTTCATCTACATTTTGAGTATAGTATTTCAAATATTTTTATATGTGAAATATTTTAAATATACATACAATAATATATAATACTAAAATTTACTACACTCATGATATGGATTGAAAAATAAATATTACACATATAAAAATTATATTTATTAAAAATAATAATATTCATATTTATTATTTGATTTTATGCATAAAAGAGTTATTTATAAAAATAAAAATTTTGAAAATAATATATTTATTAATTAAAAATAAAAAAATTGAAATAATATGAAATAAAAATTATAAATGTGTTTAGAAAATGAGAATTGAACTTGAGTCGTAAGGATGAAATTATTATTATTTAATCATTTAATTAAAGGAGCTAATATGTTAAAAATATTAATTAAAAATATAAAAAGCTTAAAACAAAATGAAATAAAAAACAAAACATAAATGTAAGTGAGAGAGGAATTGAACTTCAGACTCAAAAAAAAAAGAAAGAAAAACAAGCTAGCATTCAAATAGTTGTCCTACATTCATTCGTGAACTTCTAATGGGTTGAAGACCATATCAATAGGTCTTCCATCTTGCAAATAAGGCATATATTGTCTAGGTAAAATTTTTGAAATGATCCATTTATTTCTACGCCTTTCGGCTACTTTAACGGCTACTTTGATTTCGAGTTTCTGTGAAATATAGACACGAATCGTTTTCGGATTATAACAAGAACCCCTTTTTTCTGGACCCATCTTACATCGATGACTCGACCCCTCCCACCTATAGGTAATTTTAGACAAGTTTCCTTTGAAGTGGATACCTGAGGCGTAATAATCTATCTTCTATCTTCTGGAGCATACGATGAATTTTTCACCACTTAAGGCGTTAATTTACCTACTAAAATATCGCTTGTCTCCACCCAAGATCCCAGCATCACAATTCCATTTTGTCTAAATTGTGGAGTAAATAGGCTTCTAGGTACGGTATTTCGTTAGTGATTCCTTTAGGACATTGGCTTGTCACATGAGTCTGAATTTCATATTTTCGTATATGAAAAGAAGTATAAATATCTTCATATACTAGATGCTCGCTAATGAGTACCGCATCCTCAAAATTGTAACCTTCCCATGGCATATAACCACTACAATAAAATAGGTTTTTAGTAGCGTTTTTTTGGGCCTATAGCGACGCTTAAAACAATTTGTGTCGTTTTGTTAAGCGTCGCAAAAAATGCCGCTATAGCTAATGCCACTAAATTTTGCGACGTTTATATGAAAAAATACCACTATAGAACATGAAATTTAGCGGCACTTTTCCCATAAACGCTGCTAAAAAGCATAACCTTTAACGACACTTTTACCATAAACGCCGCTAAAAAGCATGACATTTAACGACGCTTTTCTCATAGAACATAACCTGTGCCGCTAAAGAACATGACTTTAGCAGCGCTTTCTCCACAATTGCCGCTAAAGGTCATGAAAAGTAAAAAAAAAATTAAAATATTATAAAAAGAGCAAATATCAAAGGGAAGCATGCAATAGAATCAGGACTATTATCACAACATGCACAACAAGCATTACTTTGACAACAGTTTATATAAAAATCCATTCCTATCCCTTTACCCGTTTAAGCAAATCCTTTAGCATTACTTTGATAACAGTTTCTATACAAATCCATTTCTGTTCCAGCGGCATAAGCCCCTCTTGAATCTTGAGTGTACTTTGAATACTGCTGAGTAGTATAATTTACAGAATTGCTCCCATTCCATGTGGTAGTCTGACGAGTGTAACTGCTGCTTGGGTAACCTCCAGCTGTCTGATAATCACCAGGATTGTAGTTAAGTGCTTGAATAACTTGTAGGCCCAGCATAATAAGGCAAAAGAATGACATACCAGTTTTGAGAAAAAAGAAACAAAAGTTAATGAATGACATATGAAGGCAAGAACCAACCAAAAAAACAGAATCAGATTCCAGTTATCATGAAAGTAGATAGCTTATCTAAGATAAGGTTCTAAATTCAGAACCCTAAATCAGATTAATAATAAAAGATGCAATTAACAAGTCAACATTAACGCCACATATAACATCAAATTGCACAGCTTAATATACTCAATACATTAGCATAAATAACATCACATTGAACAATGAATTTAACACATTCGAATAGATCAATTTTAAGCTCACTAACGGTTAATTTAGCATGTGAACAAAATATACATGTTTTGCATTTACAGCATGGTTTAATCAACTTCAAGCAAGAAATTAAATGTTGCAAATTTCCAGCATTCAAAATCATATATGGACAACATTAATATGGAATTTTCGAGCACCTTAAAGACAAATTTGGAAAATTTGAAGAACCATTCGAACAACCACATTCGAACATCTTAAAGACGACTAAATTTTGTCTTGTTTTGGACAAACTTACAGGTCAGCAAGGCATGTATTAAACCACGCCAAACATGTTTATTTCATCATGCTTTGAACAACAATAAACAACCATTAGGCATTATATTAAATCAACTCTTTAACACATTCAAACAACTTAAAATACATCATTCGAATATCATAAATCACAACTTTTAGACACCATAAATTGCAGCATTTAACACTTAAATTTTCAGCTTATTAACATCACAAATTCATATCCATTTGGACATCATTGGTTAACATTTAACAATTTAGTTTCACATTGTTTAGATCATTTTAATTTCCTGATCACTTGGATGATCTTTAATTATTATTTGGAAAACTAGAAATTTCACTAAAATTTCACTTAATTCCATCACTCATACCAGCATAAAGATGCAACAAAACAACCAAGGAAGAAAAGGTAAAGAACTCAATATCATTTATTTAATTAATTAAATAACATATGCAATTGTTACATTTTTATCAAGTTTAAAACATCTTTAAACAGGGAAATTAAATGCTGAAAGTCCAGCATTTGGACAGAGGCCAAAGTTGGCATTTAACCTATAGTAATTCCCTATTATTTCAATCAGTAGGATGAACTAGAGTCAACTATGTAAAGCCATATACTGAAAATAAATCAAGTTTGGCTAAAAATAGACCATTTTCATGTACATTCAACTCATTACAGTTTTCCTATTAAACCATAACTGTCACAGAATCAGGTCACTAATCCAGCAGTATAACCTATGGTGAGCTCAAATACAATGATTTGGCAAAAGAGACTGAAATAGGTACCTGGTTTGAGAGAAGATCCAAAGTCCCTAAACGAGAAAGGGCACCTAATTCCTAGGTTAAAATTGACAGTGCATTATTCCTGAAAATTTGAGAAGAGCAACCATATATTGATGGTGGGATTGTTGAAATTCTTGCATCATACAGTACCAGAATGACTTATCATGCAGTACAAAAGGATGATTTCTAGCATAACTCTGTATTTCACTCACTGTTCTTGTGAAGATCAAGATGGATGAGACGTGTAAGGCATCCAATGTTCTCTGGTATACCACTCAGCAAGTTCTTTGCTGCAGGGATGTCCAAAATTTCTTTTACAATTGGAGATTTAAACACAACTAATATAAACTAGAAAAGTCATATCACAATGAAAAATTACGTGCATTGAGTTCTGTAAGCATTGTACATGATGCAAACAAATTCTCAGATTAAGCTGTTAACTTGCTCCCCTGACACAATTAGAACATAATGCATAAATTAGGCTCTGAAATACATCATTAATGATAATTAATTACAACAGCAACCCCATAATCAAAAAAAGAAAAAAAATTACAACAGCAACTTCCAACAAGACTCTCCAAAGCAGTCACATTGTACAAAATAATTGTCTTTAAATACCTCCACATCTAGTTTTGTCAATTTCGAAAAGTTTGTAAGATCTTCAGGCAAGCTTGTTATCAAATTATTCGATACCTGCCATAACGAGAAAGAAAAAAAAAAGCCTTTTATGGATCATATATAATATTAAATAAAACAAGATGAAACTCGTAGTTTTATGTCAAGAAGATTTTAGCACACCATCAACTGGATTTCTTAGTTATCAGGTTAGCCGACCTCTAGAACCTAATTGTCAAATGACAACCAAATAAGCAAAGGTAAATATATTTACACTTTACAACATGAAAATGGTTGGAAAGGACAATTTAAAATAGCAAGAAAACCTTCTTTGAAAATAACTCTAGCATCCATTCGTAACAGAAGTTGGGGATATGGCTTTAAAATACAAATGATGCGCACGTTTGAGATTGAAACTAACCAACAATGATAAATTTAACAAGAAGATATTATATCCAAGGAAATGCAGAGGACATACACCAAAACTACTTGTGGCTTTGTAACAGAACTTAAACATTATTGTTGGGGGCAGTAACTGTGTTCAAAGATCAAGGTGTTTCTATAGGTGAAGCAAAAAGTGGCAGAAGTCAAATCCGGAAAGCATATTCTTGAAGGGCATTAAAAAGATAAATAATAATGACGGAGACAGATAAAGAGAAAATACAAAACCTTTAGACCTGATAAATCTGAGCAGTTTCCAAGTGAGGATGGAAGTTCCTTAATACGATTGCTTGAACAATCAAACCTGGAAGTCTTGTCTTGGATTAACTGGATACGATAAACCTGAAGGTGCTTGAATAAAGCCAAAAACAGCTTTAATAGCCTTTAAAGATGCAAAACAAAAAAATTTAAATATATACATCCAAAAGTCATTGCTTTGAGGAAACAGAATTAGGTTCTAGATGTTGCACTTAGCCTGGCAATTTCTATTAGTCAAAAATCAAACACAGAATCTATTGAAATCGATTCATTTATTGGAATGCTCTCCATATAACTAAAGAGGAAACCAATACCACTTTCGATAAAGAAAGCAATATAGAAAGAAATCCAAAAATATTAGTAGCCATCTTTATCATGCTATGAAAAAGTGTGAACATACATAAAGGAACCAAAAACAGTACAAATAGAATAATATTAGAATATACCCATACCCCATACCTTGCCCATACCTTTCCCATACCTACCCATACTTTGGAAAGGTCAAAGTTATGGGCACCAAATATTTATTTAGTGTTGGGCATGGGAAAATAGCAATTTTTGGTCCCTAAGTGAATAGTGACTTTGCAAGGTGGCCCTTGAATCTCAACTATAAATAGGCCAACCATTGCTCATTCTCATCATCTCACATTTGCCATTCTCTACTTAAGGCATTGTTCTCTCTCCCTATTTGTAAAGGTTCACTTGTATTTTTGGAGTGAAATATATTTGGTAGTGCCCGAGGACGTAGGCAAGATTTGCCGAACCTCGTTAAAATTCTGGTGTTCTTTACTATTTATTGTTCATATTTTGTGAATTTGATTGTAGTGATTTATTGTGCTATTAAATTACGATAGAGGGATATTCTGGCTAGGAAAGACTTGGTACTTAAGTGATCCTCGTGATCCACCTCTCTTTCCTGGGAATTGAACTTAGTGTGATTTTTTAGTACAATAATTTTACTCTTTCACACGCTTCCGCGCAACAATTGGTATCAGAGCCAGATTCGTACTTGGAGAATACGACCGTTTACGGTACTATTCACGTATACGGCACTATTCACGTATACGGTACTGTTCACGTATACAGTAGTTGGGATTGAGGAGAAAAATGGCAGCAGCATCGTCATCAGCAAGGACTACTGTGACAAATGCAAAATTTGAAGTAGAGAAATTTGACGGTACCAATAATTTTGGTATGTGGCAATGTGAGATCCTGGATGTCTTATGTCAGCAAGAGCTGGATATAGCCCTTGAAGAAAAACCTGACAAGATGGATGACAAGGAGTGGGCCAAGATCAATAGACAGGCGTGTGGTACAATCCGCCTATGTTTGGACAAAGAGCAGAAGTACTCCGTCATGAGGGAGACATCAGCGAAGAAGCTGTGGGATACATTGGAAGAAAAGTTTCTAACGAAAAGTCTTGAAAATAGGCTTTATATGAAAAAGAAACTTTATCGATTCACGTATGCACCCGGTATGTCGATGAATGACCATGTGAACTCATTCAATAAAATTTTAGCAGACTTGCTAAATTTGGATGAGAAATTTGAAGATGAAGACAATGCATTATTGTTGTTGAATTCCCTTCCTGATGAATATGATCATCTTACCACCACATTGCTTCATGGGAAGGACACGATCACATTTGATGCAGTCTGTAGTGCGTTGTATAGATCTGAGACTCGAAAGAAAGATAAAAGAGATCACAGAGATACAACAGCAGAAGTCTTAACAATAAGAGGTCGTTCACACAGCAGCAAATCTGGTAGAAGGGGAAAGTCCAAAGGGAGACCCGCCAAAGATGAATGTGCCTTTTGTCGTGAGAAAGGGCATTGGAAAAAGAATTGTCCTAAGTTACAAAAGGGCAAGTCTATTTCTAATGCATGTGTAGCGGAGCATGATGAGGAGTCAGACTTTAGCTTGGTTGGCATGGCAATGGCATGTCAAACGGATGAGTGGATATTGGATTCGGGATGTACTTACCATATGTGTCCTAATAAGGACTGGTTTTCTAGTCTTGAAGAACTAGAAGGTGGAGTTGTTTTTATGGGCAATGATAGTGCCTGTAAGACAATGGGTGTAGGTACAATCAAATTGAAGAACCATGACGGCTCAATCCAAGTTCTGACAGATGTTCGCTATGTACCCAGCTTGAAGAAAAATCTCATCTCATCAGGGGCCCTAGAATCTAAAGGGCTCACAATCACTTTGAGAGATGGATTACTAAAGGTAGTAGCTGGGGTATTGACGGTGATGAAAGGCACTAGAAGAAATAACTTGTACTATTTAAATGGAAGTACAGTTATTGGATCAACATCAACAGCTTCTGCGAAAGATGCAGATTCAGAGGCTACCAGGTTATGGCATATGCGATTGGGACATGCTGGTGAAAAAGCTTTGCAGACATTGGTGAAGCAAGGCTTATTGAAAGGTGCAAATTCTTGCAAAATGAAATTCTGTGAACATTGTGTTCTGGGCAAGCAGAAGAGAGTAAAATTTGGTCCAGCAATTCACAATACGAAAGGAATTCTGGACTACGTTCACAGTGATGTGTGGGGACCTACCAAAGTGGCTTCTTTGGGAGGTATGCACTATTTTGTCACTTTTCTTGATGATTATTCAAGAAAAGTATGGGTGTATCTAATGAAAAGAAAAAGTGAAGTTTTGGATGCATTTCTGAAGTGGAAGAAGATGGTGGAGACTCAGACAGGTCGAAAGGTCAAACGACTTCGATCAGATAATGGTACTGAGTACAAAAATGATCCATTTCTACAAGTATGTCAAGATGAGGGCATTGTGCGACACTTCACTGTTCGAGATACACCACAGCAGAATGGGGTGGCAGAACGCATGAATCGGACTATACTGGAGAAAGTTCGATGTATGTTGTCCAATGCTGGATTGGGCAAGGAATTTTGGGCTGAGGCAGTTACATATGCGTGCCATCTAATTAACCGATTGCCATCAGCTACAATAAATGGAAAAACTCCGATGGAGATGTGGACTGGTAAACCTGCTACTGATTATGATTCTTTACATGTTTTTGGTTCCACTGCATATTATCATGTAAAAGAATCTAAGTTAGACCCAAGAGCAAAGAAAGCATTATTCATGGGTATAACTGGTGGTGTAAAAGGATACCGTCTCTGGTGTCCTGATACAAGGAAGATTGTTTTCAGTAGAGATGTAACTTTTGATGAATCAACCATGATGAAGAACGAGGATTCACAAAAGGATGACAAAACCAGTAGTACTTTGCAGCAGGTGGAGTTTGAAAAGGTTAATGATGATCCAGCTAATATTGAAAGAACAAATGATGAAGAAGTTTCGACCCAAGAACTTCTACAGCAACAAGATTCAATTGCATATAGGAGGCCAAGAAGAGAGATTCGTAAGCCTGCTCGCTTTGACGATATGGTGGCCTATGCACTTCCAATTGCAGATGATGATGTTCCTTCCACTTACACAGAAGCAATAAGTAACTCTGATGGTGTAAAGTGGAAGCAAGCTATGAATGAAGAAATGCAGTCTCTTCATAAAAATAGGACTTAGGAGTTGGTGAGACTGCCCAAGGGAAAGAAGGCAATTGGATGCAAATGGGTATATGCAAAGAAGGAAGGATTTCCTGGTAAAAATGAAATTCGATACAAGGCTAGATTGGTAGCAAAGGGTTACGCTCAGAAAGAAGGAATAGACTACAATGAAGTGTTTTCTCCAGTTGTGAAGCATTCGTCTATTCGGATTTTGCTAGCCTTGGTTGCGCAATATGACCTTGAACTAGTTCAGCTTGATGTGAAGACCGCGTTTTTACACGGTGATTTGGAAGAGGAAATCTATATGACTCAGCCAGATGGATTCAAGGTTGCTGGAAAAGAAAATTGGATTTGCAAACTGACAAAGTCGCTTTATGGATTGAAGCAATCTCCGAGGCAGTGGTACAAGCGATTTGATCAGTTCATGAAAGGGCAAAGGTACACAAGAAGTAAATTTGATCATTGCGTGTATTTTCAGAAGCTACAAGAAGGAACTTTCATATACTTGCTCTTATATGTTGATGATATGCTAATAGCATCTAAGAGCAAAGTTGAGATTGAAAGATTGAAGACTCAACTCAATCTCGAGTTTGAGATGAAAGATCTAGGAGAAGCTAAAAAGATTCTCGGCATGGAAATATGTAGAGATAGAGCTCATGGCAGAGTTAGCTTGTCTCAGAAGCAGTATTTGAAGAAAGTACTACAGCAGTTTGGTATGAACGAGCAGACCAAACCTGTAAGTACCCCGTTGGCTTCTCATTTCAAGCTTTCTGCATAACTATCTCCTTCGACGAATACGGAACAAGAATACATGTTGCAAGTTCCGTATTCTAATGCAGTGGGTAGCTTGATGTATGCAATGGTGTGTACAAGACCCGACATTTCACAGGCAGTTAGTATAGTGAGCAGGTATATGCATAATCCTGGAAAAGGACATTGGCAAGCTGTGAAATGGATTCTATGGTATATTCAGAAGACCGTGGATGTTGGATTACTGTTCAAGCAGGATAATACACTTGGTAAAGGTGTTATTGGGTACGTTGATTCTGACTATGCCTGTGATTTGGACAAGCGAAGATCAACCACCGGTTATGTGTTTACACTTGCTGGAGGACCAATAAGTTGGAAGTCTACACTACAGTCTACAGTTGCATTGTCAACCACAGAAGCCGAGTACATGGCTGTAACAGAGGCTGTAAAGGAGGCTGTTTGGTTACAAGGTATGGCTAAAACCTTGGGGTTGGTTCAGGAGCATATTAACGTGTATTGTGATAGTCAAAGTGCTATTCATTTAGCAAAGAATCAAGTCTATCATGCACGTACAAAACATATCGACGTACGATTCCATTTTGTGCGGGAAATTATTGAAGAGGGGAAAATTTGTCTTCAGAAGATCAAGACTGCAGATAATCCCGCAGATATGATGACCAAGGTGGTAACAGCAACCAAGTTCGAACATTGTTTGAACTTGATTAATATCCTGCAAGTTTAACAGTTGAAGAAGGCACTATCAAGTATTGTTGTCAAAAGCAGAAAGAATTGTGTGAAGATAAGATTATCCTAATCAAATCTTCAAGGTGGAGATTATTAGAATATACCCATACCCCATACCTTGCCCATACCTTTCCCATACCTACCCATACTTTGGAAAGGTCAAAGTTATGGGCACCAAATATTTATTTAGTGTTGGGCATGGGAAAATAGCAATTTTTGGTCCCTAAGTGAATAGTGACTTTGCAAGGTGGCCCTTGAATCTCAACTATAAATAGGCCAACCATTGCTCATTCTCATCATCCCACATTTGCCATTCTCTACTTAAGGCATTGTTCTCTCTCCCTATTTGTAAAGTTTCACTTGTATTTTTGGAGTGAAATATATTTGGTAGTGCCCGAGGACGTAGGCAAGATTTGCCGAACCTCGTTAAAATTCTGGTGTTCTTTACTATTTATTGTTCATATTTTGTGAATTTGATTGTAGTGATTTATTGTGCTATTAAATTACGATAGAGGGATATTCTGGCTAGGAAAGACTTGGTACTTAAGTGATCCTCGTGATCCACCTCTCTTTCCTGGGAATTGAACTTAGTGTGATTTTTTAGTACAATAATTTTACTCTTTCACACGCTTCCGCGCAACAAATAATCTTCATTCGTCAAGAAACATTTTCAACATTAAGCACTAGCATGATTGAAGCAACCCAGCGGATTAATGGCCACCACTTATTTTAAAGTTAATTCCAGCTTCAAGTTGATTTTGAAACCTGAAATTGAAGCACAAACCGAGCTTCATTTTTCTTCCTTTATCGATATTGATTTCTTTAATAAACAAGTGTGTGAATTAAGTTTTATATTTCCTCTATTCAGTTCCAAAATTAGTCCTCTTCAATCTCAGTGAAAATTAAAGCCAAAACTTAACAAATTCAATTTGGTTAAAAAGAATCTAACCTAAACTTCAAAATCTCAACTTATCACCTTACATGACACCTTCTAACCTTTTTTTTTTGGTCTTTTAATTATAAAATTTTAACCAAAACCCTGCCTTCTCCAATTATTTGATAAAAAAATATTAATTCAATTTTTTAATAAAATCTAAACAGGTTTATTAGCTTGAAATCATAGCACCTAAGCCACATCAATTTTCCTACAAGAAAACATCAATAAAGAACAACCTTGAAAGTTTTATCTTCAAACCACGTTCAAAGAAATCAAAAGGTTAAAACTTTTACACTTTGATACACAAAACCCAGATCCTATAATTCCTAAAAATCTAAACTTTGAAGTTAAAAAAGAAGTAGTAATAAATCTTAAACAAAAAAGAAGAAGATGATGAAGAAGAAGAAGAAGAAACTAACCTTCTTCAACTGATTTGGCTGCATCTTCTCTTTGATATACTCCGAAAGTTAAGATAAAGAAAATTGAGGAAGAGAAAAGGAATAATAGAAAAGAAATGAGAGAGAAAAAGACACTGCATCAAAACAGACTTTTAGTGGCATTTTCCCAAGTGCCGCGAAAAACACCACTATAGTGATCGCCGCTAAATTTTACGGCGTTTATCTGAAAAAAAGCTACAAATGATCAAGACTTTTAGAGGTGTTTATTTGAAAAAAAGCTACAAAAGATCAAGACTTTTAGCGGTGCTTTTTTCACAAATACCGCTAATTTTGGCAGATTTGAAACGTTCATTTTTCACCAATTTCCAACCCTTTCTGTATTAAATCCAACCAAAAATAGCAAATATAGAATGAAATCCAACCAAAAATAGCAAATGTAGCATAAAAAATACAATCAAAAACATTAAATCTAAATGATACTTCAAATTCAACGAAAGATCTATAATATAATTAATAAATTAAATAATATTCTTACAATAATGTTAAATGTGACAATGTTAAAAATATTCTTACGAGGAGAAAACTAATGTAACACCCCGATTTTTGGGGCCTAAAAGAGTTGGGCTTTGAGTTTGGGATTTGGATAGAAGGAAACCTGAAAAATTAGGAAGTTTTAAATATTACCGTTTAAGAAAAAAAATTTTGAATTACTACTAGAAAATTTTTACTATATTATTACGGATATTTTAAATTTTTATGAAATTTTAATTAGTATTATGAGATAAAATTGTTATTAGAAAAATATTACTGTATGTGTGTTTGAAAATTTTTATGAAAATTATTATTTGCTGTATTATTGGTATTTGAAATTTTTATATGTTTATGAATTATTATTATTATTATTTAGTATGTTTAGTCTAGTAATTAAATAAATTACGATGGATTTATTGTGTGGGAAAAGGCTTGGGTTCGATTTAAGACTCTAGAGAAATTTTAATTTTATGCTACCTTAGGGAATTTGGGCAGTAGGCCTTATTAATAATTTGGGCTGAGTTTTAACATAAAGGAGCACCTGGCCTAGTGGCTAAGCATGCTACGTAATGGGAAGGAGAGTTGGGGTTTGACTCCCAACATGTGCAAAAGAGTTTTATTTTTCTTTATATCAGGGAACGACGCAGGAAAGTGTTATATAAAGTTGGGGTTAAAAAGTAACACAAAAGGAAAGCTCGACCCAGTGGTAGAGGCATTGGAAGTGTGGTATAGTGCCTAGGTTCGAGGGTTGGCACACGCAAAGGCTTGTTTTTTATTTTAAGAAGCCAGATCACACTAAATTAAGGTTTAAGAATAATTGCGACCGAGCCATGTCACAAGAAGCGTCTGTGGCTCAGTGGTAGCAGCGTGCTGGGCATATGGAGAGGGTGCAGGTTTGAGTCCATACGCGGGAAGCATGGTGCAGTGATCAGTAGCATGGGCGTGGGCGTAAGGTGAACGGAGGTCTAGGGTTTGAGCTGCAGTTCGCGCACGCAAGGTTTGGATTTTTGCTGCATGCGTGGGGAAGGAATTGGGGTCTGATCAGGACTCTTGGCAGCATGCTGAAGCGGTGCAAGCAGGTGGATAAGGCTGCTGATCGGTTGGGAGTTTGAATGAAATTCAAACTTCGAATTTGGCCAAAAATCAAGGAGCAAATTAGGGAATTGGAATTTAAAAAGAATTACTATGCCGAAAGGCACTCTTTCGGCCATAGCTATATTAAATGCCGTATATTTTAGATTCTTTTTTTTTCTTCTCCTATTTTCTATTCTTTTCTTTCCTTCTCTCATCTCTTCCCCTCTTCTCTTTTCTTTCTCCTCTTACCGATTCTCATCCTATCTTTTTGCCGAACCTAAATCCTTCATATTCTTCTTCTTCTTTTCTCTCATAAATCCTCAACAAAACTGGTTAGCCGAATTTCCATTGAAGCCAAACCTCGTATCTTGTCTTCCAAAACCGAAATTTTACTACTTTGAGGTACTGCAAAGGCCAAACCCTTGGTTGAGTATTTTCCCTCCTTGTGCGGTGGTTGGATCTACAATCGATTGGGAGTAGCGTCATAACGATATAGGTAAACGCTCGAATCTTTCTTTCGTTATTCATGAATTAAGGTAAAAGCCGAAAAACCCCTATATACAAAAGGTGCCTGTTGATTGTACTCAAAGGGTTTAGTGGTGATATCTGATTTGTTTTCCTATAGTGTGGATTAAAGGCTACTAATCGAGGGCTTGGATATTTGGAACAACCAAATTAGATCTAGTCCATTTTTTCGGCAAAGGTAAGAACACTAGTGCTTAAAGTGTTAATGGTCGATTTTTAGTAAGGAGTTTTGCAGATAAGTTGCTATGGATTCATAGTTAACGTATTAGTAATTGATTGTAGGTAGTTCGTGTGTGGAACTCGTCAATGTTTCATCGCAAACAGGTGTGTAAACGACACCCGCTCATAAACTAGATCAGCAAAAGCCGAAAAGCTGAAATGTCGAAAAGTCGGTATTCGTGAACTTGCGAGCATGCGAGCGCTCGGGAGGGGGTTTGTTTGTTAATTTTGGTAACCATAAGTGGTAAGAGTGCAAAGTGTGCAATTTTGTGCACTTTGGTATATTTGGGCTTAATGGGCCGAAAACGGGGTAGTGGGCTAACAGGCCCAATTCGGTAAAAATGCTCAGTAAGTATTTCTGTTAATGTGTTAATGGTTATAATATGTGTGTAAACTCTAGAATAGTAAATTTTACTAAAATACCCCTAAGTGTGAAAATTACCATTTTACTCCTAGGTGCAAAATGACCGTTATACCCCTAGGGTTAATTTTGACTGAAATGCAAGATATTCTGATTCTGTTTGTTGTATGCCATGACATGTATATCTGTTGCATGGGATCTGGGTTATGTTATGGAGGAAGAACCCGTTCTGGTGGCTGTGCCACATACTCTGATATAAGCAGTTTTGCTGCGGATTATAGTTAGTGTTGTAACTGATGCTAACACTGTAAGTGTAAGGATGGCGTGGGTGATTTATTCCCCACAGGAAGTGTAGGGATGGACGGAGGTAAGTGCAGGGTTGGATGGGGTTATCATGCATTAATCATATGAGGCTGTTTTGTTATGGGCCAACTGTATTGAAGTGGGCCCAACTATGTTAATATGGGCAAGGCCCAATATATCTCGACTTGTAATAGGGCTACGACCCAGATTCATACTGATATGGGCTAGGCCCAATATACTCTGATACTGTAAGGGGTTATGGCCCAGATTAATATTGATATGGGCTAAGGCCCAGTTAACACTGATTTCTGAATAGGGCTAAGGCCCAGTAAAGCTTGAACCGATTTGGGCTCTGGTTGGGATACTTTACACACTAAGTTTTCCAAACTCACCTCATTTCTCTTCCATCCTTGTAGGTGAGCCCTAGTTGGTGGACTTGGAGCTGGGCGAGATTCAGAGTGGCCACGAAGATTAAGTTTCTGTTTTCTTTAAAATAAGTTTCGCATTTATTATTTTGATTATTTTTATTCTGGTTTAAGTTGTAATAAGGCCGCTCTTTTTATTATTTTTAATATTTTAGGTTATTAAATTGGTTAGCTCTAAGGTGCGCTTTATAAAAGTTACTTATTTTCAAAATATCACGATTACCGAGCAAAGCTTCCGCAACGTAAATGTTTTCAAAGGAAATAAATATTTTAAATGGACTTAAACTTAATTTGTTGTTCGTGGACAAGTAATATGCTTTAAGTGTGGCAATAGATATGTGCATGTCTAGGATTGGATCCATGAAGAGCTTGGTACTTAAGCAGTCCAATAGACTCACCTCCTCTTTTCTGGCTTCCTACCTGGTGCACAGCTTCCATTCACTTTAATCTATAACGAAAATATTCTTTTCAAAGATTTTTAATTAAAACATGAGTTTTAACGCTTCAATAAGTTTTACATCAAGAAGGGTTTTCAATGAAAACATGGTTTTCAAAAAACACTTCAATGCAACACGCCGATTTCGACCGTAACGTCTGGGCCGGGTTTGGGGTGTTACAACTAATGTCTAGGATGGTGGCTTTTGCGACTGCTGAAACATCTGCATCATTTACTGAAGTTGTAGCTAGAGCTCATCGTACTTTCTGCTCTGCTCTGCTCTACTGCCATCACTGCTACCTCTGCCTCCCTTGCTGCTACCGCTGCCTCTCTCTCTACTGCCTCCGCTCTAAGTTGTTGCTGGAGTTCTTCATATTTTCTTTGAACCTTGGCAATTTGCTCAACTGTGCTCGCTTGCATCTGAGCTATCTGGTCTCTTAACCTATGAACTTCAGCTTGAGCTTGACTCCCGGAAGGCATGTATTGCTGGGAGCTGGACCCAAAATATTGGGTCGGGGTAACACCAGATCTTTGAAATCGAACCCGACTGTACCTTTCTGGACCCAAACTTTAGTGATAATTCTGTTATCAATGTTCTCAAGATTAACAAAACTATCAGTCGAAGAAATCGCTTCGTACTCCGCCTTCTTCTCCTTTAGTTTCTCCTAATAAATCAATCAAAGAGTTAGAAACGGAATATATAATAAAAAGGAATGCAACATAACTTAACATTATTTAAAACTACTAACGACGAATAAAACCATTATAATTAAACATTATAAATATTTATAATAAATCAAATTTTATTAAGTAAATATACCATAAATTCTCCAGCTTCGAATGTCATAGGAGATCCATCTTTCTTCTTATGTGTAATCTCAAAAAGCGGAAGGCGTCCAACTTTTTGATCTGACGAGACTTCCTACAATATAGTAGTAAAAATATTATTTAATAGTAGAAAGTCATTAATAGTTGCAAAATTAATAAATTCATAATACCTCGGCCTCAGCTACAGAAGCAAAACTTCTAGACCCTGCCGTGTGCGTGAATTTTTGTTTTTTCCTGCTGCTTGTTCCAACTCGTTCACGGTCCTACATAATGAAATTATTATTACATATATAGTAAACACTATATATAAGAGTTTAGAAATACGTAATACCTCTCATTTATTTGAATTCCAAAATCTAATCGCATCTTCCCATTGGTACCTCAGCATTCCCGGCGGGACATTTCTCAATTTTTCCTCGAAGCTTATGTCTTTCTTAAAATATAGTTTTTTCAAATTGCTTTTATGGTCTCTCCATTTTTTACCCAATACCTTCTTGATATAGTCATCGGAGACCTTTAAAGAAAATCTTTCCTAAAAAAACACAAAGTTTAGAATGTAAATATAAATGAAAGTTAAACCGAAGTATTATAAATTACATTCACGTTTTGTTACCTTAATATTATCGAGAGCTTGATTTTTGTTGCTATCAAGCATATGATGCCATGATTCGTAGTTGATGGGCAACATATTAGCATTTCGTGCTATAATGCCCAAATAGCCTGCTAAAAGTTGAGCTTCAAATCCAACAGGCTGACCATGACTGTTTCTACTTACTTTGACACGCTCGACAGGATTTAATTCGTGTAAATCTTTAAGTAGCGTACGTCCTCGACCTCTGCGTGTCCCACCACTTTCAGCTGAAAAACGATACATTATTATTATATTAAAATTGAAAAAATAAATCAATAATAAAAGTCAACACACATGTAAAATAAACTTAACATTACTTTGAAATTCTGCAGGCTCGTCAAGTGTCTCTGGCACATTCGAAGATCCAACAACTGTTTGTTGTTCACTATTTGTTTTTTCTGAATTTGGAGTATTCTAGACAATACTTAAATCTCGTAATCTTTTTCTACGCATTTTTCCTGCAATACACATAAAATAGTTGAAATTTTAGTAACAAATTACAACAATAATAGTACATGTAAAATAGTTAAATTATATAACATGACCAAGATTAAAATTATAGTATTACATATAATTAAAAAATCGTAAAGTCTTACTACATCATTATTCGTAAATATCTTCATCTACATCATGTCGAACCCATTGATGTTGTGTACTAGTACTAGGGATATTTTCATCTAAGTTTTGTTCTGGAAAAGGCAATGTTTATGATCTTTCGACGATGTCATCTCTACTTCCATTACCCATGTCAAACAAGTCTCTAGGGGTGTTCCGGAGTACAACATGCCAACCCTCATCAGTTGGATCTTTCGAATAAAAAACTTGTTTCACTTGAGAAGAAAATACATATGGCTCGTCCATCAATTGTTGTCCAGTGTGAATCAAGCGAGAGAAATTAACCATTGTAAAACCAAATTGATCTTTTTTAATTCCGCGAGCAGTATTAACATCAACCCAATCACACCGAAATAAGACAACTTTCTATCTGCCATAGTAATCCAACTCAATAATGTCGGTAAGAAGTCCGTAATACTCCACATTACCCTCAACCGGATTACTGTCCCTAGCACTAGCATAACTTGTAATTGAAGAATTAACAACAATTCCACAATTTTTAGTTCTCCTCATTCTCTCGTGATATTTTGTATGAAATCTGTATCCATTGATGAGGAAGACACTATATCTTTTTATTACTCTGTTCGGACCTTGGGAAAGTAATTTAACTTCGTCATTGATGTCCTTCCCACTCCAAACCTATTGAATCGAAAGTAAATTGAGAAATTATAAATGTATTATGTAAAAACATTCTTATTTGATTAACTAAATTTCGCGATTATATGTAACTTATTAACTTCAGTTACATACCTTTTGGCTTAACCATTCATGAAAAGATTCTATGAATAACTTATTAATCTCTCGATGTTGTAATCTTTGAGAGCGTGCACAAGATCTCAAAATTTGTTTGTACTCACTATGTTAAAAACAAGTTTAATTGGTTAGAAGATAAACAAATCAAAATGACGAATATGTGAGGAAATATTAGAACTTACTTGCGTAATGGTTCAATTGAATCGTGGTGAAAAAGTACATATCGATGTGCTTGTATCCACGATATATCATCTAATTCTGCAATTTCAACTTTTCCAATTGGTTCTCCATAACTTTGGAATAAATAAGTTTCGGCTAAGTTATGATCATTAAGCCCAGCATTTCTACTTGGTCTATTTAATCGTGTTTTAACATCTTCTAAATATCTAGAACAGAAGGTCATGCACTCCTCTGCCAAGTAGCCTTCAGCAATTGATCCTTCTGGATAATGCTTATTGCGACAATAAGACTTCAATTTGCTTAGGAACCTAAACACGATATATAATATTTATCAAAAGCTGTAACTAAATGTATAGAGGTGAATGAATGAATACTTGACAAATAAATTAGCACCTTTCTATAGGATACATCCATCGATAAAAAATCGGTCCACCAAGTATTGCTTCGTGAGAAGAGATGGATTACCAAGTGCACCATAATAGTGAAGAAGGAAGGTGGAAAGATCTTCTCCGAATTGCATAAAGTCAAAGCAGCTCGATCCTGTACTTTCTCAAGTTCTTCAACATCCAAAACTTTGCCACAAATAGCTTTCATTATATTGGATAGTTCAATTATATAGGACGTTACATTTTTTGACATACAGCATCGTAAAGCAACTGGGAGTAAATATTGCATCAAGATGTGGTAATCATGTGATTTTAATGAATATAATCTTCGATCTTTAAGACTCACAAATCGAGATATATTTGACGCATACGCATCTGGGACCTTTATATCCTTCAACACCATGCAGAACACTTCTTTCTCTTCTTTTGACATTGAAAAAATAGAATGCGGCAACTGATATTTCCCATTCGGAAGTACTTGAGGATAAAGATCACACCGAATTCTCATGTCAACTAAATCAAGTCGACTCTGAAGATTGTCTTTTGATTTTCCATCGACATTCAAAATTGTCCCAATTATGTTCTCGCAGACATTCTTCTCAATATGCATGACATCAAGATTGTGGCGTAAAATGTTGTGCTCCCAATAAGGCAACTAAAAAAAAATACTCCTTTTTTTCCACAAGTCCGCCTCATTAGGATCATCCTCTTCATCAGATTCATCACCAGGTTCATCCCTCAATCTTCTCTTTGTTTGCGTGTTAGGTGGTTGATTCATCTTTCCATAACTAAAATTGATATCTTTTAACATGAATAAGATTTTAGATCCAATAGTCTACTCAGGAGCTCCTCTGTACTCTTTAGTACCGTCAAATAGAGTCCTCTGAAATCTAAATTTATGATTTCCATCTAACCACCGACGATGGCCCATGTAAGAGAACTTTTTCCCATTATACAACCACTTCGAACAAATTTGCGCAGCATAACAAGGACAAGCATAACGTCCTTTAGTACTTCAACCTGATAAATTAGCATAAGCCGAGAAATCATTAATTGCCCATAACAAAGCTGCACGTAAATTAAAGTTCTCCTTTCTCAATACATCATATGTCTCAACACCCGACCATAACTGTTTTAACTCTTCAATAAGTGGCTGCAAATAGATGTCAATATCATTTCTGGGACCTTTCTCTCCAGGGATAATCATTGATAAAATGAATGAAGATTGCTTCATGCAAATCCATGGAGGCAAATTGTAAGGAACAAGCACTACAGGCCAAGTACTATATGAAGTACTCATGATTTTAAAAGGATTAAAGCCGTCAGCTGCTATCTCAAGCTTCACATTCCGAGGATCGTTTGCAAAGCTTGAAAATTTACTGTCAAATGATTTCCAAGCTAAGAATTCGCAGGATGTCTTAATAATCCATCATTGATTCGTTGTTTGTTATGCCACCTCATAGAATCAGCTGTCTTTGACGACATGAAAAGCCTTTGAAGTTTTGGTATCAGGGGAAAATATCGCAAAACCTTGACTGGCTTTTTTCTTAACTGTGCCCCACCTTCATTTGCATTCATATCTTTTGTATTCCTATCCATCCAACAAGACTTACCGCAAACATGACTAGACTGTTGGTTTTTCTGATCACCCCAGTACAACATGCAGTCATTTGGGCAACTATGAATTTTATCGTACCCAAGGCCCAAATCTTTTATTAGTCTCTTCATATCTTGACAAGACTGAGGGATTTTTGCAATCAGAAACATCTCTCTCAGAAACTCTAGCAGCATTGTAAAAGAGTTTTCGGTCGACCCTCCTAAACATTTTAAGTGAAATAGACGAATGCAGAAGGACAATTTCGAATATTTTGACCCCTCGTAAAGTTCTTCATTCATTTCATTAAGTAAATTGTAGAACTTCGCCGGTTTTTCATTTGGCTCCTTATCAGGTGCACTTGTTCCCGTTTCACAAAAAAAATTTCCACCAATATTACAATCATCGAATGCAATAAAGTCAGCTGGAAACGATTGCTCACCATTATTGTGAATATTAAATACATCCCGCAACATATCTTCCATGTTATCTTGTCTAACATACTGATGGTAAGCAGAATCAGGATAAGTCGGATTAATCGTTGAAGAAGTTCCACTAGATGTACACTCTCCATGGAAAATCTATTTTTTATACCCCCGAATAAAACCATCAACAATTAGATGTTCGTAGATAACTTCACGATAATGCCAATTGATGTTGCCACACCTCTTACACGGGCAAAGAATCATATTCTCTTGGCTTGCATTTGAAATGCAAAATTTAGAAAAGTTTGTACTCCATTTCGATAGGCGTTGCTTACCCTTGACAAATTTATCCAACTCCTATCCATTTCGTAGTTCTTGAAATCTAAAGTTTACAATAAATTACACGGGTAAATTGTTTATTTATAAGTATAATTAAGTTATGTAAGTTATGATATGATACATATTTATGTATTATGTAAGTTATGTAAGTTATGAAATTTGATCTTTAAATTATGTTAAGTTATGAAATTTCATCTTTAAATTATGTTAAGTTATGAAATTTGATCTTTAAATTATGTTAGTTATGTATTATGTAAGTTTTTTAAATTATGTAAGTTATGTATTATGTAAATTATGAATTATGTAAGTTATGAAATTTGATCTTTAAATTATGTTAAGTTATGAAATTTCATCTTTAAATTATGTTAAGTTATGAAATTTGATCTTTAAATTATGTTAGTTATGTATTATGTAAGTTTTTTAAATTATGTAAGTTATGTATTATGTAAATTATGTAAATTATGTGAGTTGCTAGTAAACTTAAAAATAAAACTTTACAATTGATAATAGTTATAATTATTTATTTTAATGTTAATGGAATAATAAAGTTATTTTTGGAGAATATAAACACTCTCGACTAATAGGCCACAATTTAAGTTTTGGAGTTATTTAAATTTTGACAACTCTCATACTTTTTTTTTGGGATAAATCTCAAAATTATATATGAATTTTGATCCAATGTGCAATCTGATACATAAACTTTGATTTGATGTAATTATGTACATATAGCTTTGATTGCTATTCATATACATATATGAAATTTTAATTTTGATTCAATCATACACATTTAAAGACACATTTAAAGAAATAAATGTTCAATTTATGTCTATATTAGATAAATATAATTATGTGTATGCAAATATATAAACATAAAATGATGATATATCAATAATTGTGTTAACAATTTGTGAGAATTTGATCAAATCAAATTTTCATGTATAAAATTGCACAAAATCAAAATTTATATATAAAATTGCACATTAGACAATAATTTATGTATAGTTTTAAGATTTATCACTTTTTTGTATGACACATTAGATTTCTTAAAAAAATTATTAGCTCAAAAAAGTGGTGCCAAATAATTTTAATTTCCAAAAATTAGTGTTTCATTGTGGAAGTTTATTTGCATTGAATTACAATAAGTAAGTATTAATTAAATTCTTTTAAATCATTATTCTCATATTCACCTAGACTTATTCATGGCTTGGGTTATTCGGCCTGGCCCAAAGGTTTACCGAAAAATGAGAAGGTTTGGATAAAAATATAGGCCCAAATGGACTTAGTTAAAAAAAAGACTCATTTAGAAAATGAGCTGGGCCTCAAGTAAGACTTTTTAGCCTAAGCCCAACTCGACTCTATCCGAATATGCCAAAAAAAAAACCTATTGTTTTCTTGCTTCTTTTTGCTTTTTTTTTACTATTTTGTTGCTACTTTATTTCTTTTTTTTTTCACTATTTTGCTATCATTTCACTATTATGTTGCTACTATTATATTGTTATTGTATAACTCTTGTTTTATTGTTAATTTTGTTAGTATTTTAGAGACGTTTGTTTGTTAAGTTGCACCTATCTTAGTGTTATTTAAGTATACACATATTTTTTATTTTATTTTTAATTTGTTGAGAAACATTTATTTTAATGTTTTTAGTATTTTTTATGTATTATATATTTTTTAAAAATAATATAAAAATTAATATGGGTGGGATGGACTCCTATTTTAACATTTTTATTTGAGTTGAACTTGGACAAAATATTAGACTCATTTTTTAGGTCTAGTTGAATCCAAACTTAGCAAACAGGCCTAGAATTTTGGTTAGACTGATACTCACCTAAATAAAATATTGTAATTCAAATTGAAAAAAACTTGATTCTATCTACCCACATTATTTTTATACTTTTAAATATTTTAGGTTTAAAAGGATTCTATATTTTCATTTTTTACTAATTAAAATAATTCAATTACTCTTTGAAAAAAATTAAATAACAATTTGTAAATGAAGTTATAACATTTCCAATCATTATTTTTGTATAAAATATAAACACAATTTTATCCATTTGAATCTATTTACTTATAATATGTCGAATTTTTTTCAACATATGAATGGTGCTAAATGGAAGGCAATGAAGTGCAACGTTCCAAGCTAAATTCATTATTTGTTTGTATTAAATTATAGAATAAAATTTTAAATATTAAATATACTCTACGTAAATTTTTAAAATCAAAACAATGGTTAAACTGGTTAGATTACTGATTCGTATGATTTAATTAAATAAATTATTAAAAAATATAAAAATAAAATATTTAATAAAAACAGTTCAATCGATTTTTTAACCTAGTTCTACCGGGTTGTACTTATTCGTGGGTCAACCGGTCTGATGCCTCTCTTCGGACAAGTATCTTGGTCGGTTCAAACAACCATGACTCTAAGCCTCTACACTTTGTATATTTGGAATTTAGTCCTCCAACTTTTATTTTCAAGAATTAAATCTCTTAACTTTAGGGATTTAAAAATCCACTTTCAAATTATATATAATCACATAATATTTTAATCGAAAAGCTAATGATATTAACTATTAGAATTGATTAATAAAATTATAAAAATATAAAGACTAAATTAATTTAAAAATTAAAGCATAAATATTAAATCTCAAATTAGCATATTGAAAGGACCAAAATTGAAAATTAACCACTTTTCATAAAAAAAAAAGATTTGCTGAGTGTCTACCATGTGTCTTAAGTAGGAAGGTCGCCTTTAATATATAGATATATGATATGATTAGATATGAACTAATTAATTACATTATAAAAATATACAGACAATTAAAAATTAAAGTATAACGATTAAATATTAAATTTAAGCATTTTAGAAGGAACAAAACTAAAAATTAATCATTTTTATATGAAAAAAAAACAAGTATGGTGAGTGTAGGCCACGTGCTAGTTGTTGGATTCGATGCCCTAAGTATAGTATATTCGTTTTGTATATTTGTATAATTTCGAATAGATTGGTTTAATAAAATTATCCATGAATTAAATTACCAAATTTGCTCATAGTGGCACATACACTCTCTTTGTTTTGTCTATTCTATGATTATGTTTTTTTTTAATCTTTGCTTTCCTATTTTATTCTAAGTATATTGCTTTTATTTGACTTTTACTCTGATCAGTAGAGAAGGAAATGGCAGGTCTGAGTATTGAAGATGGTGAAGAGGAGGCATGGTAGTTTCTTAGCAAATCCAAATCTCAGAAATCGATGTATGAGTTCAGCTTGGTTGGGTGTTTTCTTATGGCAAGCGTCGTTCATTTTCCAATATTGCAGAACATGATAGCAAACCTCTAGCACTCCTTTGGAAGGGTTTTGATATCAGATTTGGGGGAAACGTTATTTGTTTAAATTTTACCATGGGCGCGATGTTGATCAAGTGATTAATAATGCCCCATGGATGTTTAATAACCATCTTCTAATGATTCATCGATTAAAGGAAAATGAAAATCCGATGCAAGTACCTTTTGTTTTTTCTTCTTTTTGGGTGCATGATCTCGTTCTGAGATATTTCTCTAAGAATGTTGCAAAATAATTTGTAAATTTCATCAGAATGTTCCTAGAATATGATGCCAAATAGCTTAACTGGTATTTTAAAAGCATTCCTCGGCTTTTTTACACAGATAATATAAAATAAAAAGTTAAATTCGAAAATGGTATATATGTAGGACTAATTACCAAAATGGTATAGATGGGGTGGTGCATAGGTGGCACCACCCCTATTTTCTGACAACTGTCCCAAACAGTTAAAAAAATATTTTAATAGGTGAAGTTTTGTTGATAGGCGACACTTAAATACCCTGGTTTAGTATATACCCTCTTTTTAATATAGGTATAGTATGTATTTGAGGGTGGTATCATATCAATAGGCAGCACCAGTGGCCCTTATTTGATAGACGACACTAGAAAAGCAGATTTGGGGACCTTATAACCATGGTCCCCCTTTGTAGAAAATAAGAAAAGTAACTAGAAAAAAAAAGGAAAGCAGAGGAGAAGAAGTGAGGGAGAAGAAAGAAAGGTAAAAAAAAAAGGTAGATATTGGAAGATAGCTAAAGGAAGAAAGGAGAAGTAAAAAGAAAAAAAGAAAGAAAGAAAGAAAGAAAGAAAGAAAGGGTAGTAGAATATTTTGTTACTAATTTGTTTAGTTTGATGTTTATTGTGATTTGTTATAAATGTAATTTTTTATGTTGTTTTTAATTTATTTTAAAGTTACTTTGTTAGTAATTATTATAAATTAATTGTTAGTTAGTAATGACACTAGAGGAAAATAGATAAATATTGAAATTAAAAAAAACTTATTTTCTATCATAGATATAGAAAGAAATGACAATAAATTTGACATTGCCTGATGAGATAACAACTTCAGCAGAAAGGGAGAAAGTTGATGGGGTGATGAGAGAAGTGCAAGATTGTAGAATGAAACCGGAAGAAAGCATCATTCAACACCTTATTGTTGTAAATCAAAAGATGCAAAAAGTGTTATGGAAGGGTCATAAGCTAGTTAAAAAGAATAAAGTGCAATACTTGACCCTTAGAGGGACATTAATAGAACGGGAGCATCAAATGATTTTAGACCAACTTTGGAAGACATTGGTACCATGAACCTATTGAAATATAATTATATACTACGTGAAGTTTATATTCTCTTATGGAGCAAGGAAAATAGCGAGACAAAGTTTAGGTTCGTGAAAGTTGACTGAGAAGCAAAATGCCTTTGATATGCCATGGATGGATAAATTAGTTGTTAGGAAATTATCAAGATAATTTATAAATTCAGTACCCATTATAAAGATGGAAGAGGAAGAAGATCCTGAAGAATTTCTAAATTGGATTGTAGAAGATGAATTTGAAGAGAATTCATAATTTAATATAGAAAATTTCCTGGAGGAAGATACAGAATCGAAAATGGAAGAAAATGTAGAAATGAGTGTCGTAACCATTTTTTTGAAAAATAGGTATCGACTTGGATTTTGACAATGAAAATGAATAGAGGAGTCGCCACCGATCCTTTTTGACGATGTGTGATCGGGTCACCTCGTAAAAGTGGTTGTTTTTAATAAATAGTTTGATTTATTTAAACAACAATTTTGGTCTACGCAAATCAAGAAAACAGGTTCGGGAGTCAGTTACGCACGAGGAAGGATTAGCACTCTCGATACGCCCAAAATTGGTACCTAGTTGATTAATTAGTGTCTTAGTGTCGAAGATTGAAAACTTGGAAGACTTTTGAAATACGATCCCTCTTTGTAAAGAAAATGCTTAAATATTAAAGACTTTCGCATCTCAAAATATGAAATGTCACATCCAGTGAGTTAGGACACAACATCTTGAATTTTCGAGAGCGAGCTTGCCTTTTATAAAATTTGTGTATTTTATTAAAAGGGTATTCGATTATTTAGAGTAAACGAGAGAAATCGAAACCCAGTAAGTTAGGGCACGTTTTCTCGAATTCTCAAACACCGAATATTGCCTTTATTTCAAAACAAATTCTTATTTCGAGATGACAAAATGTCATACCCAGTAAGTTAGGGCACAACACTTCGCATCTTCGAGAATAAGCATTTTTCAAAACTCGTATAGTGATTTAAAAAGAATATATTCCATTATTTAGGTTAAATGAGAAAAGTCGAAACCCAGTAAGTTAGGGTACCATTATCTCGAATTACCTAAAACGAGATATTACTTTTATGAAAGAATCGTTTTTAACATATTAAGTAAAAACGTGATTTATAGTAAAATATAAAGCAAATTAGGGTATTAATATGTATAATAACATAATGATAGGTGTGATAGTGTCAAAAAAACAATAACATGAGCAGTTATAAGTGATGAATAAATAGAAATGTTAGTAATATGTAAATATAAACAAATGCATGAGGAAAATAAAACGATCGAATACATGAGTAAATAAATGAAAATGAATAAAACATGGCAAAATAAAAATGGCGATGATAACGTAGACGATAATAATAGCGATAACATAAATAATAATAATATAAAACGATGCGTAGATATATACATAGATGCCTTGAGATATATACGTAATAATAGAAATAAAATATATACGTAGTATTAAAAAAAGAAAATATTCATAATATACATATATATATAAAATATATATGAGATATTAAAATGTATATTCATGGTAAAACATAATATGATATTTACAATATATAAAACTATAATAAAATGATATACACGATATAATTTTAATTTACATGGGCATAATATGAAGTATAATATATAAATATATATTAAAAGTATGTATATATGACACAAATGTATTAACAAAACAATAATATCAAAACTAATAATAACAATAATATATAAATTTATACGTATATATATTAAAGATATATAATAAAACATATATTAATATTAATAATAAACATAGAGGTAAAAATAGATATAACAAAATGTATATAATAGAGTATTTAAATATGTATACATAAAACATATATTAGGAACAACAATAATAATATATATAACAACTATAAGAATATATATAATATGTATATATATAGTATTAATTTAAAAGGGGCTAAATAATAATAAAATATGCTAAAAATAATAATACAAGAATGGTACAATAGAATAATGAATAATATTAAAATAATAAAGAGTAAAAATAATATAGAAAGTTTATTAAATAAGAGAAAGGGACTAAATTTGAAACAAATATTAAGTTTTGGGGCCGATTTAAAAAACTAATAAAGAGAAGGGACTAATTTGAAAGCGCAAATAACATACGAGGTCCAAAAGGGCAATTTACCCGAGCCCTTGAAACGGTGTCGCTGAAGGGAGGACCAACTTGCAAAATGCGATAAACCTCGGGGCTAATTTAAAAGAATTAAAAACTTGATTGCAAAACATGTAAAAACCGGAAGGACTGCGCAAGCAATTAGACCATGCTTGCAAAAACACGCGGATCTTTCGGGCGGACGGGTCGGGTCGTGGATCGGCCCCCAAAACGACGCCGTTTTGGGGGCTTGATGAAACGGCGCCGTTTGCAAGCCCTATATAAGTTAGTTTTTTTTTAAAAAAATTCATTTCTCTATTCTGTTTTAAAAAAAGAAAAAAAACTCCCTCTTCTCCCTTTTCTCTGTTGCCAGCCCAAAAACCTGCGAGGAGCTGACCGTCCGCCGCCGTGTCGTCCCCCGTGCCGGCCACCGTACACGGTGGCCGGAAATCGCTCTTTAGGTAAAATTTCTTTCTCTTTTTTTTGTTTTATATATTTATATATTTAAGGTGTGTTTGTTTTGTTTTTTTTTGCTTATGTGATGTATTTATGCATAGGTAAATATAGAGTATATTCGGCCATGAAATAGAAATTGAAGAGAAAAAAGGAAGAAGAAAAATGGTCACCTTAGCCTTCGATTTTGACTTCTGGGATTTTAGTGTTTGATTCGATTCTATTTTTTTTCTCTTTGATGTCACTAGGGTTGCTGTTTTTAGGGATTGAATGCTTGATTTGTATATATTAAGTTGCCGAGAGAGTTACAATGGTTTTGAACTTGGCCTTTTATAGCCACTTCTTTACAACTTGCTGTTTTTGACTAATCTGTCTCTTCTTCTTTTATTGCTGCAGGCAAACGGTGGTGGAGCAGAGGCCACTTGCATTGGCGATGTGACCGGGGGCGGTGGGATAGGTGATTTAGGCTAGGTTTTTTTTTTATTTTTGTTTTGATTTTAGGGTTTGAATTGGGCTGATGTAATTGGGTTGTTTGGGGTTTGGGTAGGTTATTTTAGTTTTGGGCCTAAAATTGGGCTTGTACAGAGTTTATATGGTTAAATGGGAAGATAAAGTAAAAGTTAGAGACTAGAGAATATTAAGAACTTAAAAGGTTTGAGCATATGAATGAAAAGTTTTGCATATTAATATAATGTTGGTCTTTTTTTTATTAAAGTAATTTTTTTGCTGTTCGAAATTGTATTAAAAATTTTTATTTCTTTTTTAACAGATTTACTATTGAAGATGAATAATCAGTTGTTCCTATGCGTTTATTTTGATGAAATAATTTGGACAATAACAATTGGATATATATTTGAATGCTGCCAACAAATAGCAATGAAATTTAACATAAATGTCTCGGTTGATGATATAAAGGAAAATATTAGTGTAAAAATTGTTAGACGTTATAGGAGAAGGATCTCGAAACTTTTCTACAGCTTTCTAATTTCGACAGATTCCATCAAATTCACTGAGACGAAACTTGTAGACATTGAGACAATGGTCGCTCTTTATTGTGGGAATCAGAACGACCAAAATGCACCGATTTAGTTTTTGTTGAGTTAGCTGGTGTGGAACCAACTAAAGATCCCACTCTGTTAAGTGAAGAACATGGAGCTCAAGAGCCGTGTATAGTGGTTCTGATATCACACGTTGATAGTCAATTGACTGTACATCGGATTGACATCGATCTCAATGCTGCACCCAAAATGGCTATGGTTCGTTATGATGGATACGATAGTAGTAATCCTTCTGATCATGAGGTCGGTAGTGATAATGATCCCGATGTGGACGAGGTCCTGGATGATATTGATGACGAAAGCGTGAGTGATGATAGAAATGTTAACGCATCTTTAGACGAGAACCAGATTCGACGTATTGTGGTATACAATAATCCTGGGGCACACATATCGCTCATAAACTCCAATGCAATGCATGCAGTCGAGTTCTTAGAGTACCCTAATATACTACCTGTTTATTGGCTGGCCATAGATTCTGATCCCGAGGTGTTGTTCGTGGATTACAAAGTCACTGTATTGTAGAGTGTTGGAGGTTAATGAAAGGCTACAATTGGTGGGTACGAGTCGCATTTATCCAAAAGTCACAGATGTGAGGGATACAGAAATTTGTTGGGCCTTACACATGCACTTCAACATGTATGATAAAATATCATTGAAAACTTGATTTCAAAATTATCTGTATATGCATCATGCCAATGGTGAAAGGCATGTCGACCATTGAAGTTTCAATACTGATTACTGAAATGCAAGCATGATCTAGTATTGAGTATCATACTGGAAAACATGGATAGATAAATATATGACAATGGAGTAGTTGTACAGAGATTTTGATACATTGTACAATGAGCTACAGGGGTGGATAGTTGATATGTGAGAGTACATGTCAGGGACTGTCATTGAGTTGGAGACACGACCTTATTATGGCCCGGATGACCAACTACAACCGAGAAAAAAAATTTTCCAATAGATATTCTGAACGTTTGATTCATGCGTGCAAGCATTTCCCTACTATAAGCCATTTGTAAGGGTTGATAGGACCTGACTATACGAAAAATATACACAGATCCTACTTATTGCGGTTGCTTAAGACGTAAACAAGAACTTGCTCTTGATAGCGTTTGCCATTGTAGACAAAGAGAACATGGAATCATAGGAATTCTTCCTCACGAACTTACAGAGGTATGTTATTAGTGACAATAATATCTATATCATCTCCGGTAGAGGGAAGGAAATAATTACCGCCATTAGGCGTTCTGGTGTACCATGAAGAACTGTTTAATGCATTTGGCACATCGCGAATAACTTCCACAGTGAATATAAGAATGCAGAATGGCAGAGACAAATTGTGAAAATGGGTAAATGATGACCTTATATTTTTCAATATATGTTTTAATGTTTTAATTCGAGAATGTAACTTACCTTATCTTAATACATACACAGCGTACGGGTTAAAGCCACACCTTTTCCGACGAAGGATGACTAGACTTGAGAGTGACATGGAAAGTAAAATGAACACACCTTTCCGATAGTGGTTGGGTACCATGGAGCCATGGCAAGGGACTCAAAGTTCCGAAAATGGGTTTTGATATGATCATATTACCACCAACTTAGCAGAGGGGGTTAACTCCATGTTGAGGAAAACAAGACATCTTTCGGTTTCATCTGTGTTCTCGACTACGTTCTACAGGCTAGCTACTTTAGTGCCAAGAATGGGGCAGCAGCAAGTCAACCAGATAGAGGCGGGACACGTATTTGTCAAAGATGTCAGGGATGCAATGGTTGCGAACCGTTAGAGGGTGGGGTCAATGAATGTAGAAATATATTCATGACATTTAATGTTTCGAGTTACGGAGACCATAGTTCGTCAGCCCGGTATACCACCTAGGTCCTACGGGGTTGATATTAGAAACAGACAGTGTGATTGCAGGAGGTTCCAAACACGTCATTATCCTTATGCACATGTCATGGTAGCCTGTGCTAGTGCCTCGCTCAATGTTGAACAACTTATCGATGAGCTGTACACTCTCGAATGCATGTTGCGTGTCTGGGAGAATGAGTTTCTCGTCTTCCTTAACTTGTCTATATAGGAGGTGCATTCGACGACTTTCGAGCTTGTCCAGGCAAAATGTTACATAAGAATCCGAAAGGTCATCCGCAATCAATCAGAATCCATAATAAAATGGACATTAGTGAGAAAACCAATGGGAAGCTTTATTGCGTATGCAAATTAGTTGGGCATTATCGGAGTAAATGCCTACAACGAACCTACCATATTGGATAATCGTCGCGATCGGGTAGGAATTGAGCTAATGTACTCTAATGTATCGAATTTATATTACAAATTTTGTTCCAAGTTTGTTACAAATTTTGGTGCAATGAATCTAATTTATACATGTATGTAAGTCGATAATTTATATATTCCAAGTTTGTTCCAATACATGTCATTTAAAATTACAAACTTTGTATTTTGTATTTATATTTTACTACAATTAAACAAATACAAACTTGACTATTTAAATTATAGAAACTCCAAAAATTGATGGTTTGATGGTGTGGTCCTAAAAATATGTTTTTGTGGTGATTGGCGTTCACATTGCGCGACGATGAATGTTTTCCTTACTCGAACCTGGGGGTGTGTTAAACATAGTAGAAAAATTGTATGCCCCAAACGTTTACCTGAGAAAAGTGGAGTACTGCGTGGTAATGGGTTGGAGATATCCAACGTCATCGTTGATCTTGAATCAAGTATATCAAAACTGGATCTGGGAAATGCTTAAAATTGGCCTTCAGCCATGAAAACCTCAAATTTGTAAATTTCGACTCAGTATCACCGAGCGAGACTCCTAGTAGGTTATCACAAAGGGTGATCGGCTCAGAGATCGTACTTACACCCGTTACCACACTCCCGTCGATTAGGAGCCCGAGTTACAGTACAACATCCTCTAGAGTGATAGTGCACTCCCCACACGACAAATGAAAAGTGTGGGTCTCCGGGCGCCACCGCTCAACCAAAGCAGATATTAAGTCATACCGCAAATCAAACATCTGGATCAATGCTGCTAACCTAAATCCAGCTAACTCCAAGTATGGCATTAGTCGTTCATCCAAGGGATATCTTAAACCATTCACACGACCCCTTAATGCGCGGTACGGGCCCTGGCATTATTAAATTACAGAAATAGTTAATGTAACATAATTTAGTTTTGTAAATGACGTAGAACTTTTTATAAGGGAACCCGTAAATAACAAATAACAATTTATTACCATATTTAATCGTGTTTGATATGTGATCATCGTTATTAATTAAAGAACTCATTTCGATATTTGCAATTTTAAACAAAGAGTTAAATTAGTTTGTTACAAAAAACACATTTCGATAAACCATTTATCATCCATTTTCACGATATCCTTAAGGGTCTTGTCCCATCGATAGAGTAGCAGGCATCAGTCCCTTCCATGCTAGATCGATGTTGCCTGTCAGGTAGGCACAAGCACTGTCGGTGCCGCCTGTTAGGTAGGCTGAACCAAGTTCTCCTCGAGTTATGTGGTAAAAGGGTTATACGGGTAAAACAGGTTTAAAATGGGGTTATATGGGGGGTATTTTTTGTTTTGATGTTGCTTACCATATGCTCAACTTTGGTTAATTTTTTTTTCATATTAGAAAATTGAAACTATCAGTTTTAGGGTGGTGGTGCCGCCTATCCACTACCCTCCTCCGTGTTACCAATACCATTCCTGTAAATAATTTTGGGGGAAACATATTTTCGGAATTAATATTTTTTTTATATTATCTGTGTAAAAAAGCCGCATTCCTCTAACCTTTTTTCATCCAATCTAAAAGGGTAATTGCTGCATCAAGTCATTGAATGTTTTATATAAATACTTCAATTCAATATATATCTTTATTAAAAAAACAGCCAGTGATTGGAGGTAGTGACACGACATTGGCATCATTGACATTTACTGTTTAAAACGAGTCATTTACGTACATAATTTTCAAAATGGTCATTTTTATAAATAATCAAAAGTTTTAGGTCATTTTTATATATAAAAAAAGCCTAATAACTACTACTAATAGCATTGCTTAAAGTAAAAAATATAGAATATCTAAAAAAACAATCAACAAAACGTTTTTACCTTTTTTCGTATTATTTCAGAAAAAAAAGTAAAAATTTTTTAAATTGATAATTTATTTTCTTTGTTTTTCCGGGAACACATAATATATAAATCATTTTTCTGTCCTTGTTCGTAGAACATAAACTCCGGCCCGCGAAAATTTCATATTGTTGCTGGAAAATTCATAAATTTCCAGATTCTGACGATAAATCCCAGATTCCGGCAATGCTATTTTTCGTTTTTAAATTCTGATTATGATTCCTTTCACTTATCGATTAACCGCTCAACTTCGATTGTTCATCTTGCTCATCTCCATCACACCAAGTTTCATCCCTTCACCAAGCCCTGACAATATCGATAATTCGAACTTGAAACTCAAACAAAGTAATTGAAGAAGAAGACAGGAGTAGTGACCACAATCGTGAAGTATAACTTGTAGGCAGTGGCTTTAAAGGCTCAATTCCCTCCAAATCCCTTCTTTTCCTTTTTTAATGGGTATTGAAATTTCCAGAATTGTTTGAAGTATAGGTTTCTCAAAATGGGTTTGTTAAGAAATTTATGGATAGCTTTGAGAGATAAACCAGATCTTTCCTTCATTAACGACATTGCTTAAGAAACTTTTGGATTTCTAAAATTCTTTTTAAAAGCCACGAAGCTCTAATAAGACCAGATCTGTGAGCAGCGACGATGTTGCTATACGAGGAGGCTTCTTCTCTTCGTTGGTTACCGGAGTTGATTTACGAGCGGGGCTTTTGTGGTTAGTTGCTTTCATGGAGCCTTGCCACCAGTCCATTGCCTCCTTATTTGCTTGGCACAAGGCATTGAAAGAATAACTAAGTGATGGATGGAAGTGTTTGGCTCCCTAGAAAGTGAGATAATTTTGAAAAGAAAATTGAAGTTTTTTCAGTTAAAATGTTAAATGTTATTTATATATATATCTTTAAAAAAATGCTTATTTTTAAAATTTGATATTTTTAATGAATGTAAAATTTTAAAATTTGTTTTTCTCCTTATTATCGTTTTAATAACATCGATTTCATTATTTTTATTTTTATTTTTTAAGGTATCTATTGAAGCGAGCCCAATAATTAATTCTCCATATTTTATAGGCCCGTTAAGGGATAAATGTTTGCTATGAGTGTTAAAGCTGTTTCATACCCAGAGCAAGGTTCAAACTCTCGACCATTGATTAAGGTAGGAGAGACACTTACCATTTCACTTAATTCTCGTGATTTCATTCATAATTTAAATATTATGTCACATATCATTTTATCATTAGCCATGAAATGTCATGTTACTTTTCCGTAACGACGCGGTGTGATATATTAGATGACACAAAATTACAGGTACCAAATTGAGAGTAAGAAAATCATAAATATCACATTGAGGAATCAAGCACAGTTCAGGAGAAAATCACTATTTAACCTTTTATTTTTTAAATTTTCTTAACAAATTAGAAAAAAAGGTTATTAGCAAATTAGGTTTATTCACGCGTAGAACTTAAAAGCAAAAAGAAAAAGAAAAGAGCTATACGTGTGATAGGCTATTGCCAAATCAACTAGGTATTTAACCATGTTAAGACTTTGGGAGGATTGTATCACACAAAAATACTACATTACACTCTCTTTTTTTATATAGAGTACCACATTATTCGGATAAATTTCAGAGATCAAATGTCACACTAACCCTTATTATTATTATAAAATTACATAATAAGAAATTAGAGAATAAGAAGAATATATATATACATATTACTTATTAAAAAATATGATATTTATAATGTTTCTTTAAACTTTAAATTTGTAATAGGATGATACAAAACCCTAACATAAGAAGATTAGTAGTTATTTGTATTAGGGTTTTCATTAAATGATATTAGGTGATTTAGTTATTTTATGATTATTATTAGCTAATTATAGTTGGGTCATCCGTCTAGGCCTAAAGGCGTATCTAGAAAGTAGGAGGGTTTGAACAAAAATATAACTCAAAAAATGAGTTTGGACAAAAAATAAGTTTCATTTTCTAAATGGGTCAGGCCTTGGGTAGGATTTTTTAGCTTTAGCTCGATCAGACCCAAATTTGCCTAAAATTTTTTCACTATTGTTTATTGCCATTTTGATATTGTTTTACTGTCATTTTGCCATTATATTACTATTATTTTCTTGTTATTGTTTGGATATTGTATAACTTTTGTTTTATTATTAATTTTGCTACCATTTTAAAGGCATTTGCTTGCTAAGTTGTAACTATCTTAGTGTTGTTTAAGTATAAAGACTTTTTTTTAATATATTTTCAATTTGTTGGGAAACATTTCCTTTTATATTTTTAGTGTATATGACGTATTATATTTTTTAATTTTTTTTTTATATATATAAAAATAATATGGACAGACTGGACTGGGCTTGGGTTCAACATTTTTTATCTGGGTCTAGCTTGCACAAAATTTTAAGCCTATGTTTCGAACAAGGCTCAGGCCTAGAAATAGGCCTAAAATTTTTCATTAACTCAGCCCAGCCCATGATCAAGTATAATTATTATCTACTTATCTTTATTTTAGAATTTTTATCATTCTAATTACTATATTTTGTATTCTCTCAATAGAGGGAAAGTAGGAATAAAACTCCTCCTAAGAGGTAATTTTTGGAAAGAGCAAGTCAACCAACTTTTGAAATTGTTTTCTTTATTTGTTAATAATATTTTCGGCTTTCATAAAAAATTATGAGTAGACAAAGGTAGACAGAAGCTTGGTTTTATTAGACTTGTGATATTCAAAGTGTTGTTCATTCTTCACTTATTCATTTCTATCTACTCATTTTTTCTTTATGGGATAGGTAGCATCATCTCTTATTTGGTATTTAAGATAATAAACAGTTGATTGGGTACTTAGATTCGTAATTGTTTCTTTATTCTAGTAATCAAAAGCATATTGGCATAGTTTGATTGAGAGAGTAGTTAAGTTACGCTATGAAATGAGTGATATAATTTAAATGAATTGTGCAATTGAGTTTGTTGATTAGCATTGTATTATTCTAACTTGTAAAGCTGTTGGTGAATTAAATCTCAAGAGTATCTTTTAAGGTGTGTTCAATTGGAAATGATTAATAGTCGAGTTGTTCTTACAATTAATTTCAACTAAAGAGAGATTGATATTTTAATTCAGGTATTTTAAGAAAAATTTTAGTTGTTTGGATTTTTTTATATTTAATTTATTTTAATATTCTTTATCTTCAGATTACAATTCATGTTTGGGGTTCGTATTAACCCTTTCAATAGTGTCGTTTGTAATGTTTGAATGTATATCTTCCTTTGTGAGTGTAATATGTTTTGTCGATACTGGTTGGTAATATTAATATTTTTCATTCCTTATATTTTTTTTATAATTTTTTATAAAAATTGTTATTTTTTATTTTAAAATTTGCACAATCCCTTAGTAGAGTAATTGTAGTAGTTAGGGTCTATTAGACTCTGTTAGAGTATTGTTGTAAATTAGTTGAGAGTGTTGCTATTATATAATTTATGAATGCTATTATATATGATGACCTTTTGATGAATAGATTCAGCCTTTCATGACTTTCTAATATGGTATCAGAGTAAATTTTTTTTATTGAAAAATGGAATTAGCAACGGATAAGTTTTTGGCTCTTGCCTCACAGAAAGTGACCGTTCTAGTGGATGATGGGAATTTCTTGGCTTGGAAACAGCGTGTTGTTGATTGTTAAGACTCATCGCTTGCAAATGTTTCTCGAGGAGACGATTTCTATTCTCCAAGAATAGTTGTCAATGAAAATGGTGTCTCTGATGAGAATCCTTTGTATGTGCCTATGAACAACAGGATTCCGTACTTGCGGCATAGCTTCTTTCGACTATCAGTGCATCGTTGCATAATCAGTAGTTGGGAATTTCGGTTCGTCTTGTAAGTTGTGGCAGGATCTTATGCGTATCTTTAGGTCTCATTCAACCACTAAAACCATACGTTATCGATCGTTATTGCAAAATATTCAAAAAAATGAGTTGTCCATGTCCACTTATTTAGCAGAAATCAAGCATCTCTATGATCCCTTGGCAGGGTGTGGTCAACGAGTAACAATGGAAGAACAACAACCTGTTATTTTGAATGGTTTACTGCTAGAGTTTGATCAGGTGGTGTCGATTATCACTATGAGCAGAGTACCATTTGATCTACAAAGTGTCACAATTGCTCTTCTGGATGCTAAGACTCTGCAACAAGGGCATTTATCTCGGGTGGCATTTTCAGCGAATGTTGCAGTGGTGAATAAGAATGTTTTGGCACAAAATGTTCCACCGTATGTCAAACAACCGCCACTAGATATGTTTCATTCATCACGAGGATCTCAGATTTCTCGTCGTGGTCGAGGTCGAGGATGACGTGGTGGTGGTGCAAGACCTCAATGTCAAATTTTTAAAAAGTTTTGGCATCTTACTCAGAGATATTTCTGTAGGTATTATTTGGCGTTTGACGGCGAAGGGAAAATCCTAGTATGAGGGATGATACTAAGTGTTCTAATTAGGTCTAAAGTTTACTACTGTATATATGTGTTGTGCGGATGATGGATCACATTGGTCAGGGTTGCAACCTTCTTACTACACTTCTGATCTAGTACCAACTCTACTTATTTAGCGGAAATCAAGCATCTTTGTGATTCCTTGGAAATGTGTGGTCAACAAGTAACAATGGAAGAACAACAATATGCTATTTTGAATGGTTTACCACCATAGTTTGATTACGTGGTGTCAATTATCACTACGAGTAGAGTACCGTTTGATCTACAAGGTGTTACAATTGCTCTTCTAGATGTTGAGGCTTGACAACAAGGACATTTATCTTAGGTGGCATTTTCAGCGAATGTTGCAGTGGTGAATAAGAATGTTTTGGCACAAAATGTTCCATCGTATGTCGGAAAACCACCACCAGATATGTTTCATTCATCACAAGGATCTCAGATTTCTCGTTGTGGTTGAGGTCAAGAATGATGTAGTGGTGGTGCAAGACCTCAATGTCAGATTTTTAGAAATTTTTGACATCTTGCTCGAAGATGTTTCTACATGTATGATTCAGTGTTTGACGGCGAAGGGGAAAACCCCTAGTATGAGGGATGATACTGAACGTTCTAGTTGGGTTGAAAGCCCATTACTACATATATATGTTGTGCAGATGATGGATCACATTGGTCCAGGTTGCAGTCTTCTTACTATACTTTTGATCCAGCAGCATGTGGTTAATTTCGACAGATTCAGCCTTTAATATTTGAGGTGGATTCAATTCGTTGTGGCCCAAGTCAACAGTTTCACATGCCTTCAATCATTGATCAGACATCACATAGTTCTTCTGTTTATGATTTTGACTATGTGCATCGTCGATCAAGTCTTTTATCTCAGTTGCCTTTTTCAATAGGTGGTCATACTGTGAAATCGACTGTGTCTCTTGTGGTTGCTAGTCCTTCTACAGTTGTCGATTCGGTTTGATATCCAAATAGTGGTGCCAATGCTCATATGACGAGTGACTCGATGAAGCTTTTCGATGCTCGTTTGTATAATAGAAGAGGTAAGGTTATTATAGGTAATGGTCTCCTATACCTATTATGCATGTTGGTGGTTCGACTATCTTGGCTAACGATTCTAGTTTATTGTTTATGTTATTGATAATAGTAAGAATTTATTGTCTCTTTCTAAGTTTACGAAGGACAATGGTTTATTCTTTGAGTTTTATCCTAACTGTTGTTATGTCAAGGATCTAAAGACTCGTCAGACGTTGTTTTGCGGAAGTGAATTGAATGGGTTGTATCGATTTGATACTGTTAAGTCTGGTTTTGCCTTTAATATTGTAAGTACATCCCGTATAGAGTCTCTTCAACAACAGGGGTCAGACGCTAGGTTTGACAGGTGGCATTGAAGATTGGGGCATCCATCACATGGTGTTGTTAGTAGTGTTTTAAATGTTTGTAATATTAGAATATCAAGACGTAAGAATTACTCGTTGTGTAATGCTTGTGAACTTGGGAAAGGGCACAAATTGCTCTTTGGTTCCTCTAACTCCGCGTATATTGCTCCCTTAGAACTTGTGGTTGTTGATGTATGGGAGTCAGCTCCTTGTTACTCCTCTAGTTATAAATATTATTTGTCTTTTGTTGATTCATTCTCTCGGCACACCTGGATCTATTTTTTTAAAAAGAAATCTGATGTTTTTTCTACATTTATATCATTCAAGAAATGTGTTGAGCTACAGTTAGATGTTAAACTCAAACAACTTTAAACTGATGGAAGTGGTGAGTTTCAAACTTTTGACTTGTATCTTCAACCATGTAGAATTGTTCATCGTGTCTCATGTCTATACACCTCAGAGCAGAATGGTCTAGTTGAATGTCGTCATCGACAGATTGTTGAAATAGGACTGGTGTTGTTAGCTCAAGGTTCCTTGCCCATTTCTTATTGGGCTGATGCGTTTGCTACTGTTGTGCACATCATGAATGTTGTTCCAACAAAGGTATTAAATGTTGTATCTCATTGCAAGTAGCTTTTTGGTAACAAATTATCATCAACTTCATGTCTTTGGATGTCTTTGCTATCCACTTATTTGACCATATAACCGACACAAGCTTTAATACAGGTCTGCCTCTTCTACATTTCTTAGTTATGCTTCCAATTACAAAGGATATAAATGTATTTATCGGTCTGGACATGTCTACATTTCTTACCAATGTTCGTTTCGATGAAAATGTTTTTCCATTTGCTCAAGTGTCAATGTCTGTAGCACCTGTCACTGGCAACATGTCTAGTCAACACACGAGAGATATTACTATCTTGCCAATGTTTAAGGTTCCTACTGTAGAGATTTCAGCACAACCAAGAGTTGATTCTAGTTCAGCTAGTGATACTAGTACCTTGGGTCCTTCTTCGGATGGTGTTTACGGCTCCACTTCAGTAAGTACAGTAGGTACTTTAGGGCCAGTTGTTGAGCAGCAGAGGCCTTCTTCAGTAAATTATCACTCCATGATGACTAGGAGTAAAATGGGGATTTACAAGCTAAAGGCATATATGGTAGTGATGAGTGATATAAAGCCCTCAACTATTCATGAGGCAATGGAGATTCCTTCTTAGAAGCAAGCTGTTAATGATGAGCATCAAGCCTTAATTCAAAATCATACGTGGGATTTAGTTCCAATACCGACAAATCAATCTTTAGTCGGATGCAAATGGTTGTGCAAGATCAAGAAGAATTCTGATGGAAGTGTAGCACATAATAAAGTTCACCTAGTTGCTCAAGGATTCTCCCAAGCAGCCGGACTAGATTATCATAAGATTTTCAGTCCAGTTGTCAAAGTCAATACTGTGCGCCTGATTCTTGCTTTAATTGTGTTACGAAAGTGGAAGCTTTGACAGGTTGACGTGAACAATGCATTTTTAAATGGAGATCTAGTTGAGGCTATTTACATGAAGCAGCCTCTTGGTTTGAAGTGGTTGATGATCATGGGCAGCCCTTGGCATGTAGGTTGAATAAGGCCATATATGGTCTTAAACAAGTTCCAAGGGCTTGTTTTGAAAAGTTGAAGTATTTTTTAGTACAAAAACTAAATTTTAAGCCTTCAAGGGTTGATTCTTCATTGTTTTACAAGCACACGAATGCTGGAAGTGTTTATTTCCTTGTCTATGTTGATGACATTATTGTTACAGGTGGAGATTGTCCTGAATCAGATGCTGTTATTTCCTGTCTTGATTGTTAGTTTTCTCTTAAAAACTTAAGGGTACTGAGTTTCTTTCTTGGACTTGAGGTGTTGAGACATCAGGATCACAAACATGTGTCTCAGCAAAAGTACGCTCGTGAGTTGCTAGAACGTGCTAACATGATGAATGCCAAGCTTGTGAACACTCCTATGGTAAGTTCACTGACTCTTACATCCTTGGTTGGGGTGCATTTGCCAGATGGTACTCTTTATCGGTAAATTGTAGGTAGTCTGCAATATTTGTGTTTAACTCATCTCGATTTGTCCTTTGTTGTTAATAAAGTGAGTTAATATATGCATAAACCTCATGATGTGCATTAGACAACTTTGAAACGTATCTTGCGGTATGTTAAAGGTACAATTGATTACGGGTTGTTGTTTCAAGCATCCAGTATGAGTCTAACTAGTTTTAGTGTTGCTCATTGGGCAAGATCAATTGAAGATCGCAAGTCTACTTCCAGATTTTGTATATACCTTGGTGATAATCTTGTGGGGTGGATGTCCAAGAAATAGAGTGTTGTCTCCCGGTCAACTACAGAAGTTGAATATTGAAGTTTAGCTAATGCAACATCCGAATTGATGTGGTTTCATTCTCTGTTGAATGAGATAGGCTTAAAGCCTAGTGTTACACCAGTCATTTGGTGTGACAATACTAGTGCAGTCTCCTTAGCTGCTAATCTTGTGTTGCATGCTAGAGTGAAACATGTGGAGTTGGACATTCATTTTGTTCATGAGAAGGTTCTGAGTAATCAGCTTTGTGTGAATTTTGTTCCTGGGTGTGATCAGGTGGCTGATGTGTTGACCAAACCATTGACGTTAGGAGCTTTTTCTCGTTGTCGGGATCAAATGAGTGTTGTTGCTGCCAGCAATTTATATCTAGATATTGGAGACGGAATGTTAGAGTAACTGTATTATTAGGGTCTGTTAAACTCTGTTAGAGTATTGTTGTAAATCAGTTGAGAGTGCTGCTGTTATATAATGTATGACTGCTATTGTATAGGATGACCTTTTGATGAATAAATTTAGTCTTTCATGACTTTCTAATATCCCTCATCTATTATACTCTATAAATTAATTCACAAGCTCATCATTTTGAGATATGATGCTTTCTTTGATGGATTGCAGTGTTCCAATTTAATATGACACAAATTGAAATACGATGTAATATAAGAAAATAACATGTAATTGAATATTTAAAAGATTGCATATTATTAATGAATTAAAATTTTAATAAATAAAATTTAGATATTATATTATATAAAAGAAATAACATGAGGTGAGTGAGAAGAAAAAAAGTTGAAATTGTTATTGTTTGGTTCAAATCTCACCATTATAGTATTTACTTTCAATTTCATCAGAGTCAAATTCATCATCCATCCAAATTAAAGATGAGTTTGGATAGTTGGTGGGGTGTAGTGCATTTAACTTATTTTTTGTCTTACGCTACGGTCGTTATAATATCTAATTTCACCACCACTGCTGTTTTTACACTAATCACATGTAAACGCATTGTCCATCAATATATTTAGAAATTTAGATTAAAAAAATTGATATGAATATTCTATTTTTATATAAGATTTTTTATTGAATTTGATGTCATGAGTTAATCAAATTACACAAAAACATAACTATAAATTTTTTTAAAACAATAAATATAAAAAATTGAATAAAAAATTCTAAAAATATTAGAAAATTTCAGAAAATTGAAATGTTTCTCAAATTTTCTAAAAAACAATTTTTTAAATATCACGTTTTTATATTATTAATTTTTTGAAAGTTTAAAAATATAATATTACTAAAAAAATGGATGTATTGAATGAAGGTGAGAAATGGAGGTCTAGATTTGTATGAATTTCAACCTTGAGTGGGCTTACAACATGTGATTCTAATTTTCAAACCAAACATACTAGGTTTCTGAAATGGACTGAAAAGTTGCCCATCATTGTCTATCCAATTAGAACGCTTCAATTGCACCACTTGTCTGGGTTGCTATGCAATAATAACAACGAATTTATGCCAATTAACAAAACAAAGAATCTATGTAAAGAACCTGAAACTCTTCAGTGTTCAAACCGTGTAAACTTTGGTAATTTTGGTGATGCAACTTGAGGATTTTCGTCACTGTGCTTGCTTTAGATACTCGAATGCTTGTTGAAAGAGGCGTTTATGATTTATCTATACACTCGTAATCCAATCCTACACTAACTCTTAATCAAAGGGTGTGGATGCTTTGTTGATGAAACCATGTGGAAGCATCCAAGATTAGCAAAAGTGGTCATTTTCATCTCTCTTTTTCTTTTCTTTTCTTTTTTTTTTTAAACTACCACGAAATTCAGTCCACATAATCCATGCCATTAAAGAAGCTAAAGCTTTAGACATGGAGAGTTTTCAAACTTAAATAATAATTTTTTTAAAAAAAAAAGAAGAAGAAAAGAAAGTGAAGTCTGCCTCCATTAGCCTTTACAAATATTCTCTACATCTTTACAGGCAAGATGGTCACCATTATATTCTTCAAAACAAAAAGGATTTCATTCTTTTGAATCAAAATTCGCTTTAGAAATCATCATCTTGAAAATCATCAATTAATGCAAGAATCATTCAACTTTTTAACTAAGGGCAAGTTTCCACCATTGAATCATCCTCTTTACCCTTCTGCTGTAGTTTTATCTTCCTTATCTCTTTGTGCTTTTGGGATAATCTTGATTTTTTTGGAGCGCACCTGGTTTGAAATATACTTGGTAAGAAATAAGGAACATATTCAAGGTGCAGAGCATGTGAAATATAGGGAGACCATCAAACAAAATCTATTCTTGTTTGAAATCAAGGGCATGATAGAGATGAGAATATAATATATGTAATATGCTTGAATCATTCCAAGTGCATGCATGAACAGTCTAATGAGGTTTATTAAATTTATATTCTTATTTGAACTTATAATCTATACCATAATTGGTGTCTGGAGAATTGTCTCATATATATACATTCCCAATTTCCAAAATCTGTCCCTTCCCAAACATTTATGCATAAAATTTGGAATGATTCAAACATTTTATTTCTACAAATCTATTAGAATATCAAACGCAATGTTTTCTTCAATAATGAAGCAGGAACTTAGATATCCATGTGGGGTATTCTTTGATATGCTATGCTCAGGCAATATTTTTCCCCTTAGCTTTATTGACAATTAGATCTCTAGGATTGGATGGCCTAGACCTAGAAAAGTAAATTGGGAGGGGGGAGGGGCTTTGAGTTGCTTCAATTGAATGCCTCCATGATTTTTCCTTTTCGCCTCGTTCCAAAATTAAAAACATAGATATTTTACCAACAATATCATTGGAATTTACATGACTTTAAGATTTTAGATTTAGCATTGCATTATCCTATGTTAATATCTGAAGAAAAAAACTCTTTACTGTCACAAAGTTCTTCTATGTTAAAGCTATTAAAAAAAAAAACTCAGAATGTCCAATCCCTAAGTGGCAAATGGCCAATGGCTTCTGATCAACTGTAGAGGCTCTACGAGTGCATTGAAAACATGGGCGAACTTTTGAAAGGGATCATATCCTCGAACATTTCACGAAAGAGCTCATCCTCCCATACGATGGCCGTAGATTTCTTTATGCACTTTAATGATTACATAATTGTCAGGATCTGGTCCCTTTAATATATTGATATCGATAAATATATTTGTAATTTTTCAAACAAATTAATTTAATAAAATTTATTATTGATATTAATATCTTTTATATAAATGTCCTCAAAGGTTTTTGTATACAAAGTAAAATGAAAAACAAATATCAACTCACTGTTTAACTAAAGTTTAACTAATGTTAAGTTGCATTATTATAATGTGAGAAGACAACTTATATTAGTAGATAATCTAAATGGCCTATAGTCTAATCCAAATTGAGTAAGTCAATTAAATGACTATTATGCCGTCTATCAAGTCCAATTAGTGAAATACCTTTTTATTGAGTATCAGAGGGGATGATTCCCAAAAGATATGATTGTGGAATGAATGAAAACATTAAGTAAGAGAAATAGATCTCATGTGTCACTATCCATAGTGAATATGTTTTCTCGCTAAGTACAAAAGATGATTTATAAATTAATTTAATTTGTTCAAATTATTATTTGATTGTAATTAAATAATTGAAATTCAAAGTGAAAATTAAATTAATTAGTCGTAATGGATTTTTTGAATAAGACAATTAAATCAATTTCCTCTTGGATTCTAATACGGTAAAATTGCCATCACTTTAATGAACTTAGAATCGGGTTGAGAAAATAATTTAATTGAGAAGTTAATTTAGTTAAGTTAATAAATAAATAAATTAATTAATTAATATTTTGGGTAATAAAAATAGTTATAGGGTTGGATAAATTAAAAATGTTAGACAAAAGTTTCGATAACACATATAATTTGACTCAATACACGAAAGGTATATATAGGCTTGGATAATACAAGGGATGACAAACCCTAATGTATAATAGGGCTTGCCGCCATCCCATAATTCTACTTTTGTACTGGTTCTCTATAAATAGGAACTATGAGTGAACTCTTTATATATACATATAACTTTTTTAGCACTGATATTTTGTCAAAAAATAGTGACAATTTATTTTAAATAATAGATGTGTTCATTTTGTGTATTGATTTAATTGTCCAACCCTGAAGTGATATGCATGTGTTCTTCAATTACTCGCACTAAATAAAAAAAATTGAAGTATAAGATAAATCATGCAAAGCGTCCTACCTCTTCGCTAGATAAAAAATTTAACTCTAGGTGAAGACCACTTATCAAATTTACACTTGCTAAAAATCACACAAAAAATTTTCATCTCGACGAATGCCATTTTCTAACCTCTTTCTCGATTAAGGGGCAATTTTTCTATATGTTCACCTCACCCAAATCAACCACATTGACTAGGGAAAATGATAACAAGGAACTTGCCCTACTTATAATCTAAAGAAATACATGGTACCTAAAGGGATCGCCTCGCCCAACACTACATGATCATCGTACCTAGGCTACGTCTTTTTGCAATATTTATCTCCTGCATGCTCAATACATGGATGACACTCCAAATCACATTGAAGCTAGCATGACGCTATATGGCAAGACAAGTCCTTTAATTATATTTGAGTGGGTTTTTTACTAAAATAAGATAAAAATAAAAAAAACTAAAATAATACAAAAAAATTATGTACCAAAATGGTACATCCAGGCTGGTGCCGCTTATGGTAGTGGCGTGACCACTATGGCTCTGACAACATTTCTGTCATTTTCTATTAAAAAAAGTTAAAAAAAATCTGGAAAAAAAAAGGATGGAGGGGGTGCCAGAGGCGGCACCGGTTGTGCCTCTGGCAGAGGCGACACCTAACCAATATAAGAGCTGAAGCAGCAACTCCGGAAGCAAGAAGTAGTAGCAAGTAGAAGAAGAGAAAAAGAAAGAAAATGAGAAGAGAAGAAGAAGAAGGAGAAGGAAAAAAAATAGAAATGAGAATGTATAATTTTTTTTAAATAATGGTTTTTTATATTGTTCTTGTGTTTTTGCTGTTATTATTATTGTTTTTTGTTGTTAGTTATTATTATTGTTAGTAAAAAACCTTATTATTATTGTTAGTACAAAACCCTTATTATTATTGTTAGTTATTATCATTGTTAGTAAAAAACTATTATTAGGATTGTTGGTTATAATTGTTAGTAAAAAAAACCTAATTATTGTTAGTTATTATTATCGTTGATTTATATTAATTTTGTAAAAAAAACTCTAAAAAAGCCTATTTATGTAATGTAAAGAATGTTTTATTTTTATATATAATTTATTTGTTATATGTGTTTTAGGTTGATTAGATAATATTTATGAAATTTATTTGGCATGTTATAGATATTGTTAGAAATGATAACATATTTGGTATTGCCTGATGAGATAATAACTTTAACACAAAGGGAGAAAGTTGATAAGATGATGAGAGAAGTGCAAGATTACAGAATGAAACCAGAAGAAGACATTGTTTGAACACGTTATCACAGTAAATAAAAAGATGCAAGAAGTGTTGTGGAAGGGTCATGAAATGGTTAGAAAGAATAAAGTGCAATACCTAACCCTTAGAGGGACATTAATAGAACAGGAACATCAAATCATTTTAGACCAAATTTGGAAGACATTGGTACCACGAACCTATTGGAATCTAGTTATATGCTTCGTAAAGTTTATAATCTCTTATAGAGCAAGGAAAATAGCGAGACAAAGTATAGGTTCACGAGAGTTGACTGGGAAGCAAAATGTGATTAACATACCATGGATGGATAAATTAGATGTTAGGAAATTACCAAGAGAATTTCTAATTTCAATACCCCTTATAAAGATATGAAGGGAAAGATTAACGTAAAAATTGTTAAACGTTGTGGGAGAAGGATCTCGAAACTTTTCTACAAGTTTCCAGTTTCGACAGATCCCATCAAATTCTCTGAAATGGAACTTATAGACGATGGAGACATGGAGACAATGATCGCTCTTTACCCTGGGAATGGGAGTGACAAAAAAGGTACGATTCACTTATTTGCTGAGTTAGCCATATGGAGCAAAATGAAGATCTCACTACATATGGTGAAGAACATGGAGCTTAAGAACCGTGCATGGTGGCTCCAATATCGTACGTTGATAGTGAATCCACTATACATGGATCGATATCGATCTTAATGTTACATCCGATATTAATGTGGTTGGTGATGATGGATATGATAGTAGTGATCCTTATGATCAAGAGGTCGATAGTGATAGTGATACCGATGTGGATAATGTCCCCGATGATATTGACAATGAAGATGTGAATGATGATGGAAACAGTAACACGTCTTCGGTCAGGAACCAGATGCGATATATTGTGATACACAATAAATTTGGACGACACATGTCGCTCATAGACCCCGATGCGGCGCTTGTAGCTGAGTTCCCAGGGTACCTTGAAATACTTCCTACTCACCAACTAGCTGTAAATTCTAATCCTAAGGAGTTGTTCGTAGGCTAGAGATTCGAAAGTAAAGAAGAATACGTATTTGCTATTTTGCGGTATAGCATGAATATATCAATGGATTACAAAGTTGCAGTGTCTAAACTGTCATTATAAATTGAGGAGTGTTGGAAGTCGGCGGAAAGCTGCAATTGGCGAGTACGACCTGCATTTATTCAAAATTCGTAGATGTGAGAGATACACAAATTTGTTAGGTCTCACACATACACATTAACACGTATGACAGAAGATCATCGAAAACTTGATTCTAAAACAATATGTACGTATATCATGCCAATGGTAAAGGGCAAGCCGACCATTAAAGTTACAGTACTGATTGCCGAAATGCAGGTACGATTTCAGTGTGAAGTATCATATCTAAAGGTATGGATAGCTAAACAGATTGCAATGGAGCAATTGTATGGAGATTTTGATGCGTCGTATAACGAGCTACAGGGATGGATAGCCATTATGCGGGAGTACGTACCAGAGACTGTCATTGAGTTACAGACACAATCTTATTACGACTCGGATGACCAACTACAGTTGGGAAAAAAATTTTCCATTGGATGTTCTGGACGTTTGATTCATGTGTGCGCGCATTTCCCCACTGCAAGCCTTTTGTGCAACTAGATGGGACCTGGCTATATGGAAAATATACACAGATCTTACTTCTTACAGTTGCTCAAGACGGCAATAGAAACGTGCTCCCGACAGTATTTTCTATCGTAGATAAGGAGAATATGGAATCGTGGGAATTCTTCCTTACCAACCTACGGAGGTATGTTATTAGCAACGATAATATTTGCATTATCTCCGATAGAAGGAAAGGATTAATTGCCGCCATTAGGCGTTCGATGTACCATAGAGATCCATTAACTGCATCTAACACATCGCGGCTAACTTCTATCGAGATTCTAAGAATGCAAACTGAAAGAGACAAGTTGTGAAAATGGATAAATGATTACCTTATCTTTTTAATATAAGTTTGAATGTTTTAGGGCAATACTGTAACTTATCCTTTCTTAATACATGTACAGCGCACAAGCTAGAGTCACACATTTTTTGCCAAAGAATGACTCGACTTGAGAGTGATATGGAAGGTCAAACGAACACATCTTTTCGATAGTGGTTGGGTACTATGGAGCCTTGGCAATGGGCTCAAAGTTTTGACGAGGGCTTTCGTTATGGTCAAATGACTACAAACTTAGTGGAGGGGGTCAACGCTGTATTGTTGAAAACACGACATCTTATGATTTCATCTATCTTCTTGGCTACATTCTATAGGTTGGCTACCTTGATACCAAGAATGGGTCAGCAACAAGTCAACCAGATGGAGGCGGGACATGTGTTTGCCAAAGATGTTAGGGATGCAATGGTTGCAAACCGTTGGATGGCGAGGTCGATGAATGTAGAAATATATTCACGACGCCTTGAAATGTTTCAAGTTATAGAGACCATTGGTCGTTGACCCGGTATACCACTTAGGTCCTATGGAGTTGATCTCCGGAATAGACGGTGCGATTGCAGGAGGTTTCAAACACTTTATTATCCATGTGCGCATGTCGTGACAGCGTGTGCTAAAGTGAACCTTAATGTTGAACAATTTTTCAATGATGTGTACACACTCGAGAGCACGTTACGTGTCTGGGAAAATGGGTTCCCCGTCTTGCCTGACCTGTCTACGTGGGAGGTGCCTTCGATGACTTTCGAGCTTGTCCTAGAAAGAGGGCTACACAAGAATCTGAGAGGTCGTTCGCAATCATCTAGAATCCGTAATAAAATGGACATTAAGGAGAAATCCGACGGTAAATGTTATGGATTATGCAGGTTAGCTGGTTATAATTGGAGTAAATGCTCGCAGCGAAACTATCATGTTGGACAATCGTTACGATCGGGTATGAATTGAGTTTATATTGTAATGTATTTAATTTATATAACAAAATTTATATTGCAAAGTTTGTTCCAATTAGATTAATGTTGTAATGTATTTAATTAATGTTCCAATTAAATTAATGTATTTAATTAGATTAATATTGTAATGTATTTAGTGTTTTAATGTTCAAAATGTCTAAATTAATCTAATTTACGTTATATTCAAATTTTGTTCCACTTTTCAAAGTTTCAATTAATCTAATTAAATATATAAAAAAATACAAACTTTTTTAATATCAAAACCTAAGAAACCCCTAAAATTGAAGGTTTGATGGTGTGGTCCTAGGGGTATATTTCTGTGGAGGTCGACGTTCACATTATGGGTGATTGCGACGACCAACATCCTCTTCAGTCACTGGTGAGGGTGTCTGATAAATGGAAGAGAAGTCATATGGCTCGAATGGCATCGATAAACTTGAGCCGGGAGGAGTGTCAAGTCATATGGCTCGAATTGCATCAATGAACTTGAGCCAGGAGGAGTGTCATGCTGTGGTGGATACGGGCCGGGGTAGTGCTGTACTACAGTGGATACGATCCAAAGATATGAAACCCGTAATGGTATCTACCTTTTGATGAGCTAGGAAAATAGTCATTGCCTGCCAAATCTGAATGATAAGAAGTATCATCCGATTATGAATGCGATCGCTCAGACTTGGGCTCCGGTTCTACCTCGGGCTTGGGATCTAGCTGTGGCTTAGGCTCTATATCGGCCACTGGATCGTATGCTCCAGGTTGCTGCACGTGTGGGGGGACTACAGTCGACTGCCCACCAAGTAAATATAGCTTTACCATATTAGAGTACCATTGTATGTACTCTAGCAATAGTTGCAAATCAGAAGACATATCCATCTGAGGTCTTCAAGCCATCCGATTATCCCATACCACAATATATTTTCGGTACACAACCCCTCAATGACTTCCAAGTTTTCCTCTGTTGTTGATGCCGTGAACTTTCCCCACCTGCATTGGCAGATTTGGGATATATTGGATGCAACCAAACTGCCGTAGTACTCTATTCCTATGGTACCACTCGACTATATTGAAATTGATAATTGGTGCGTTAGTGCACCACAATTGAGAATCAACGTAGGCAGATGAAGGTATAAAAACCACAATTTCTGGTCTATAATATGGCATCCATATAAACTGTACGATTAATACCATTGTTAAAATTTAACACGGTTCGAGTAAGATATACAAAGTAATTATATGTCACGAATATTGGAATAGCTTACCCCTTCCCTGGCATGTTGTTCAATCATCAGATGATATATCGGGACAGTGTACGACTTTTCGATACCCGGATAAATACTCCATCTACGAAAATAATTTTCAAGTAAATATAGTATCGTTAGAATAGTATCATTATAAATAAATTGTCAATTAATAACAAGTTAAATTTTATCACCTGTTAACTAGTGGAAATACGTATGGTTGGTGACTAACTGATGCCAAGAATGACATTCGATAAAGAGCCTATGACTGCAACAATACAAGGCATCCGCCTATATCTACGGCATCAGGCTTTGTCGTCCGACAAAGCTCACAATACAACATAGCTAGAACTGCGGAACCCCAACTATACGAGCGAACATTACGCAAATCAGCTAATAGAGGTAAATACTGGAGATAAAACTTGTTGTTCGCATTGGGCATCAGTACACCCCTACAATATGCATAATGTACGCTCGAGCTGCGTACATCAACTCTTCTCAGTGGCATTAATTGATAAATGCTCAAAATTGGCTTTCAGCCATGTAAATTTCAAATCCGAAAAATTGGACTCATCATCGCCGGGCGAGGCTCCTAGTAGGCTATAACAAAATGCACCTGGCTCAGTTATCGCACTTACGCCTGTTATAGAACTCCCATTGATTGAGAGCCCAAAGTGCAATGCAACATCCTCCAGAGGACAGTGCACTCCCCACATGGCAAATGAAAAGTGTAGGTCTCTGGGCGCCAACGCTCGACCAATGCGGATATTAAATCGTACCGCAAATCGAACGTTCAGGTCAATACTGCTGACACGAATCCAGCTAGCTCCAAGTAGGGCATTAGTCATGCATCCGGAGAATATCCTAAACCATTCACCTGGCCCGTTAATGCGCGGTACGAGCCCTAACAGTGTTAAATTATAAAAAATAGTTATAATAACATAATTTATTTCCTTAAATTACGTAGATATTTTTTTAATTGCATCAGTGATTAACAAATAACAATATATTACCATATTATTAACTGTGTCAGATATGCGAGGATCTTTCCTAATCAATGAAGCCATTGCAATGCCTGCAATTTCAAAATAAATTTCGGTTATTAATTTTAATGTTTGATAGATTTTAAATATTTATCAGAATAACTAAAATTTATATATTGCTTTTAATTACAAAAAAATACCAAACAGTTTTTTCGACAACATATTTTTTGCTATACAACATTAAAAAAATAAATATATCCAACTCAAATACAAATATTATTATTATTTTAAAATGATAATAAGTAAAATATTTTGGTTTAAAATATAATATATATAATATACCCAACATGTTGTTCAATATATTTTAAATAAATTTTAATTAATAATAATAATGTGAGTGATGCAATAACAATTAAAAAACATGATAAGTTGTTCAATATTATTTTAAAATATATTATAATATGTAATTAAATTCCTTACGAAATAAAAAAGATTGGAAAACAAGGAGAAGTTATGTTGCAATATTCCTTTTTTTTTTGTTCGGTGATTTTGGCCCTTTGTTGGTATTTTTTTATTTTCGGATTTTATTTTTTAAAATATATTATTTTTTTATTTTATTTTCTTATATTATTTTAGTAAATAATGTTTCAAATGTATTATTTAAGTGTTTTTTATATTAATTTAATAAATAACCCTAATTTTGGCACTTTGTTGGTATTTTTTTATTTTCAGATTTTATTTTTTAATATATAATATTTTCGTATTTTATTTTTTTATATTATTTTAGTACATTATGTTTCAAATGTATTATTTTAGTTTTTTTATTAATTTAGTAAATAACCCTGATTTTGGCCTTTTGTTTGTATTTTTTAAATTTTTGGATTTTATTTTTTAAAATATACTATTTTCATATTTTATTTTTTATATTATTTTAGTACATAATGTTTTAAATGTATTATTTTAGTATTATTTTATTAATTTAGTAAATAACCCTAATTTTGGCCTTTTGTTTGTATTTTTAAAATTTTCAGATTTTATTTTTTAAAATATACTATTTTTGTATTTTATTTTTATATTATTTTAGTAAAAAACCCTCCAGCACCATTTTCCCCCCAAAATTTTTTTTTCGTATTTTATTTCTTTTTGTATTTTATTTTTTCATTAAGATATTTTTTAGTATTTTATTTTTATACTATTTTTATAAAAGGTTTAAAACCCATCACATAAAAAAATAAAATAATTAGAATATAACATGCCAAATAAATTTTATAAAAAATATATCTAATCAATCTAAAACACAGTTAACAAATAAATTACATAAAATAATAATAATAAAACATTATTTGCACATAACATACATATGCTTTTTTTACTTCAATAAAAGTAAAAAATAAATTAGGAATGAATGAAAATATAAAATAAATACAAACATACCTTAATATTTCTTTTTAACGAAATAACACCTTGCAAAAAAATAAATTTAAAAATTAAATCTGAATTAAATCAAAATCAATCAACAACAACAATAATAATAATAACACCTAAAATAAATAAATTATTTACTTAAATTAACATTAATTACTCAAATTTATAAATAAAAAAAATTACCTTTTTTTCCTTCTTTTTCCTTCCCTCTCCTCCTCCTTCTCTTTTTCTTTTTCTTTTTCTTTTTTCTTCCCTCACTGGTGCCACCTCCTTCTCCTTCTTCTTCTTCTCTTCTTCTCTTCTCCTTCTTTCCTTCTTCTTCTTTTTTCTTCCCGAAATGAACTTTGGGGACCATATATTATGGTCCCCCAAAGAAAAAACAAAACCCCTCCATGAAAGGTCTAATTGCCCGGTGCAGCCTCTGCCAGAGGCACAACCAGCCCTTCATCCATTTTTTTAGATTTTTATTTTTTTCGTTTCTAACTTTTTTTTTTCGTTTTTAACAGCAAATGATAGAAATGTTGTTAGAGCCAGGGTGGTCACGCCACTGCCATAGGCGACACCCACCCTGGATGTACTATTTTGGTACATAATTTTTTTGTTGTATTATTTTAGTATTATTTTATTTTTTTATCTTTTTTTTGTAAAAAACCCTATTTGAGTATATGTACAAGAGATCCGCCATAACTCAACTATTTATTAGGCACTTGTCTAAAGCACTGATAATTTGAAACTCTAAAATACCTCCAAACATTTGAAACTCATCTAGACTTATACCACGACCTTCTTTTATATAATCCTAATAGGATTAATATATAGATTAGCCCTTGAATTTGATATTTTTTTTAAATTGACTTTTAAACTTTTTTGAATCAAATTGGTCCCTAAGGTTAGGATCTGTACACAAATTAGTTTCTATTGTTAACATTATTTGTTTTTTAACCATAGGATGATGTGGCCAACCATGGACGTGACACGTGAAAAAAAGGGGTTATTCTAAAATTTTCAAAAAAAATCCTTAAAATTCAAAAAAAAAGTAAAAGAAATTAAAAATTAAATTAAAAAACCTAGTTTAGATTTCAAAAATTAAAAATTTTGAAAAAATAAAAAATTCAAAAAAATATTTGAGAAATATGTTAAGAAATCAAAAAACTAAAATAAGTTAAAATTTTAGAAAATTGAAAAAAAAAAAAAACTAGAGAGTATACAAATTTAAGAAAATTCAAAATAATAGGTTAATTTTCAAAAGAATTAAACTAAATTGAAAACAAATGGAAACAATTATATACATTAAAAAAAATTAGTTGACATTCACTGTTCATTGATTTGCATTGACTGGTCAAATTTGCTTTGGGAAAATGGGAGACCAATTTAACTAAAAATAAATAAATGTTGAGGGAGTAATCAATATATTAAGGCATCCTAATATTATTTAGGTAGTCTGGTGCACAAGATTTGACGATAATAACTCTTAAAAACAGAGTTTAAGTTTGCAATTATGAGTATTGATCTTTCCTTGAATGGGAATAGTATGAGTTGAAATGAAAGGTCTATGGGCTTCCTTTGATACAAGTTTGGTGAGAGGAAAGGCATAGTTTTGTATGTACAGTAGGTGAGTTGGAAGTCCATTGTATTGACACACGAAGCAGGATTGAATGTCAGGATATTTTCATCGTTAGTATTCCGTTCAACCAAAAATCTATAAAATCTGAAACCAAGAGGAGAGGAGAGGGCAAATCAATGACAGAAGGTGGAATCGTAAATCTTCATGGAGAAGTGGAATACAATAAATAGAGAGACAGAGAGTGAATAAATAAGGTCATACATATTAATGTGTCTGACAATCAAACCCAAAATCAATTGCTGCACTACTCTAAACAGCAAGGAATGGATGATCATTTTTAACTCACCTGTTTTAGCTAAAGACTAGAAATTTGTAGATTTCCGAAAAAACCAAAGAATTGTTTAAAGGCTTAATACTCCGGTATTATAGTTAAATTATTACTTTGACATCTGGATAAATTTTTTTTATCAGGTTAGTCCTTATATTAAAAAATTAAACCAACCAATGATACATTGCCATTTATAAATAAAAAATAAAAAAAAATTTACTTAAAATTTTGTGAAAGGAGGAAAGGGGATTTTATTTTAGAGGTTAGATAAGTTTAATTCAAAATTTATTAATTAACAAAAAATAATTATCCTTAAAATATCCTGATGTAAAAATAATATCCACGTGTCATGTACTTGATGAGCCTCTGATCTACCCAACCATATGGGATATTTCCATTATTAACTAAATCAAGCTTGCCTTAATGAATAGGACCCTTTAATCTTTTAGTTATGCTTAAGATTTTTTTAAATAAATAAATTCCTAAATTCTATGCCTATCAGTCTATATAAGCATTTCCCTATGATAGTTCAGTTCTCCCAATAGCAAAAACAAAAACCACCCTGCTCTTACTGTTCAACTCTCCGTTTGTTTACCCCGAAAATTCACACATCAGTTTCCACAGATAGATACCACACGTAACTTTAAACTTTTCAATTTTCTTTCCATATTTCAGCGAAAACTTTGGTCTTGATGGATTCCTTTGGTTTCGATAACGTGAAAGCAGAGAAAGCTAAGGCGATGAGGAGGTACAATCGGCTTCGAAGCTTAGCCAAGGCCTTCCGTTTCTTGGAATTGCTTTCGGCTTTGCTATTTTTAGCGTGGACATTCGAGCGCTTGCCTTTCGCCGTCAAAATCTCCGGAGAGTTCCTTTTGAAGCTCGGCGGAGTCGTCACCAGTCCCCTCTTTGTTTTCCTCGTCTCTAACGTCATCATCGTTACCCTCATTGCCAAGTCCGGCATTTTTTCCACTGTTAACAATGTTGATTCCAAAATCTACGATGAAATCATCAACAATGCTGAGAATCGCTCCAAATTCGAGTTTCAAAAAGAGGTTCTGTATCAAGACAAAGAGATCATCTCTGAAGCGAGCACAGATACCTTAAACAGTGAAGAAACGGAGCCGGAGCCGGAGCCGGAGCCGGAACCGGAACCGGACTCTGAGTTTGAGATGGATTATCCGAGAGTGTATAGAAGGAGTAAGTCGGAGAAGTTGGCGATAAGAAAGAGTGGAGAGGAAGTGACGAAGGAACTACGACGATCCGAGACAGAAAAGTGCCGGAAAGTTGAAAATATGGACGGGGAATTAGTTCCAGAAGACGAGTTGAGCAACGAAGAGTTTCAACGAACGATCGAAGATTTCATCGCGAAGCAGTTGAGGTTTCGCCGAGAAGAATCTCTGTCTATTGTTTTTCCCTGTTCAAACCCAAACCTGAAAAATAACTTCCCTTTGCAGTAAATTTTAACCTGAAATAAAAAAAGAAAAAAAGAAAAAAAGATATTAAGCAGATTGTATTACTGTTTCTTCTTTTACCTTTGAAAAGAAAGAGCAAAAAAGAACCGGTTATGGTATGGTTGTACAGAACTAAAACGAGGATGGAGTAATTTGGTTGTACAGTGCTTAGGCTATGTTTTTCCTTTAAAAAGGAATTTGGTTTGAGGAATCATAGCTAAAATAATTAATTCTAGTAGATTTAAGTTCTTCCGGTGCAGTGTCACTTTGTTTTTACACTTATTAACCACCAATCTGAAATTTAGATAAGATCCGAATAGTCGGTGGAGTGCGAGACATGTAATGAGAGAACAACCAAGAGAATTTGTGGTATCATCTTACATAAGTCGAGGGGAGTTCGCAGTCTCATTTCGCACATATTCAAGGAGTTTGCATGTGATAGGCTGCGAGGTTCATCAAACAACCTATAATGATACACGTATCTAGTATGCCAGAAGTCTACTTATAATGTTAGTTTTATGAACAATAGGATCAAGTTTATAAACAGTAGAATCAAATCATAAACAGTGATAATATATATAAATATTCAAATATTTTCTTTAATGAGAGACACAAAATATTACTCAACAACACTAATTATAAATACACAATTTAAAAAAATAAATTACTTTTGTGGAAAGGTCAATGAAAATCCTCTCTTCCTAAGCTAAACTTTTATCCCAATCAACATATTTATTAATTTCCTTTGTTACAAATGGTTTTAAAATTGAATGAACTCTCAACATTTTAACACAAACATCAATTGAACAATCATTAGGTAATACTAAGAAGCTTGATTTGATGAGATTAAACTCAAAGTTTTAGGAATGATTGGAAGTCTAATCAATCACCCTAAGTGTCGTTTTTTTTTTTGTACTTTCTTAGTGCAGGTTAAGAACTGTCCCACTAACAATAATTTCAAATATATTCCTTAAGCAACAGAATTTAGTGCTTAAAAGCATCAATCATCATTCAATAATTTTCAAATAAAAAACTATTGTATTTATCTCTTGTAATCTCAAAGGGGGAAATCACTTTTACTCTTTCCTTGGGGTGATCTTTTGTTGTTGCCTAGCTTTTATGTCTTCCATCCTCCATTTCTTTATAGAGGCAATGATAGTTAATTCCACCATGAAAAACAATTGGGGGTGGTTGAATTTGCTAATTCCATTGGATATTAATTTATGGCACAACTTTTGATTAATTAGAATTAATCAATTAATCCCAAGCAAAAATGGGTAAAACAAAACACTTTGCTTTGGCCTCTTTTTTCTTTTTGCCTACAACTCTTTTTTGTGTCTTTTCTTTTGCCCAAAAGTGTCAAAGGAAGGTTTGTAGGGGTTGTTTTTATTATAGAGTCAATTGTGGTGGGTGCCTGCCAACAGACATCGCCTTTTGTAAGAGTGTGTATTCTTTTTTATTTCAACACCTTGCATTTATGGATTAAGAATTCCCTTTAGTTTGCCCATTCAATTCCCATCACAAATGCTCATAAATTCACTACTGCTCATATACTTGTAATTGGAAAATTAAAACAATGAACATGCACATCAAAACTTATTTTTATGTCTACGAGATTTATTTAAATAGTTATTCATTATATATAAACAATTCAATTTTATCAATTTGCTTTTATTTTAAAAATATAGGGATTTGATTGGTGTTTTTAATAGAGGGACTTGTTTGCTCACTTCTTGTTATTAGAGGGATTGCCCAAGTACTTTCACAATATATATATTATATATTTTATATATATATATATAAATTTTTAAGTGATAATGTTATATAATCTCAAAAATGTCACATTTAGTGTTTTAATAATAGGGCCAATGGTTGAATAGGTTAACCACCAATTTTCAATTCAACCAATTCGATCGGTTTGATTGTTGGACCAACAATAATTAAATAAATAACAAAAAAATTCATAAAAATCTAAAAAATTAAAAAAAAACAATTTTTTTATCAAATCGGTTCAACATGCTCAAGTACCGATTTTTGTCTTGGTTTTTTTATTTTTACCAAATTTGAGAAATTTTCAAGTCAATTGGTTCAACCCCTTTGTTCACAACGTTATATCATCAATTCTCAATCCCTCTGATTTTGGTATTGTTCTAGTAACACTGGTCATATCATCAAAATCTTGATAAAATTCAATTTTATGGACTAAAATAGATCTAGTAGGCAAATTCAAAGACCAAAGTGGACCAAAAAATATAGGTACCAAAGTAGACCTAATTGCTGAGTTTAGAGACAAAAAATAATGTTATCCCGAAATATTTTACCTATAAATGGAAAACTTGATTAATAAATTCATTCTTAAATAAGATTATTAAGATTTTTTTTACTTCATTTCCATCGCTACTAAATATGAAATTTGGTGTTATCAATGTTATTTTTTCATTTTTCTTTTCCTTAGAAAAAAATGATTTTGAATATTCTTAACTCTCAACTTAAAACAATACCAACACTCTTAATAAGTATAAAAAAATTTATCACACGCATATACGTATGGAAATCACATATTTTGAAATATAGGTGTGTTTAAAAATAACATACAATAAAAAATAAAACGTATTATTTGAAATTAATTAATAACAACACATAAAATATGTACGGCATTAAAAATAAAAAAAATAGATTAAATTGTGAGTAAAATAAAATTTAAGCATAAAAATACATTAGATTAATAATACTAAATAAATACAATTATTTATCATGGTGCTGTCAACAAACTTAAGTTGGTGTTGAGTTAATTTGTGACATCAACTCAATCAACAACATTGTTAGTATATGTTGCTACCTATAGTTGCAATTTACTGAATATGAAAACAGTAATGGAAGTGCTTAACTGCAGTGGCCACTATGGCTTGGCATTGCGTTAAACTGTGCAAAGAAAAACAAAGAACACTAATAATTTGTTTATACACTTCGATTTTCCTACATTTGTGGAGCCTAGCTCAGTAAGTAATTCCACTATCTTGTATCACAGATACAACTAGTGATTCACACTCTATCACTCCCTAAGTATAAAGGTCTCACTTTCGTACCTAAAAACTAGAACACTGAACACTCAATGTTTACAATTCAATTGCACTCTCTCATAGAGCAGTTCCTTAATAAATAGATTCAAGTGCTTTCAATAAGCTCTTGTACATAACTTAGACAAGCTTTAAAACATATATCAAATTTAGCTTGCTAACATAGAATCTAAGTAAATACAAAGTAACATATATCAAATTTAGCTTGCTAACATAAAATCTAAGTAAATACAAAGTAACTCACTGAAAATAGCAATTACAACATAAACATTCAAAGCATAATCGATCAAAGATATGATCTTCAGAAACCAACAACATAATCTCGATCAAATCTCCACATTCTAAGGGTTGAATTGATTCACTCTCCTCCAATCAATCTTTAGTAGTCAGGGATTGGTTTCCATAGATGGACTATAGTATCTTCAAAATATAAGCACATTTATTAGTTAAAATATTTTCCTCATTAAATTGCCAACTCAAATATGACAAGTAAGTTTGCTGTAGGCACTACTGAGCGCCACTCAGCTCAATTAGCACACCTCGCCTCAACAATCTCTCCCTTTGGCAATTTATTAAACAAAATAAAACAATATAGGAAGCTAATCATTACAATCATCTATAGCACCCCTTCAACACAAACCTCATCCTACCAAAATCAATTTAAAACATAACATAGTAACTTCAACTATCAATGTTGTGTCTAGAATTCGCGCTAACAATCAAAATACTAAATTATATCAAAGTAAGCAAAAGATAAGACAGAATGCACCAAAGTAAACATCCATCATAACGAAATAACATGGTTTAATATATTAGTTTCATAGCAGTATCATCATTTTAAGGTTTCATAAAGACCAATTAAAATAAAAGTTACAGACTAAGAACTGTCTGCAAGATCAGAAACATGTTCAGAAAACATAAGCAGCTTTCAATTCAACCTTCAAAGAAGATATACCATAAGGACATATACTTCCTATATAGAAACACATCAACTTACAACATAGCAACCATCAACCATTACTCATCACAACTTTAGCTTCTAAATACTACTCCCCTCATTTTGCTTAAGAATAAACTTGCCCATTAGGATGCCAAAGATCCTTACTCTCTTGATTGAACCAAAGCTAAACAAATTTTGAAAAATATAAGGATTGTATAAAATTGAGATGTACAAAATTCAAACCTCATCATGTCTTTATAATTCTATCTAGGCTTCCCTTTAGTTCGAACGCCATTATGGATGTCACCAATGATATCATTGGTAGAGTGATTCAATTTGAACCTAGAAGAAGGTTAGGGTTGATCAATATGATCACAGTGCTCTTTTAACTCAGTTTCAACTTCATCTTTCTTACTTATTAGGATGTATGTCATCCATCTTTAAATGGTTACTGGGAGTGGGTATTGTAGCTTCCACTAAGGGTTTCAAAAGATAATCTTATACCTGATTGCTTACACATGAGGCTTCATCATCAATAACTACATTAATGGAATCCATCACCTTTTTTGTTCTCTCATTGTAGGCTCTAAAAGCTAAACTGTTTGTGGCATACCCCAAAAAAACACCTTCATTAGACTTGGAGTCAAACTTTTCCTAATACTCTCGATCCTTCAGTATATAATAGTTACTTCCAAACACATGAAAATATTTCACACTTGATTTTCTACCCTTCCACAGTCACTTGAGTCTTTGGTCTTAGATGAACCTTATTGATCATATAGGTAGCTGCATTAACAACCTCAACCCAAAACTTGTGAGCAATACCCTTACTATTGAGCATTACTCTAGCCATCTCTTGAATTGTTTTCTTCTTGCATTTAACAACTCTATTCTACTTTAGAGTTCTTGGAGTAAAAAATTAATGCTTGATCCTTTTTATCTTTACAGTAATATACAAAATCCTTATTCTCAAACTCCCTTCCATGGCCACTTCTTATTCTTCTGATCACGCCTATCACTTGACCCTTTTCATTCTTTAGGGTTCTGTATAGCTTCTTAAATTCCTCAAAAGTGTCAGCCTTGTCTCTAACAAACATCACCCATGTGTATATTGAGTATCCATCTAACAAACATCACCCATGTGTATATTGAGTATCCATCAACTTAGTTTAGCACATAATGCTTGCCACCAATTCTCTCTATCTGTACAGATACTATCAAATTCATGTGAAGTAACTCCATTGGCTTGGATATTTGAACTTGTTAGACTCTCTTGTGCCTCTCCATATGTTGTTTACCCTTCAAACAACTATTGCAAACTTTTGGCACATCTAAACTTAGTTTTGGTTGTACATCTCAACCTAGTTTTGGTATCCATTTGATAGTTTCAAATTGAATTAGTCGTTGAAATCCTTTGTAGTGTACATGACCAAGCTTCTTATGCTATGATTCTAATTTAAAGGCACTTTCTTTTTTATACATCGCAAGCCGTAGAACCTTATAGCGGTTATCAACTGTTCTAACTCCTTCCATAATCTTTCTTTTTTGTCTTGGAAGAAACTCAACATTCATCTATAGTGAAGCTCGCTATCATACCTTGATCATACAACTGGCTTATACTCACTAAATTGGCTTTCAAACTTTCCACCAGTAATACATTCTTCAATCTAGATAAACTGTGTACAACTATAGTACCTTCCTAAGAATATTGTGTTTCTTTCTATTACCAAAAGTAACTCTACCACCAAGAAAGTCTTCAAAGTCAACAAGGAAATTTTGATTCCTAGTAATGTGTTTTGAATAACCACTGTCGAAATACAAAACATATTCATGTGAAACCTTCAAAGGTCTATGAGTTACAAGCAAACACTTTGGTTTATTCTTCCTTTCGACTTGTTTTTGCTTTCTAGCATTTGAGTGGTTGCGTGTAGTGGGAACTTTAGCTAATACTAAACATTTCCACCTCAAATCATGTAGTATTTTGAAACACCTTGGTCTAATATGCTCCCACTTACCACAATAATGACAAATGATTCTGGAATAAACAGGTACTTTCTTGTCAGTCTTGATTATTACAGCATTGGTAGAATATACACCTATTTCACCTTGCTTGGATTTTTTCACAACAAAGCAGAACTCTTCTTGATTATTTTTCCTTTCTCAAAAAATCGTATTCTACTCCTTCTTGGATCCTTTCTACCAACAATAAGAATTTCATCCAGCTTCCTACTTCTTGTGTTGAATTTCACAAGAAGCAATTTTGTTTCAAACAACTTCTTCTTTGTATTGATAAGATTATCCAACTTATCAGTCAACAAGGACTTGTTAGCTTCAACTTGCTTAATCAAATTTCTATTCTCCTTTTTAAGTTGAGCATTCTCTTGAGCCAATTTCGAGTTCAACTCGCAAACATGTTCTCATTTTCCCATTATAGTTTTATATGTGTTCATAAACTCTCTATTAGAACCACCAAAAGATTCATCATTTCTATCAGCCTTAAAACTAGAATCCACACCTAATGCAAATGCTACATAATTGTTCATTTGGTCTTAATCAGATTTAAAATTGTTAGAGGTGTCTTTATTACTCCACTAGCACATAAAACCTTCTTTCTATTCTTTAGAATGTTAGAAAACTTAGCTTGAATATGACCATAGCCAAGGCATTCATGAAACTGGATGTCTTTCTTCTATTCTCTTTTAGTCTCCTCCTTGGTAACAACACATTTTATTTTGGTGTTAGAAGTGTTCTTTGATGTTTTGAACTTCTTAAACCTCCTAGCTTGCTTCCTAAAGGATTTATTGAAGTTTTTAGTAAGAAGATCAATATACTTTTGGAGTTCTTTTATTGTAGATTTATTGAGAATTGACAATTCATCAACAACTTTTTTCTCCCTTCGAATTACTCTTCTTATATTCATCCAAGTTTATCTCAAAAGTTTTTAGGAAGCCTATCAACTTATCAATACTTAGGCTTTACAAATCTTTTGCCACCTCTATTGTAGTCACATTGATAGAGAACCTTTTGAGTAATGACCTTAAGACTTTTCTCACAAGTTTTGAGTTAGAATACTCTTCATCAAGGGAAAATGCTTGGTTAGATAGGTAGCACAATTTAGCATAAAAACTCACGAATCATCTCAGAATCTTGCATTCTTTGTATTGGTAAATAGTGTGTTACACTGCCTACCACACGGTCGTCTGTCGGACACAACCTACCACACGGCCTAGTACACAGTAGTGTGGCGTCGACAACCATGTTTTTTGGCATCCAAAATTCACAAAAACTTGGGTTTTCGATACACACCTGAAACGATTTCGAAGCAGTAACAACGCGAAGGAGTTTCAAAGTCTAAAACAACCATCCAATAACTCAATCAACCAACTTTATCAACAACAATGCACAGTTATACTCAAAATACCTATGTCGAAAGTTTCGACACGAAACCTTCAACAAAATTAATACTTACCGAAAGATCAACGATGATTACTAGAATTGACAGGTTGAGATTCACTACTTTCGATATCCTCGCCTCATAGGGAACCAAATGATTGACTATCAACTATTTACACAATACACTCAAAACAACCAATTCAGAGCATGCTACAAAGAACAAAAGGAAAATCAAGGAAATAAACGAATTGATAGTGAAACTTACTTAATAACCTTCTAACTAGAAAGCTAATAGCGCAAAACTTCAACTAGTCCTATAACACCCTCATACCTGACCCGATTGTCGAGTTAAGGTATCAGGATGTCACATTCGTTGCCGAAGTAACTATTAAAAATTTCAGATCAATTTATCTTATTATTTAATTAATGTAGATCATTAACTAATTTTAGTAATAATTGAATTTACGATAAAACTAATTATGAGTTAAAAGAGCCCATTAAAACATCCACAATTAATCAAAGGCCAAATTGTAAAGTTCATAAAAAATTTTGAACTGTTATCGCGACATTGGGGTTTCCAAGTCGTGACATGGTGAACTTGTCATCGTGACATCGTCTCCATTTCCTACAAGTTCCACGTTTTATTTTTATTTATTTATTTTATATCATTACCTTAATATATATTAAGATGTCATAACCGCCACTTCATTTTACACATCATCTACTTACATCTATTTCTAATATTAAGTCATCATAAAAACATGATATTCAATTAAAGATAAAAAAGTATATAAAATTAACACAAATATTAAAGTTTTCTAAATAAGACCATTGGAGGACCTGCACTTTCAAAAGTAGTTTACCCATTTTACATATATTTCATATTTAACAAAGAATTCAATATCACATCAATCAACAATTATTCACTTATTATTTTATCAATTCGTTTAAACATACATGTCATAATCATTCCATCACTTACAACCATTTCGAAACATTTCAAATTCATCTACTGTATATATATTCATATATTTTTTCCTCCTCTTCCTCTCCGTTTCATATCCTTTATGTATATATTTGTTAGAATCTTTAACTTTTAGTATATAACATGCTTATATGTAACATTATCTATAATTCCACTATTTACTTATGTGTTCATATCAAAGCTGTCCACTTGAGTCATAGTCACTAAATTATTTATATCTGAGCTACATAATTTGAAATTAAGATCCTTTTGATGTTTTTGAAACTAGACTCAAATATATTTTTACCATAAAAATTACAGAATTTATGATGTAGCCAATAAGTATAGTAAATTCTTCAAATTTGTCTTTATTCTACTGTTTGATAGCTTCAACGTTTCTTTACTAAAATTTAATTATCTCTTAGTACGAGGTTTGGATGATATTTCAGTTTGTTTCTCTTGAAAATAGAATCATTAATAATTTGAAAATATAAATTTAAAACCCTAATAATTTTTTTTACAATTTTTTATGATTTTCCAAAATCAGAATAGGGGAACCTGAATCCACTCCGACCTTGTTTCATGAAAATTAATATATCTAAAACTATAAATTTTCGTTTCTTTCACCGTTTCTTCCGTATGAAACTAGACTCAGTAAGATTTAATTAAATATTTAATTCAATCTCTAACTAAATTTCTATAATATTTGGAGAATTTTCAAAGTTAAGTCACTGTTACTGTCCAAACTGTTTTATTGAAAAAAATATTTTCTTTTCCATGGTTCTTTGCACTATCTTTCATTCATTCACACATAATTGTTATACTTTTGATTACTATACAAATTAGACACTTATGTTTATGTGTAGATTACATATTCATTTATTAATCTTAGTACTTTTCACCATACAAATCACACACTCTCTTACCAATTTAGTGTTTTAAGTCTCTATTCTTCATCAAATACTTTTTGTTTCTAGTATTTAGATTAAATACATGTTTCACACATCTCACTCAAAACATATTTAACTCAATATATTGAAATACAAGCAAGTTTAGTATGAAACTTACCTTATTTGTCAAGAATTTCTTCATTTCTTCTTCATTTCCATGCATTTCTCATCTTCACCACTTTCCTTCCTTTTTCTTCTCATTTTCTCCACTTTCATCTACTATTTTCTTGCTTCTAAATTGATGAAAATATTCTCTAGAATCTCTACTTCATCTTCTCTCTTTAATATTTAAGGAAATTTTCAAAAATTTTGGTTAAAAAGGTAGTTTTTCATGGCAAAGGACTAAATTGTAAAGAAAAGAAGATTTCTTTTCTCACCCTTTCACTCATGTTGGAAGGATGATCCATTTCCTTCATCCTTCCTCTCCTTTTATACTACCTTTTTTCTAAATAAAATAATAATAAATATCTAAGCAAAATATTAATAAAATAATATTGAACTAATTAATTAATTAAAAAAAATTACCAAAATATCATAAAAATCATCATTACATTTTAGAACTCTCCCTCTTGTTAATTGACCATTTTTCCCTTTATGATCTTTCAAAATTCCATCCTTGAATCGTCACTTAATTTGATAAAATTAAGATTTAGTCCCTCACAATTCTTCACCTATTCAATTTGGTCCTTACATGCCAATTCCATATCTTAGTATATTGGATTATTTTCACTTTTGGTCTTTCAAATTTCTCATTTTTACACTTCGATCCCTACATTTTGAATATTTATGCTTGAGCCAAAAACTTTCCACATATTTACAATTTAGCCTTTACTTTAAATCAATATACTAAAACCTACTTCTTAGTCATTATTATTATTATCATTTTAATACTCCTCAATATCCTCTTTATCCGCTTTATATCATTTTCTCATTTTACCGAAAAATCAATTATACATTATTCAATTTATTACTACTTTTATTATATATCAATTGTAAGGGTGATACATTTATGCTTGTGCCATAGAACTTTTTGCATATTTGCAATTTAGTCACTTCCTTAATACATCATGTCATGCTTCTTGATTTAACTCTCTTTTGATATATTGTAACTTTTATTTTCTTTGATCTTATACCTTATTTCGTTAAAATTTTATCTTATATTATTTACAACCAAGGGGGTTTTGAAGATATTACAAGTCCCGTATTCTTTACGACAATGATCAAAATAAAGAATAAAGAAAAAGAACTGAAAAATAAAAGAAAATAAAGAAGAGGAAGAAGAGGAAGAAAAGTAAAAATAGGAGAAGAGGAACAAACGTTAATTATTAATTAACTTCCACTCAGATTTTTAGCATTTAGCAAAAATGTTCCTTATTGCATGCTCTAAGACTCGAACACAGGGCCAAACAGAATACAAAAACTTAACCATTGAACCAACAAGCTCATTCTTGGCACAAGTTTACACTAAATTAGACTTAAATATGTCATTCAATGATAGGGGTTATCTTAAATTAAAATAACAAAATTTCTAGAGATACGACTGAAACTCCTGACCTCAACCACATAAACAAAGCACATAACCACAGATACAGAGACTCAAATAAGATGAAATCCAATAGTCAAACATTCAAAATTTTAGGACGTTACAATTTTCTTCATTAAATTGTCAACTTTAATATGACAAGTAAGTTCACTGTCTCAGTGGCAGTTTGTAATGGGCACTACCGAGTGCCACTCAGCTTAATCAGCACACCTTGCCTCAACAATAACTACAAATATATAACAAATATACTTATTAAAGTTTCATATTAATAAAAATTGCTTTAGATTAAGGGAAAATATTTGGTACATTACTAATGAAGTTTTTAGACTCCACAAGAACGGTCTTGGAGTTGACAAATGTCTTATTGTATAGTAAAATATTTTAAAAAATAAATATTAAAAAAAAGAGAGACACGTGACAATTTTTTAAGGCTGCTTGTGGAATAAAAAAGAGTACATTACCAATATACCAAATACTAACCCCTAGTTTAAATGGGAAAAGAAAAAAATTTATATGCATGGTGTCTTTAGTTTAAATCTCATAATGGATAAATTTTTATTAATTTATAAAAATATAAAAATTCATAAACACCCACATAATTATATAACTTATTTTAGAAATAAAATTATATTGTGGTAATTCTCTAACTGAACTAAGACTCGATTGATAGATGACATCAATTCAATAATTTTTTTTATAAATAATATAAATAATGCTGTAAACTATAAAAATGTTAGATTAGTTATTAAATATCATTTAATAAAAAAAAAGTGTATGAACACTAATTAACTGAATTCAAATATACTTGAAAAAAGAAATTGGTTTGGCAGTCGAAAGTTTTAATCAGTTTGAATTTGATTCAATGAAAGAGAAGTCTCAGCAAATTTGTTTACAATTAAAAAGAAAATGCAGGTGAATGTTTTTTACATTCTCCAAATCCACCTTTTTTTTTTAATTAACTTATGTAATTAATTTAAACAAGAAGGGTGAGACAAATTTAGGTAAACTTTTTCTAATTAGCTTAAACAATAAGGCAAAAGACAAATTTAGGTTTGGACATTGTAAACGTTGTCCCACAAGGGCAACAAAATCTATTTGATGTAGCAATTTTAGTGATGTTTAGTTACCTTTGCCCCCATTAATATAATTTAATTGAGGGACTTTAATGACAATAAGAGAAGGCATATATTCTTTCAAATTAACAGCATTGGCCAGTTTTTCCTAAAGTTGGAAAAGGAGTCTCACTTCACCTATTTTAAGAATAAATTCTCTCTTTTCAATTATATCATTATCAGAATTTAAATTTAATTTCTCTTCTTAAAAATTAAATGTGTATTTTAATTTTAATTTTAATTTGTAATTTCAAAGGCCAAGTTACCTCTTTATTGATGGGCTAATATGCAAATTTCAAATAACTAAACCTTGTTTTTGAGCTAAAAGAAAGAAGAAATACAAGAGAAAAAGAGTTTGAAACTTTTGACTTATCTTTTTCTCTCTTTTAATTTGGAAAAGGTGACATCCAATATGCCTTTTCTTAGGCATATGATCATGAAAAGTTTATTATATTAAATGCTCGACTAAGCCTTTAAAGTAAAACAAGTCGGTTAATACAAAACAAATTTTAGTTTTCAAGTCTATGGTAATCCCGACTATCAGTAATGGAAAGTTTCACACATGGATGTACAACCACTCACTAAAACACGATATGAGTGTCTCGCCTTTGATCTATTGGATGTAAGTCACATGTTGGGGTATATGGTACCATTTGAGCTTGTTAGCTAAAGTGGTACTATATATCCTAACAAGTGGGTTCGAATCTCACCAAGGGCGAGATATTTATGTTGCCTCTTGTTGGGTGGATATACGTTTTTATACAATTGAGGCACCCCTTTTGTGAACTGTACACGACTCTTTATGAAGGGGGCAAAAGCCTTCCCAAAAGGCAATACTTTCCATTTTTGATGATTTGGGTCGATGTCTCAGAGGATAACACTTCAAAGATTTCTCCTACAAAAACTAATTTCATTGTCAACAAGTTTTATTTTGTGTTTATGATATATGTAATGTATTGGTGCTATGTGAAGTGAAGCCACAAATAGTCTAAAATGTGCAACTTTGGGCAATGGTTTGAAATTACCTACACAAAAGAGTAACGGTGAGTGCTTGATCGAATCAAGTGAAAAAATTTAAGTTAAGTTGATGAGTCCTATTTTATCATCCTAACTCGATTTAAATTTTTTTCAAATTGAGCCGAATGAAATGAAATTCAAGTCAAATCGAATCAAATCGAGTGAAATTGTTCAAGTTAAATTAAAAAATAAACATTCGAGTTAAATTAAAATAATAAAGATGTCAAATTAAAATCTTGTTACAGTATAACTAATTCCATCTTATAGCAAATAAATTTAAAACTATATATATTTGAAAAAATTTTCGAAGTAAAATAAGAAAAAAAATACTCTAGTATGATAAACTTAAACCATTAGTTAGCTTATTTAGGTCCCTAAAATTATTATTTTAGAAAATTTTAAAAATTTGAACTTTCTTTATATATTCTTTAGATTTTTTTTATAATTTTTTAAAAATATATAAAATTTAGAATTTTTATAATTATTTTGTAATTTTTGTTAAGAGAGAGACCAATTTGCTTATTTTTAAAATTGACAAGAACAAAAGGAGTATTACACCAATATGTTCTTTAAATTGTAAAATTCACTCGACTCGAACTTAAAACTCGAATTATTTATTTAAGTTGAGTCGAAAAAATCGAATAACTTAATTTGATTAACTCAAAATCTATATATTTTTTTTATTTTTTTAGTTGCACAAGATTAAAGGGGTTAAACCTAGTTGATTCCATTTCCTTTATTGGTTTCATACTTTCTTGTAACTTTTTTTTTCTGTATGTGAAGGTACCTATCTAAATCACCCTGATTTTGTTTTTTTCAATTATTTATTTATTTAGCGATTATGATTCCCAAAATTTACAGTTTAGCAGAAAATTCAAACTTGCATCATCAAATTCAAAGCACCTACAGGTGCTTGATTACCCAAAATCGAAACAAAATTTGCAGGGTCTCAAGGGTGCTTGGAATACCCCCATAGCTAGCAATCATGGGAGGAAAAGAGATGCCAACAAATGCAGCCTCAGACAAAACATATCCTTACTCATTTACAGCAAACATCCACAGTTCATATTGTAGTCCAATTCTCCAAAAGCTTTTTTTTAACATAAAATGTCTTTAACCCTTGTATCGAAAAATCACATTGGGAGTCCCAATCGTTGTTGTCATTGACAAGATATCGATTACAGTACCCCTAATGGAGATTGTGCCCACTGTTCCCACACAAGGGCCTCATGCATGCCATATGTCTTGCAAATATATCGAGCTTTCAACTTGGCTGAAGGCCCCCCCACTATCACAAAACAAAAAGCAAAAAGTGAAGGGAACTGAGCCAAAATAAATGAATTGAGCTAACCAAGTTGGCGATTGGTAGCTGCTTCATTTGATGACAAAATTGTTGGTTTTGGAAAAGCATTTATATTTGCACGACTTTGAATTGAGAAGAAAAACGTTGGGTTTGATGGGATTTAAATGAGTAAAAGTTATTTGTACTGATTGCCTAGTGACATATAACTCTTAGAGGCAACATTAGAGGTTTGTAGGCTCTAGCATTGTCAGCTATACATATATGTGTGTGCATATGATGGCTTTTATAATACAGGAGGACTTTATTCAAGACCTGGGGATCTCTGGTTTAGTCTATCTGGGCTAATCTTGAATGTTGCATTGCATTATTGAATAGCATGTCCAATGCCTATCTTTTACCCTGATAATTGCATGTGCATTTACCAAGGTAATGTAAATATATCTAAATTCTTATGCGTGAAGTTCATGCATGCATGTATGTATGCATGTATAAAAATATATATAAATGCTTGTGGTTGCTTGAAACGCTAAACAAAAATTTAATTCCTGTGCCTCGTATCATTATTTTCACATCCCAATTAGTTCTTGATCTTTTCTGTGGGTTTTTTAGCTAATGATTTTCTACATATTTAAATCTATAATCTGTCTATATGATCAGAATAAAGAAAAAGAGATGATTGATAAAAGAAGAATATTATTAAACATCTCTTTCAGATACTGAAATCAATGAAAGGAGATATTAAATTATGAGTTAAAACTTCTGCTACACCCCAGCTAATAATAACAAGCCTGACCTGGCATTAGAACTTGACTGTATTCCTACTGGGTTAACTTGTATATTTTCCAAATGCCTGGTATTAAGGGTTAGGTATATGTTTGGTCTTGTCGTTATTTCCTTGTTAACATTTCACTTATATAATCTGGATAAAGTCATATTAATTATTTGCTATCTCACTCAACTCGGCCAAAAGTGCTCATTTTCTTTCCAGAAAATCTGCACTAAACTGATGCGTTTGATTGTATAAACATAAAAACCAAGGCTTGACTTCCAAACAACTTTAAAATAATTAAATATAGTGGCGCTAAGCAGAACATCATAACCTATACTTACTTACCCTTTAGGCTTTGACAACGATCTAATTTAGTAGGCATTGGGAATTATGGGCCATCAGGTCAGCTACACATTTAGAGACCCAACCCTTTGATGGGTTTAGACCAAACTTTGAGCCCATGTTTATCAATGGTATCACAATTAGGGTGAACGTTTCATCGAATCAAATGAAAATTTTTTTGAGTTAATCGAGTTAACAAATCCTATTTTATCATCCTAACTCGATTTTGAAATTTTCTTGAGTGAGATGGAATTTAAATCGAATCGAATCGAATCAATTATATTTGTTCAAGTTAAATTAAAAAAAAAAGACTTTATATCCTTGTAACAATTGTTGTCCATCATAATCAAATTTGTTATTAACTTTCATCTCCTCATAATTTATTTATTAATCTTTTATATACAGGTTAGCTTCTTTACTTGCTTAGTTGCTTCAATTATCTTCTTATTTTTGTCACGATGTATTTTGAAATTAAAAAATATATTAAATATTAATAAAATTTATCTTAAAGATAAAATGTGAAATTGATATCAATATAAAATTTTAACACGAATATTTTATGGCATCATCAATAATTCAATTTTAATAGAAATTTATAAAAATTTAATATGATTAAATAATTCAATAATAAAAATAGTAAAAAATGTGAAATTTAATTTAATAATATAAATAGTATATATAAATAAAATTATTACTATTTAGGTTTAGAGTTTTTTTGGATTATTTTTTATTTGGGAGTAAAATGTGAAAATATAAAGTTTTGAGGGTTAGGAGAGTAACATTTTGGGGGGAAAGTAAATGGCGAGAAATATTAAAAAAACAATTTGGGAGGGGGGAATGGGTTTAGGGTAGATGGGGGGTGGGATGGGAGGAGAGTAAAAGTTTTGGGGGGAAAGTAAAAATGTTTGGGGATTTGGGGTAACAATGTAAAATATTATAGTTTAGTATTCGGTTTATTCGAATTGTTCAAGTTATTCGAATTCAAAAATTAAACTTGATTAGAACTAGAAATTCAAAAAAATATTCGAGTTGACTTGAATAACTCGATTCGTTAACTCGAATTTTTTTTTTACTTTTTCGAGTCAAATCGAGTTTTACTCACCTCTAATCACAATTGCTTTTTTGCTTCACTCTAATCTTGCAAGCTCTGCTTTCTCCTCCGTATCACCAAATTTGCCAACTTTTGTATTTAATAAAAATCATCGATGCTTAATAGAAAAATTATATATATAAAAACAATTAACCTTTAATTTTTAGGCCTAACCCATAAATTGTTAGTTAAACTTTGGTATTTAACTCTTTCTTTTTTTTGTCACAAATGGTATCTAAAATATTTTTTTTCTCTAAGTTGGTAGTTCCGTTAGTTAAACCGTTAATCAAACTACTAAGTCTATTAAAAAAAACCCTTAACCCACAAATTAATACCTAAACAATATTCTTTTTCTTAAGTTGGTACTTGCAATGTTCTTTTGTTATCCATTTTACCCCAAAATATTATCTTTATTAAAAAAATTCCAGCAAAATAATAGACCTCCATGTCATATAAACTTTAAAAAATAAAATTAATTATTTTATTTTCTTTTACATTATTTATCCCTCTTTAATTATTTTTTTCTATTTTTTCTTTCTTCTTTCTATATAATGTCTGGTAATGACAGTGGCAACAATACTCAAAATTGGACCTTTCGAGGTTGAGACGTTATCGATTAATTTTGTTTTCGAATTTCATTGCCTACTTGCTCAACTCGACTGGATCGAAAAAGTTTATATTGGACCGGATCGACCGGTTGACTTACGAACCAATACAAAGTTGAATATTGCTAAAACAACTGATTGAATAATACATCCGTTTATTTCTATTTTTAAAATTTTAAAATTTTATGATTTTTAATAATTTTTTAAATAGATATAAAGAAATAGTTTGACTAATGACTGAGGTACCAACTCAGAAAAAATAGTTTAGGTACCTAAATGGAAAAGGAATAGTATAATTTAGGTATCAATTTGTGGGTTTAGTCTTTTTTTTATAAATAAACTTAATAGTTTAATTAATGATTTGACTAATGGAAGTACTAATTTGAGAAAAAAAGTAGTTTAAGTACCATTTGTGACAAAAAAAAAGTTTAAGTGCCAAGATCGGAAAAATGGTATAATTTAAGTACCAATTTATGAATTAAATCAATTTTTATGTGGTTTTTTTCTCATTCTCTTTCCCAATTATTTATCAAATTAGTCAAGCTTTTTTTATTTTTTATTTTTATTTATTCTTCACATGAATGCTGAGCATGGAGCATTTATATTGGCCAACATTGGAAAAATTTGGATAGAAATTTCACTAAATGAGAAGAAGCTTCGACTAAAGATTCAGAACTAAAAAGAAAGTGTTTTCTTTGATGATGCTTGTATATTATCTTCCTCTCAGTAAAAACTATCCTTTCACCAAGCAGAAAACATTTTCTTTTTTGCTTTAACATTTTTTTATTCATATCTTCTTCTTACTCTTATATTCTTCTCTACTGAAGTTTTGACTTTTTCTTTTATGTTGAATCTAGCTTATTTCGAGCAAATCTCATTCTTTGTACGTAATTCTTTTTATCATTATACTTTAATTTTAATGATACATTAACAACTAATATTTTTTTATAATGCATTATGGTATTAGTAATGGTGTAGAAAATATTGTAGTTAATGATTTATTATAGAGATGAATAATTTAGTTTTATTTTGAAAGACAAATATTATAGTGTTAGTTGATTATATATTATGTTAGGATCTTCAAGTTAGTTGAATGGAAGTGTTTGATTGCAGTGGTTATTACAGTAGGACACTATGAAAACTGTGTAAACAAAATAACAAAGAACACCAAGATTTATTTACATAATTTAGTTTCCCTACGTCTGTGAAGCCTATCTCAGTGAGTAATTTCACTATTTTTAATCCACAATATAATAAGTGAATCATATTCTATCGCTCCCCAAGTATAGGGACATCACTCTTGTACCTAAAGACTGTAAACACTAAAAGTTTACCCTTCAATTGCACTTACACAAACAATTTTACATTGAACAAAATAAAGTGCTCTCAACCTCCTTTCTTACATAACATACAAGTCTCGAAATATATATTTGTTTAGGCTTGCTAACATACTAGTGATTGAATACAAAGCAACCCTTTAAAATAAGTAGTTACAAAATAGTAAAGGTAATATACTAATCAAGTTCAATAAAACTCAATCTGATGGAGATTCAATTCTCTAGGAAAATAGCGACTCAATCCATGATTCAAGGTTGTAATTGCTCAAAATTTTATTTCAAAAAATTCCCAACACCTAATAAGACAAGTTTTGTTTTGTTGTCACAATGATGGATGGTAATGGTGTTGGATTTGATGCCCTAAGTATAATATATTCTTTTTGTATAATTTTATTTTTCGAACAAATTGGTTTAACAAAAATATTCATAAAATACATTAATACCCTTGCATATTATCCTTACTGGGTTTCACATGCAAAGCAGAATGAAAGAAAATATTGACTCACTAGTTATCTAATATTTAATTGATACTAAGTAGTATTATAAGGTTGGATCGTAATATGGAAAGACAACTTCTATTAGTATATGGACTTAAACATGTCCTTAGTCTAATAAAAAATGAGCAAACTGATTGAAAGACTGATATGTCATCTATCAAGTCCAATTGGGGAGATGTTTTGTCTTGAGTATTAAAGCGAATGACTTCCAGAAGATATGTAGATGTGACTAATTGGAGTAATTTTACATCAGACATGACCCAAGTAGAATAGATACTAAATCCGTTTATAGATTTATTCACTTGTGAAGTTCATAGTGTGACATACCTTAATCTTGAGTGGATGATGAATTATGTATGCATGACTCGTATACTTTGATGTAAGTAAAAGCCTGAGTTAAAATAGATAAGGAATTGAAAGCTGGTGTGCTGGGTATATGACCTTTACAATACGTAGCATCATTCACAATAGTGAAATTCATAGCCTAAGAAATTGGTAAGTGATATTCTTTCATTGACATTACATGACAGATGAAAAGTAAACGTGACCATGAGTCATTTGTCTTTGTGATAAATGACTTAATTACTATTTAATTAATTGACTTTTGATAAAGGAGGATGTAATGATTACCATGAGATAAAATAGGATCATATTGGGAGAACGAATTTTTCTCAAAGAGATTAACAATATCCTATGAGGGTAACAGACTTATGACAAAGTTTTTGGATGAACACCAATTGAGTAACTTTTGTAATGGTAATTAATTAGGGAGAGCTCAATCACGATAATAAAGTAGAATGACTTCATGACGAAATGAATTTATAATTAATAAGTAAAAAACTGGAACTTAATTATAAATAATTTGAGCTCTAATTAAATATGTCCAATTGGTCCCTTTACTAGCTCGTTGAAACCATAAATGAGTTGCATATAGAATCAAATGAACATAAATAGATGAAAATGATAAAGTTGAAGAAATAGGCCACATTCGGAAATGACTGTATTTTCTCACTAAGTATAAAAATGACTTGATAATTAATTTAAGTTTTTCAAATTATTTTTTAATTAAATAATTAAAGTTCGAAAAGGGCATTAAATTAATTAGTTATTGTGAATCCGTTGAATACATAAATTAAATATATTTCTTCATAGATTCCTTTATAGTAAAATTACCAAGACTTTAACGAAAGTAGAATTGGGTTGAGAAAATTGTTTAATTGAAAAAAATAAATTATCTAATTAAATTAATTTATAAATAATATTTATTTTGGGAAATAGAAAACATATATTACATTGGATTAAATTATAAAGTGTCGGGTTAAAAATCTAGGAAGCACATAGAATTAGACCTAATACAAGAGAGACTCAAACACTCCTCAAATTACATGAGGGGTGGCAACCCTAGTATATTTAACTAGGGTGTGCCACCCCCTTCTTCTAGTTTAACTAGAAGACTAGTTTTTTTTATTAAATAAATATTATTTGTATTCTACTAATTCAACCAAGATTATCATATCTCTCTTTATAAAAAGATAGCACTGATATAGCTATTCATAAAACAATAGTTCATATAAGTTTTCAATATTGTTATTTTGCCAGAAAATAGTGAGAATTTATTTTCTAAATATAAATTTTTTTCTAGACAAGCTTCTACTTCCTAACAGTCAATGTGCTATGTGTAGTGGACACTATAGTTGGCACTACACGTCTCCACTTCAAGTTAGTAACATTTTGAAACACCTTGGTCTAATGTGCCTAGGTGCACCACAATAATGACAAATAATTATGGAATGAGTAGGTACTTTCTTATCTGTCTTGATCAACACAGTCTTGCTAGAACATTCTACCAGTTCCATTTGATTTAGTCCTTTCACAAAAATAGTAGGGTTCTTCACAATTGCCTTTCCTTTGTCTACACACCCAAAACCTCTTTTGTCTAGACATATTCTTCCCATCTAGCTTAATGTTGCTTGTGTTGAATATTTCAAGCATCAATTTAGTTTTAGCCAACTCCTTGGTATTAACATGATTGTCCAGGTCAACAAAGATTCTTTAGCCGCGATCTGCTTGGTCAGCCTCATGTTCTCTTCCTTCAATTTAATATTCTCTTGTATCAATTTGGCATTCAAGTCACGGACCTACTCCCATTTTCTTAGCATAGTTTTGTAGATGTTCAGAAAATCTTCCTTAGAACCTCTATTTAAATCATCATTTGTTTCTCCTTTTGAGCTAGAAACAACACTTGAAGCAAAGGTCACATAGTTGTTTACCTGATCCTCATCAGATTCTGAGTTGCTAGAAAAGTCTTCATCACTCTAACATACAAAGACTTCTTTTTTCTTCTTCAGAGTGTTAGCACACTCAGCCTGAAAGTGCCCATAGCTAAGGCATTCATGACACATGATTGTTTTTTTTTTCTTTCTTGGTCTCCTTCTTGATGGCTACTCCTTTGTTTTTGGACTTCAGTTTGTTCTTGGATGCCTCAAACTTCTTGAATCTTCTAGCTTGCTTCTTAAAGGCTTTGTTGAAATTCTTAGTGAGTATGGCAATTTATTCTTGAAGTTTTTTAATCGCAGTGGCATTGGGAGTGAGTATTTCATCTACCACTTGGAGTGCAATATTTCTTTCTCCCTTTGACCTACTTCACTTAGATTCACCAAATTTCATTTCGAATGTATGTAGGGACCCAATCAACTCATTTATCTTCAAGCTCTCTAGGTTTTTCTCCTCTTTAATGGCTATTGGTTTTATTAAGAATCTTCCTGGAAAAGATCTCAGGACTTTTCTCATGAGTTTTGAATTGTAATACTCTTCACTTAAAGCAAATGCTTGGTCGAACACACCATATAACTTTGCATAAAACTTACAAATTGTTTCTAAATCTTGCATTCTTAATGTCTTGAACTTGGAGGTCAACATCTACATCTTGGATTACTTGACTTTATTTGTCCCCTCATGGGTAGTATGAAGCATGTCTCATACTTCCTTTGCAATAGTATACTTGGAAACCTTTTGAACACTTGAAGATCAATGCCACAGAATATGATATATATGGCCTTAGAGTTAGAATTGGTAATTGTTTCTTCTTCAGATTTAGGTACTCTCCCTACTCTAGAATCCACTAGGAGAGCTTGCAAGCTAGTAAGCACAAAACTTCATGCCCCATTATCAATTGACTTGATATAGGCTTTTATCCTAGCCTTCTAGTAAGGATAATTACCACTTTCTAACATAAGAGGATGAATAATTAAAGATCCTTCCATTGCTACCAATCAACAATATTAAGAATTACCACTAAATACGTTAAGTGTTAAGCTATGATGTCAATTGTTGGGACCTTAACTTGTTAATTGCTCAAACAAACCTAGTTAAATGGAAGTGCCTGATTCTAGTGGTTAATACAGTAGGGCACTACAAAAACTATGTAAATAAGATAACAAAAAATACTAAGATTTGTTTACGTAGTTCGATTTCCCTAGGTCTTTGGAGACTAGTTTAGTGAATAATTCCACTATCTTTAATCCACAATACAACAAATGAGCCACACTCTATCACTCCTTAAGTATAGAGACCTCGCCCTTGTACCTAAATACTAGAAGACTCACTTCTAAACCTAAGAATTTAGATGGCAAATATTAAAGGTTTACATTTCAATTGTAGTTAAACAAACAGTTGCACAATTAACAAAATAAAGTGCTCTCAGTATGCCCTCTTACATAACATATATATGTTCTCAATATATATATGTTTAGCCTTGCTAACATACTAGTGATTGAATATAAAACAGCCCCATAAAATTAACAACTACAAAATATCAGAGGTAATATACTAATAAAGTCCAATAAAACTTAATCTAGTGAAGATTTAGTCCTCTAGGAAAACAACAACTCGATCTCGAATGATTCTCCATATATCAAGGGTTGTAATTGTTCAATTCAATCCATTCCAATCCAATCTTCATAAGCAAGAGATTGATTTTCAAAAATGGGCTTGCATATCTTCAAAATATCAACTCAGTTAACAACTTAAAGATTTTATTTCAATAAATTGCCAACACTAAATATGCCAAGTTTTGCTTCACTTTCGCAAAGATAGATGATAATGGGTACTACCGAATGCCACTCAAAATGTTTCTTCAAAACTTCCCTCAACATATTATACTTTTTTTTGAATATATTTAGTAACGTTAATTTTAATGATAAATTTTGTTGTGCTAGTAATGGTGTGTTTTGTTAAGTAGACTTATAAAATATTTAAAAAGTTAATTAATTAAATGTAAAATTGAAAAAGTTAATTTATCCATTCAATTTAAATTAAATAAATTTTTAATTTTCATTCAGTTTAAATTAAATAAATTTTTAATTTTCAAATGTAAATTAACTTTTCCAAATAATTTTATAAATTAATTTATTTATTGTAAAATTTTCAAATATTAGATAAAATATTTATATAAATTAATTTATTTAAATTCAAAATTTCAAATTTAAATTAAATAAATTCAATGTATGAATAATCTATATTAAAAATTTATTTAGATAAATATACAATTTTAAAAAATTAATTTATTCATTCAATTTAAATTAACTTTTTCAAATGTTTTTATAAGTTAGTTTATTTAAATTAAGTTAATTTATTTACCATAAAATTTTCAAATATTAGATAAATATTTATATAAGTTAATTCATTTAAAGTAAAATTTTTAAAATTAAATTAAATAAATTCAATGGATAAAATATTTTATATTTAAAAAATTAATTAGATAAATATAAAATAAAAAGTTATATCCATTCAATTGAAATTAAATAATTTTTTAATTATATTTTATCCTTAGTATCTAGAACTAGTTTATTGCACTTTTAGGGGTGTAAATAAATAGAATGAACAATGAACTATTCGTGAACCGTTTATATAACGTTCATTTATGTTCGTTTATTAAGCTAAATAAATGAGTATGAACAAAATTTTCATGTTCGTTTAATAAACAAACAAACACGAACATGGGAGTATTTGGTTCGTTTATGTTCACGAACAAGCTTGTTTAAAAGCACGTTTGTTGACTCGTTTATTTATTAATGATATTTTCTTATAAAAATTCTACTAGTATATATTAATAAAATTATCTTAAAACTCATTTATTGTTCCATTAGAATATATTAATAAAATTATATTGGTTTGTATTTTTTTCAATTATAATATAATTATTAATATTTATATTTGACTATTTATATCCAAACAATATATGTGTGTGTATTTATTTATATATTTATTGTTTGTTTATTATTTATTAACATTGTTTGTGAACATATTCAATTATATGTTCATGAACATGTTCGTTTAATATTTATAATAGGCCAATTTAGCCCAGTCCCAAAACCAATAATAAACAAAAATAAGAGCTAAAAATTAAAAGTCCAAATGTCCATTACAAACCCCCCCCCCCCAAAAAAACTAATGGCCTAAGCGGCCCAAAAACTAAACATTTTCAAAAACCCTAAGGTTTCCTCTTGCGCGGTTTGCAGCCTCTAACGCCACCACCACCGCGCGCCACGTCAACCTCTGTACCCCCCACAGCTGGCCTCCTCCACCTGCAAGAAAAGACAAAGAAAGGACAACAGCAATGCAAAGCAAAGAAATAGCAACCAAAAAGAACAAAAAAAAAGAGATATTGTATTCGGATATAAAAAGCCACCATATATCCTTGTAATTTTTTTGAGACATGAAAATCAATAAAAAAACCCACAAAGGTCATTCTTTTATTCACTGTTTGTATTCATTTTTCAGATTAAAAAGGGTGATATATATATATATGTATATATATATTGGTAGCTTTATTTTTACTATATTTTTAAAGAAAACCGAAAGTAAATAAAAGGAGAGATCTTACCTTTTTCGAGTTTGCGCCGTCGTAAGGGGATTTGAGGTCGTCATCTCCAATGAAAGATGACATTTTAGGAGCAGAGAAGTCGAAAGGCCAAAAAAATAGTTTTTTTATTTTATTTTTTGGCCATCGTGAACGGCGGCGCTGTCGTCGGCGACTAGCGATAGTCACGGTAGTCCGGCGACCGGAGCCATGGCCAGATTCTAGGAAGGGGGAGAGAGTTGAGAGGATTTTTTTTAGGAAGAAGGGTTGAAATAAAGAATAAAAAAATTTTGGGCTTAAATAGGGGGTCAAAACGACGTCGTTTTGGCCTAAGCTCACAAGCCTCAAAACGACGTCGTTTTAAGGCAACCCGCGCATCGACCCGACCCGCTCTCAAGGATCCGCTTGTTTCCAACAAATAAGATATTTGTACGTTTAGCCCTTCCTTAATTTTTTTGTTTTAAAATATGTTCTTTTTGTTTTTAATTTATACCATGGAATTTTATTTTGTTTTCAATTTAATCCTCCTTGAAGCTGCGCGTTTTGGATGGGGGAATAATTTCCCTGATGGTCCCTCCCCTCTTATAGCGTATTACAATTCAGTCCTTTTACTTTATTTTATTTCTATTTTTACCCTAAAACCCTGTTTAGCTTTCAAATTAATCCTCTTATTATTATTATCATTATTATTGTTGTTGTTGTTATTGTTATTTACATTTATCATTTTCATTATTTTTATTCTATCATGCTAATACAGTGATTTATTATTACCTTTTATTTTATCAAGCATATTATGTCGTTATCACTACAAAAATTTTTAATTAGGCAATGTTTCGAAATTTGGAGATTTGAGAAAATCGTACCCTAACTTACGAGGTTTCGATTTTTCTTGTCGAATCTAAATAGCCAAATATCCTTTCAAATTTCAAAATACATGAGTTTTTAATAAAAATAAAGGCAATATTCCATGTTTAGAAACTCGAGAATGTCGTGCCTTAATTTATGGGGCTTCAATTTTTCTCGTTGGATCTAAACAACTGAATATTCTTTTAAAAATCAAAGCACAACTTTTAAAATAAAACAATTAAAAGGCAAACTTATTTTCGAGGATTCAAATGTCGTGTCCTAACTTATGGAATGCGACATTTTGTTATCTCGAGACGAGAGGGTTTTTAATACCCGTTTTAATTTATTCAAGCATTTTTTTTTAAAACCAACGTTAATAAAAAAGAGAGGATCGTATTTTAAATTCTTTTCGGGTTTCCAACTTTTGACGTTAAGACATTGATAAATCAATTAGGTACCAATTTCGGGCGTTACAAGGGTGCTAATCCTTCATCGTACATAATCGACTCCCGAACCCCTTTTTTCAAATTTCGTATACCAAAATCATTGTTTTAGTAAATCGAAACATTTTATTAAAACGATCAATCATAAGGTGACTCGATCACACCCTAAAAAAATATTGATAGCGACTTCTGTTTCCATTTTCAAAATAAAATGTCTACTATTTTTTCAAAAAAATGGTTTCGACAGCTTGACAACTCTACTGGGGACCAATAAGAGAGTCAAGCAGTAAATTGATTATTTTCTGTCCTTTTTTTTGAAAATTAGAAATTCAATTTAAAATTATGATCTTTTCATTTCATTTTTGGGGTTTGTGTCATTTGATATGTTTACTTTTGGTTCAAGTCTCTTAGTATACTTTCGTGAATCATATTGCATATCCGTTCGGCTATACCTTTTAAGTGGGAGTGAGAAACTATTCCTTCGTGAGGTCTTCACCTCCGTGCAAGATAATGGATCACTTTTGGGATACACTTGTACCTATGTCTTCGTGAGATTTTCATCTCCGTGTAGCCATAGGGAAATGTATTCCCCTGAAATGAACTCGGTCTGTATGAGCCTATAATGGGTGAGGATCGAAGAATCTTTCTATTCAGGTACCCTTACCTTAGAACCGAACCGCATATAATGAGCCCTAAGAGCCTACCCTAAGTAGAACTACACCAAACCCCAGTAGTCACCCGAATAGGTGCTCTATTTGTTGTTTATTTCTTCTGTACTGACGTGTTTTGTTTTGTTTTGTTTTGTTTTGTTTATGATTGCATTGCATTACATCATTATAGAAAAGATGGGTTAATTTACATTTAGTTACTAAATAGAGAGCTTGTCATGGAAAATGGATTTCTCGATAAAGTGGAATACAATACGGCTATCCAAATATCGTCCGAAAAAATGCAACGAGAGAAGGGTGATAATCTGACGGAGAAATACACGACTTTGCTTCATTGCCCGAGGATTCAAGCCGACAAAGACTATTCAAAAGCCGTTAACGTCTCGACTTTCTTAAAGATGCTAGCAAGCCTCATAGGGATGAGTGAGCAATAGGTCGCAGCCCGGATCAAGCAAAAAGGAGCTAGTAGAGGCATCTATTGGAAAGTTCGCGAGGTTTGATTTTAACATCCAGATATAAAGAAAAGGGATCAATGTCTTCGCTTGGAGTATAAGGCAAAGGCCGTATTGGTTTCCACTTTATGTAAAGAGATTTGTTTTTTAGAAAAGTTATTCTAATGAAATTGAATTCAGAATCAACGCATCTATTTCTTTTTACATTCATCCCATGCATCTATATTACATTGCATTATATGTATTAGATTTTCACAAAAGGACCCTAATTAAGTAAAATTATTTCAGTTAATCTGGAAACTGGCAAAAGTCTATCGACTAAGTACCGTTACGGTACTCGCGAAGAAAAAACAAAAGCCATGGACCAAAGATTGAAGGGATTAGAGCAAATGTAAATTCAGATGCAAGAGCAATTGGCCAAAATTCAATAAGATATGAGAGATCAGATGCTAGAATTCCAAGGAATGTGATGGGCCAGTTAACCCAGTTACTGGCTGGAGGGTTAAAAAAAGGAAAGAACCCGATGGTCAATTCTGGAGACAATAACGAGGACTCTCCTTATTCTCCAGGCTTTACCCCAACAAATACCCAAGCACAACCAAACGTGTATCCACAAAGGGTGTCTGTTAACATCAGACCCCAATATCAGACTAGTACCTCGACACTGTTGAACTTCCCGACGGGTTCAGGTTCTAACTCGAGGGATGATCTAACCAATCTTGTAATCCTTAGTCTGGATGGTCTAGCGGAAACAAAAAAAGAAAGAGTGGAGCTCCCAAAACAATTTGAATATTGTTACAAATGGAAAAGGCAAGAGTGGAGCTCCCAAATTAATACTTTAAGGGTCGCGAAGAAGAAGGAAAATGGGGCGAATAATACGAGTAGGTATAACAAGGGTTTTTCAAAGCCGATTACTGTAGGCCAGCCAAAGACGACAACTATTAGCCATCAAGTTCCCCCAAGGCAAGAACCCAATCTAAGACCAAACTCAGGAAAACTCCTGTTCACGTCCGTCCCAATCATGTATAGGGAATTGTACCAAAATTTTATTGACGTACATATAGTATCCCCTTTCTACCTAAAACCAATGCAACCTCCGTTCCTAAAATGATACGATGTGAACGCCTAATGTGAATACCATGCGGGAATCACGGGACACTCGATCGAGAATTGCACCGCTTTCAAAAAAATAATCGAAAGACTCATCAAAATGGGTATCGTAAAACTTCAATGATCCATCTGGTGCAGAAAATCTGTTACCCAACCATTCAGATAAAAAGGGTAAATGCGATCATCGAGAATGCGGGGAAGAGAATCAAGATAAATATAACAGAAGTGAAAACCCTATTGAGAGGAGTTTCAAAAAAAATGGTAGAAGAAGGATTAATCGTACCGGATTCAAAGGAAAGATATGAAAAAGATGAGGAACTATTATGAGTTCCATAATGGAGAGGGGCATGAGATCCAAGAATGCATCAAGTTCAAGGCCCTAGTGTAAGAACTGGTGGATAATAAAGAAATTAAATTTTATAAAGAGATTAAAGGCCTAGAAGGAATATTGGGGAATCTGAACATTAACGACGTATTCGAAGAGGGAACCGGGGATAGAATTTTCCAAACGTCTACCCTTACATACTTGGAAGTGTTTTGAGCAATGGGACTGTGGAAGAGATCCTTGTATTTCTTAGAGCCAATCTAGAGTAATATTCAAAACATGCTTATTGCTTTAAGCCTAGAAGCAATAGGAATCCTTTTGTGAAATAGGCTTATGTCCAAAATCTTTATTTCAATAAAATCTCTGCTATCATTTTGAGCAAGTATTCTTTTATTCTATACAAACAATTATTCTTAGATTTTTTTGTTCTTTAGACTTTCTTTCAAATATTCTTTTATTCTTCATTAATGATCATACCATATAAATAATTATTCTTAGATTCATTTATTCTTTGGAATATTCCTTTGTACCTACAACAGGTCTCCACATATCAACGACATGAGCAACGCTGCTACTGACCCAGAATCTCCTTTTAAGCAAGATATGTGTCTAGAGGAATCTCAAAAATTTGAAGATGATAGAGATTGTAGCCTATCTCCTGATTTGTTAAGGATAGTAGAACAAGATGAGAAACAGATCCTATCTTACAAAGGGTCAATGGACATCCTGAGTCTAGGAGAAGAGAAAGAGGTGAAGATCGGAGTCTATATCACCATAGAGACAAAGCAAGATGTCATTAAGTTATTCCAAGAATTCAAATATATTTTCGCACGATCGTATCAAGATACTCCTGGGCTACTAAGATGTGTGGATGTTGTTAAGGCTAAGAAAATCTTAGAAGAGGTCCATAAGGGTGTCTGAAGAACACATGATAATGGTTTTACAATGGCCAGGTAAATCATGAGGTTCGGTATTGCTGGTCCACCATGAAGGGGATCGTATCAGTTATGCTGTATATGTCAAATTTATGGAAACAAGATTCATGTGCCTCATTCATTTCTTCATAGACTTTCTCTATGTGGGGCATAGATGTTATTGGGCCGATCTCATCAAAAGCTTCTAGCAGATATCATCATCTTTGTGATCGTCAATTACTTCACTAAGTGGGAGAAAGTCGCTTCATATGCCAATGTTATAAAGTCGACAGTCATCAAATTTCGCCCAAAAAAAAGAGATTATATGCTGACAAGGAATACAAAAAAGGATAATATCTAATAATGCATAATAGCATGATATCAAAAGTTTGCAGTTTGTTTAAGATGAGACGCCATATCACCTCAAAATGAATGGTGCAACAGAGGCAACCAAAAAAAAAGTTTCGAGGGAAAACGACCGAGACTTATAAATATTGGCATAAGAAGTCACCATTTACCCTCTATGTTTATCAATCGTCGGTCAGGACCTTCGCCGAGGCAACACCTTTCTCATTAGTTTATGGAATGGAAGCGATTTGCCCATTGAAATCGAGATTCCTTTTCTCCAAACTTTGGCTGAATTAAAATTGGATGAAGCAGAATGGATCCAGTGAACTTAATTGAAGAAAAGAGGTTGAAAGTTACCCGTCATTGTCAAATGTACCAAAAACGAATGTTGTGAGCTTACGACAAAAAGGTTCATCTTAGAGAATTCTACAAGGATGACCTAACATTGAAGTAGATCCTATCTATACAAAAGGACTTCAGAGGAAAGTGGATGCCAAATTGGGAAGAAACTTATGTAGTAAAGAAGATCTGTTTTGGAGGAGCATTGATATTGACCGAGATGGATGGCAATAACCTGCTCAATACGGTGAATTCAGATTCAGTCATTTAGTATTTTCAAAAAAAAAAAACATATAAAAAACACAAAAAGGAAAAGAAAAAAAGAAAAAAGGAAAGGCCAAGGCGAAAGCTCGCAAAGGGTATTTTAAGACCAAAGGAGTTTTGAGTTGAAAACCCGTAAAGGGCAATTCAAACAAAAAGTGGGGCATGCGGTAGTCTTGCTATGCCTGAATTAACAAGGAGGAGGTATGCTGCATCTTGGGGCATCAAAAAAGTACTCTAGATCTCCTAAACACATGTTGAGCTCAAAATAGTCCTTAAGAAGTTCATACAGAGAAGCTCAAGCTGCGATATCTGGGGCACTTAGTTTTCATCTTACCCATATTGAATTTGCCATCCTTGATTACTGTATTCGTTTTGAGCTACGCTCCCAATCAATTTCTTTTTTTTATTACATTTGCTATCTTTGATTAACTTATTCATTTTGAGTTAATTTTCTTCTTATTGCATTTACTTTCTTTGATTAATTTATTCATTTTGAGCTATTCTCCCAATCAATTTCCTTCTTGTCCATTGTTATGATATTTTTCAAGCATTTTGCATTGAAATCATGATTAATGGACTAGTAAAACTTTCATAAAAGAAGGTATGCATATTATTCTAGAGGCTTCTAAATAGTACAAGAACCTGAAACAGGACTGTTGTTTAGAAATCACCAAACCTAAGGGTTGGAAATGTTTGAGAAAGAGAAGTCTAAATTGTAACTATCTCTTTGGATTTTCTGTCAAAGATATCAGTTGAATGAGGAGACAAGATATTACGTCAGTGATACAACCTCGAAGAATAACTAGCAACCCAAGCATTAAAATGGGATCATTCTCGAAAAAAATGACATTCTATATTTTTGCATACGTATCTGGTCATGTTACCCAGATAAATTGATTGAAAAAGCCACAAATCCTGTACTACTGAGCTGTAGCGGAATGGATTGAAGAAGATACTAATCCTATACCCCTAAGTTGCAGTGGGATGGATTGAAGATGATACAAATCCTATATCCTTGAGTTGCAGTGGGATGGATGGAAGAAACCAAAAATTTTATCTCCCTGAAGTCGCAGTGGAGCAAACCATCTGAGTAAAATGTGATTGTTTCCTCAGGTTTCCTAACAAAGGTATCAGCTAAGCAAGAAGGCAATGTAATACGTTAGTGATAAAACTCTGATAAACAACGAGCAATGACAACCTAAGTATTAAAAATGGATCATTCTTATAACATTCTGCATTTATACAAATATCATTCATACACATCTAGTTAGGAGCATTTGATTCGTTCTGATCATGACATCCTAATCATTTGGCATAAGCATAGGCCCATGAAACTGATTCTACAGGTCATGTCCCTCAGAGGATGGTGTAGCAACATCGGTCAATCTACAAATCTCATTTCCCTGAAGTAGCAGTGGAGCAGATTGAAGTTGTAGATCTTATCTCCTTGAAGTTTGCAGTGGAGTAGATCGAAGATGGCAGATCTTATCTTCCTAAAGTTGTAGTGGAGCAGATTGAAGCCACCAGCCCTATCTCCCTGAAGTTGCTGCGGAGCAGACTGAAGACAGTGATTCTTATCTCCTTGAAGTTCCAGCAGAGTAGATCGAAGCTACAAATTTTTTCTCCTTGAAATTATAATAGAATAGATTAAGCCACCAGCCTTATCTCCCTAAAGTTGCAGCGGAGCAGACTGAAGGTAGCAAATCTTATTTCCCTAACGTTACGGTGGAATAAATTAAAGCTACAAATTATGGCGGATTTTATCTTTCTGAAGTTGCAGTGAAACAGATTGAAGTCACAAGTCTTATCTCCCTGAAGTTACAGTAGGAGCAGACTGAAGATAGCGAATCTTATTTCCCTGACGTTGCAGTGAAATAGACTAAAGCTACAAGCCACAAACCTTATTTCCTTGAAGTTGCAGTGGAGCAGGTTGAAGTTACGAATCTCAACTCTCTGAAGTTATAGTAGAGTAGATCGAGGCACTAATTTCTATACCCCTGAAGATGCAGTGGGATGGAATGAAGCTACTTGAAGAAGAGAAGTACCAAAAGAAGTCGAGACTTGGCAGGATCGGGCAAAATTGGCCATTTTTTAAGTTTTTACTCCATTCTTGTTACAAGAAAACGAGCAAAGAGGGGCAGCTGTAATAGGCCAATTTAGCTTAGGCCCAAAACAAAAAATAAACAGAAATAAGAGTTAAAAATAAAGAGTCCAAATGTCCATTACAAAACCCAAAAAACAAAAAAAACCTAATGTCCCAAGAGGCCCAAAAACTAAACATTTTCAAAAACCTTAGGGTTTCCTCTTGTGCCGTTTGTAGCCTCCAATGCCACCACCACTGCTCGTCACGTTAACCTCTGTACCCCCTACAGTTGGCCTCTTCCACCTACAAAAAAAGACAAGGAAAGAACAATAGCAGAAATTTAAACCAACAACCATACATACAAATAAACATAAACATAAAGAAAAAGAAGAAGATGAATATATATACTATTACTCATCTCTGGCTGTCATAAGTTTTGATGGGAACATGTACAATGCTATGACTGGTTTCACGGACAGGCTCAAGACTTGGAATAATTGCGTTTATGGCCATATTAGCCAGAGAAAACGTCTTTTGATGCATAAGCTATCCAAGGTCCAACATGCCGTAGATTTTTCAGGGTCTAATTCACTTTGGCGTAAAGAAGGTATGATCCGAGAGGAGCTTGAAAATATTCTTCTTCATGAAGAGATCCTCTGGAAGCAAAAGTCGAGATGTGAGTGGCTAAAACTGGGGGACCAAAACACTAGCTATTTCCATAGACGTACTTTACAGAGAAGGGAGTCTAATAAAATCACGACCTTACGAGGGGTTGATGGAAATTGGATTTTTGATCAAGATACTCTCAAGTCGGAAGCGGTCAATTTTTATCAGAAACTTTATGGGGAGGACCCTGGTTCGGTAGGTAATCTGCCTCATAGTGCTTTTCCTGGTTTAAACTCTAAATATGTGGCTTTTCTTGGTCGTAACGTTTCGAGTAAAGAAATTAAGGTTGTCCTTTTTAACATGGCACCTTTTAAAGCTCCTGGCAGCGATGGGTTTCAAGCTGGTTTTTTCCAAAAGCAATGGGATATTATCGGAGAGGACATTTGTGTTTGGGTTAGAAATGTCTTTGATGGTGGCATCATTGTTCCTGAGTTTAATAACACTCTTATTGTGTTAATTCCCAAGGTTCAGAATCCGGAAAATTTCTCTCAGTTCAGACCGATTAGCCTTTGTTCTGTGCTTTACAAGTTAGTCACGAAGATTATTGCTAACAGGTTCAAGGTTATCTTTCCGAAGCTCATTGGCCAAGAACAAGCAGGTTTCATTGCTGGGCGAAGCATTATTGATAATGTCATTATCGCGCAGGAAGTTTTGCACACTATGAAAGTTAAGAAGAGCCTTTAGTGGATAGCTATTAAGATATATCTAGTGAAGGCTTACGATAGGGTTAGATGGGACTTTGTGGAGACTTCACTTTCTGTAGCAGGTATTCCTTCTCTTTTGACTAATGTTATTATGAATGCTATCACGCTTTCTTCTATGCAGGTACTTTAGAATGGTGAGCCAACCAAGAAGTTTAAGACAGTAAGAGGTATTCGCCAAGGGTGTCCTCTGTCCCCATATCTCTTTGTTTTATGCATAGAATGGCTGGGTCATAGACTCCATGGTAGCATCTTAGCGAGGGAGTGGAATCCTATTCAGATTTCGAGATCTGGACCAAGCCTTTCGCATCTGTTTTTCGCTGATGATCTAGTGATCTTTAGCAGAGCCGACGTGGTGCACAGTGATCTCCTTGCGAAGTATCTCAGTAACTTTTGTGACATTTCTGGTCACAAAGTTAATGCTAGGAAAACAAATGTGTTCTTCTCTGCGGGGGTTAACATATCTTCAAGAAACGATATCAAGGAAATACTTGGTTTTCATGAAGTCAACAACTTAGGGTATTATCTCGGGGTTCCTCTTTTCCCTAGAAGAGTTACCAAGAGTATTTTGGATTTTTTGGTGGAAAAAGTTCAGAATAGACTTCCGAGTTGGGACGCTAAAAGTCTTTCTTTTGCTAGAAGGGTCACCTTAACACAGTCCGTACTGATGACTATTCCAAGCTATTTCATGCAATCTTCTCTCGTTCCTAAAGGAGTCTGTGACGCTATTGAAGGCCTTGTAAGACAATTCATTTGGGGAGCTGCGGAAGGCAAAAAGAAGATTGCCTTAGTTAAATGGGAAGACTTATGTCAGCCTAAAGCCAATAGAGGTCTCGACTTTCGTCATCTTAGTGATCAAAATAGTGCTTTTATGATGAAACTGGGTTATAATCTTTTCTCTAAAACTAGAACTCTTTGGGTTCAAGTTCTTAGAGGCAAGTACGGAATGAAGAATAGTATGCCTGACTCTATTATGATGAGTAGTTGTTCTTACATGTGGAGAGCTATTGTTAGAGCTTGGCCCCTATTGCGTAGCTTTATAATTTGGTCCATTGGTAATGGTGAGACTGTTCGCTGTTGGGAGGATTGTTGGGTTCTTGACAAAGGTTCTCTAAAAAATTATGTTTCGGGATATGGCTCATTCGATCCTAAGACCACTGTTAGTGAGATGGCTTTGCCTAATGGGGAGTGGGACCTTGGCCTTTTTAGATTGTGGTTACCTGAAGAGGTGGTGGAGCGCATCATTAGTATTCCTCCTTCCATGGTTCAGGTTGGACCAGATAGTTTTTCTTGGTCAAGAACAACGTCAGGAGTTTTTTCTGTGAAGAGTGCCTACTATGTTCTGAATGAGGATTATTGGCATCCGCAAGAAACGAAATGGAAAAGGATTTGGAAAATCCCAAGGCCGCATCGGGTGAAACATTTCCTCTGGTTAGTCCTTAAACAAAGACTTTTAACCAACTCGGAGAGAGTTCAGAAGGGCATTGAGCAAGATGCGTCGTGTCAACTTTGTGGTTATTCCATGAAAGATGCTTCACATATTCTTAGAGATTGTTCATTTGTAAAGGAAATTTGGCACCAGATCATTCCTACTTTCCAGCTTAGGAGTTTTTTCTCACCTTCTATGTCTGATTGGCTTACTTCGAATTTACAACTTCATTCTTTCAATAGGCAAAGTGATGATTCTTGGCCTTGCCTCTTTGGGATCATTCTTTGGCGCATTTGGAAGAATCGGAATTTAACTATTTTTCAAGGAACTGGCTTGAATCCGAAGGATATTATCAACGCTTCTTATAGTTGGGCAAAACATTTCCTTTACTCTTTTAATGACGGGATGAATTTGGAGCTGCAGCAGCTTTCAGTTCGTCAGACTCCAGGTAAGTATGTATTTCTTAATACTGATGGTGCTATTCACTCTGTGTCTGGTCTTTCTGCTGCAGGTGGTATGTTGCGCAATAGCGAAGGGGAGTGGATCCTCGGTTTTACTCTCTTCTTGGGGAAATGTTCTGTCCCGACTGCTAAACTATGGGGCTTACTGGATAGTTTGCTTATCGTTCAGAAACAAGGATATAATGAGGTCATCATTCGTTCAGATAATCTTGAAAATGTGATCTTGATCAATGAGAGTAAGGCTAATCGTTCTAATAATGCTCTTATTAAGTGGATACAACATATTTTGGCCTTGGAAGAAAACTGGGTATTGAATTATGTTCCTAGAAAAACCAATCGGGTTGCTGATGCTTTGGCTAAATTTTCCCTGTCAAGTGGTTCCTCCTTGCGTATCTTCGAGTCTCCTCCTTCCAAGATTATTGATATCTTATAGAATGATAATTTTGTTGGTAACTCTCTCATGAATCATAATATGTAATCGTTTGTTTTGCTTACCAAAAAAAAATGATTACTATTTTATAGAAAATAATTTAAATTAGAATTTTTATAAATTATAAATTTTTTTAAAAGTAAATTTGTTTTCAATTATTAATTGAATTTATGTTTCCAACAAGCTTTTGTTTAAACACTTCCCCCAACAAATGTGTAAGCAATTTTAAAATATTTACTAAGTTATTCTGAAAAAATTATATAGATGTTTACTTGTGTTTTTTAAAATATATTTGCAAACATATAATATTTTTAAATCTAAAATATTGATTTTTTAAAATTAAAATTCAAAATAAAATACTACATTATGAAGAATATTAAAGTTAAAGTGATATGTTTTAAAATAAAATTTCTATATAGATTTTTAAAATTTTTAATATTTAAAATCTGATTTTAATTTTTAAATTATTTTATATTTAATGCTCAAAGAAATAAAAATAAAAACATTTTAAATATATCATAAAAATAATTTATGAAAAATGTTGTGCATTTTAAATGTTTCCGAATTTGAAATACTATTTTTACAAAATATTGTTTATAATTTTTCTAATAAAAAAGTTTTAAACAACTAAATTAAAAAAATTATTTTATCAAAATTTAAATAAATTATATAAGTTTAAAGTAATTTTTTTATTTTTAATTATTATTTAACTAATAAAAATTTTATAAATTATGCATAGCAGGAGATAAAAAATTAGTAAAATATATTTTAATAAATATTTTAATATTTTATATATACGAAAAACCCCAAATAATTAAATACTTTTAACATACTTAAAATTTATCGTATATGTTTTACATTAATAGGAAGCAAAATAATGATTGGATAAAAAGAATAAAAATGATGTAAAAATAATATTATATCCCATAATCGATTTATTAAGTGCAATTATATTATTAATGAGATAAATAAACATTTAGTTTCTAAATTTGGTAACATTTTTTTCATTTGGTCACTTAATTTTGTTTGTTCTGTAATTTGGTAATTTTTCTTAATCTGATCATTGAATTTAGAATTAATTAAAGTATGATTATATGACACTTTGAGATTATGTCATTCCATCATGTAAAATTTTTAGAAGAATTATATATAATCTAAAAAACCTCAAAATAATAGTAAAAAGTTAATAAAGAAATTATAAAAAATTTAAGTGATGAATGGAAGAATCCCAAGTTCAAGGATCAAATTGGAAAAAGTTGTCAAGTTTCCAAATTAGTGTAGACTAAAAAAGTTTAGAGATCAAATTAAGAAATATCTCTAAAATCAGAGACTAAACGGGTAGTTTATCCCCTATTAAATTATTCAACATAGACAAAATTATGGAAAAAATATTATAAAACTAATTAGATTTAGACTGAGGCAAATCGGTGTTTCTCGTAATTGCATGACATTCATAATTTCTTAAGAACCATGACAAAAGTGATGGGTTTAATATCTACTTTAACCATTTCCTCATCAATCATTTTCCCATAATTGTTAAACAAGGAATCCAGATCTATCCCATCTCCAAAATGGTCGCAAAGCATGGATTCTTGAACAGCCCTCACAGTCATAGCCACTGCGGTGCCATAGCTCTCCCCATTTTTCACTTCCCTCTCTATCTCAAACATCTCAAGCTTGTCTATTTCGAACGACCCTTCTCTTCTCACTTCATCTTCTAGTTCATTTCTTGATGCTGCATAAAAATGCACGTCGTAGGAATCAACCTTTTCCTTTTCAATCTCTGCCTGCAAAACATAAGGGGGAGAAGATGTCAACAAGAAGAAATGAAATATTTATGCATGTATGAAAAACAAGGAGTACCTGAGAAACAGATATGGCAAGGGATCTTGAGAGGATTTCCCAGAAGAAAGAATTGCCTCTGTCAACATGATCTTGACCTATTCTTCCTAAGAGAATCAGCACCATTCTCCCACCTGTGACTAGCTCTTCTGATCGTGATTTAAGGAACAATGAGAAGTCCTCTTGGAACTGCTTGTAGTATGCTTGGGACACACTTGGAGGGCTTGATTCAGAAATGTAAACGTTTCCTTTGTTGATGGACTTGCCATGCTCATCGTAAAGAGCTGGAGGAACCTGCATGTATAACAGTGACCATTAACTGAAATTCTTGTCATTGCATGGGATTCAAATCTAAAAACAATGGAACAGAGACAATTTTATACCTTGGAAAGCCAGTGCAAACTGTAAGACGAATAGATGAAGTGCAAGCAATTGCATGGGAACAGTCTTCCATAAAATGAACCAGGGTAGCCTGCTATGAAAATAGATGGACCCTCTTGATTTCTGTCTTTCTTAAGGTCCTTATAAAAATCAGGCAGGGACTTGAACACTGAATTGAAGTCATTTGTTGGAAGATCATTAAGGTAAACTCGAAATTCTGGCATGGGATGGAAAATTTTATGGCTAGTTCCTTCAACAGCTTCGACCATATCTTTGATGAGGGACAAGGAGTTGGGTCCAGAAGAGCAACCCAAATCAGCTATGCCTAAGCTCTTGGGAGTTACTTCATAGTAAAGTTCTTGTATCGTTTCCATGGTTATATGTTTCACCGTATCTGATGCCTTTTTCTGTAGGAGAAACATAGTTAGTAGAGAAGAAAATGAAAGAAAATGGTGATATAGAAGAAAGGAAAAAACAAACGTGCCAAACCTGGAAAGCAGAATTTTGCGCATAGCTAGTCTTGCCGATTCCTCCAGTCATATGAAAGACTTTCTCGACATCCATGTTTAGAGGTGAATTGGAATTAGCTGGGGATTGCTTTGAGTCTCCTTTTAAAGGCAAAATATTATCATAATTCATAAAGCCCGTGATCAACTTTTGGGGTTATTGCTTGTTTTATTAATATATATTACTTGTCATTGCAGTTCAATAATTTACATTTTATCATTAACCATCATGGCAGGGCCCCTCCTGGACCGAGGCCTATCTCAGATTTGTTAGTGCCCCTCTTGTTTTTTTTTTTTTTTTTGATGGGGTAGCCATTCAAAAGGTCTTGTAAATTAAAAGCTTAATTTGCATGTAAATGAAGTAAAAGAAGATCTATGGAGCTAAATCAGAATGTTCTTTTGGTGGATCAACATATTTAAGATGCATGTACAGTTTTTGGAATTGGATTGTGAGTAAATTGGTTGACTTGAGATGAAAATGCAATTATCATGATGTTCACATCGGTTGAAAAAAATGCAATTATTTATGGCATGCATTGAGGGCGTGAAGCTTCAACAGTTTGAAAAAGATTACCATTGAAAAGAGAAATGTAAAAGTTAGGTGCAATTCATATCTCCCTTATTAGTAACATTTTTATTATAAAAGTCCTCAGTGCTTTCCTGATCTTCTCCAAAAGGTTAAGCTAGGTTGGCTGAATTATAAAAAGCCGTAAAACATTTGCCAATATCCCATTACTTTGAAGCAATTGGTGGGTATATATTGTGAGAGTTTGTGTGACGTTTGATTTCTTGAATAGAGGAGTTCTTTTTTGTAAGTGGAGTCTTGTATCGGTTTGATTGATCTCGACTTTCCTAGAGTCCCACTACTCTAGGAATCAAAGCAACTGGAGCTTCATCACATCAATACTGTTCCAACTTTAGAGTGTGTAGCAGGGATTCTTCTCAAGTGGTACAAGAGTTGGACAAATGGCAGGCAAGGGATGCACCAATAGGACTGTCCCCAGCCATTGCTGCTGTGGGCATTCAAACACCATCAAGTTTTTCAGGGCAGTAACCATTTTGTTGGTAGCCAGCCAGGCACAGTCAAAAGGCTTGATCAGCACAACTTTTGAATGGATTATAAAGACACGAGGCTTAAAAGCTTTATAAAAAGGTAGACAAAGGAATATATAAATGAGCTTAGAGATTCCCTTGTGGGTTTTTAAGTAGTTTTCAGTGTGCTATTAGCTAGCTGTGTAGAATATGACATCTGTTCTTGGATAAACACAATTGATCTTATGCTTCAAAGTCACAACTGATTTGACCTTTCATATTTGGAAGTAATCTATCACAGATCACACCTGTTGGAAATGTCCTGGTGAAGTAGAGAGCACACGCAGTTCAACTCAGTTGGAGGGCAGAGATTTAATTAGTGGTCATAAAATATATGTGCACGGCTGTAATTTGGGTATTGTGAGTACCCAATTTGGGTATACTTGTTTCTTTTTCCTTTTAAGTTTAAAATTCATTGTGATTCAAATGAATCTGTCAGAGTCCATTACAACCAGGAGAGGCATTACGCGCACCGCACAAAGAGGAGCACAAACATGATGGTAAAACGAAGGGGAAAGTAAAATCATTGTGGGATTGCAAGCTATGACTAATGATATCAGTGCCCACCATCATGGCTGTTTTTAGCATCTTCCCAACCCATATGCATATATAAATGCGTTTGGCAATGAAGCTCAACTTTAATTTGTTTGTACACACAAATTTAATGAAGGAAAATGACACAGAAAATTTCCGACACAAGAAAGAATGTTTATTTTAATATTTGGAAGTTACAATTTTCTAAAAGACAAGGTTTCTCTCTCTGTGTCACAAGAATAAGATTAGGTGCTTCAAATATGATTTTGTTTGGTTGAGTTTGCTTAATAATTGTGTTGAAACATATTTTTGAAAATTAAATTTTAGCGGATTAAGACTTGTTAGCGACTTTTTGAGAATCGACATGGAGTTTGTGTAGAAAATTTTTAGTTCTTACACCCTTAGAAACACTTACTTAAATGAGTTTCAAGTTTCAAAATATTTTTTTAGGCTGGATTTAACATTTCCAGGAAAATTCATATAAAATATGATTTCTCAAATTGAGTTTTATAATTTTTTTTATTTTTTAATTAATTTAGTTAATTAGAAATAATGTTTTTAAAAAATATGATATTTTTATAAAAAAATTATTTATTTTAATTTGAGAAAAATTACAATGGTATGATGTATGATATTATCACTTTCATTTGTGGTGACTTGCAATTAGTATTAATTTTATGTCTCCAAATACCCCTTCAAACTATTGAATCATGTACACGATTTTGTTGTGTGTAACAAGCAGACAAGTTCCAGTTTAAATTTTAAGTCAGAGTTTTCTCATCTATCAATTATTTTGACAAGATTTGCATAAGATTTGCAAGCTTTAAAGGACATTATAAAAAATTGACCACCAGTATACATGTAACAAATAAAATATAATCAATATTTAAGCGCAGTGTACTACAAGTATGCAAGTCTAGTTATAATATAATTGTTATAATGGAACATGGGAATGTTCCAGAGGATCAAACTCATAGGAGATGTGATGATTTCTGCATTAGATGCTTTCTATGCTAAAAGAAGGCTATCAATTTACTCAAAACAGAAAGTAGTACAACAATTCATAAAAGGGAAGAATGGTAGTAATACTAACTACCCTAGAAAGTATTAATCTAATGGTTTCGATCGGTAAAAATTACTAGTAGCAACAAGTAGTGATTGGTCCTGTCTCTCAGTTGTGATGGATTTACACTTAAGGAATCTAAACACATGATTCTTTACCTAGTTACTTTCACCTCTCGGTCTCAAATAACTATTAGAAGATCTCATTCAAATAAGCCTAACTAAATCGATACCTATTCGATAGGGTTTCCTCTCGGCCTATCCTATCTCAATTTTTACTCAAAGTTGTTAATTTCAAGTTATTAACACTATCAATTTAAAAAAAAAAGCATACATTCAAATTAACAAAAGACATAAAATAACATCACAAGCGATCAAGATAACCAATTACATAGAGAATTTTGTTCATTTCCATGGCAAATACAAAAATACAATAATCTTCCATTCAATCCAATATAATTAAATTAAAGGAAAATTAAAAAGAGTGTAAGAAATGCTCTTTAAAACAAGAAATCCTTTGCTTTGAGAAATTCGATTGTATTTGATCTTCTAAATGTCTTGATGCCCAATAACAATAAAAGCCAATTGAAAGAGAAAAATATTTGAAATTTATTTAAAAGACTAAACTTAGAAAAATTATCAACAAAAACTAAAAATAAAGTTTATTTTCTAAAAATGATATCCTTTATATCCCCCATTTGCTGATTAAGAAGTGATATTTATACTAAACCTAATTAATAATTCAATTACAATAATAACCTCAATAGAAATATTAAACTAATGCAATTTTTATTCAATCTTCTATTGATTGTCCCTAATAATGATTTTAGATTTTGTAGTTACAAAAAGCGTTGTCATGATAACGGGTTGTCTGTTTCCCAAACCTTGCTCCAATTGATTGATCGTTGTTGTGACATTGAAGGTCCATGGTTGCGACAACAAGATCTCTGATTGCTTCCTAGCTCAATTCAAGGCCTTTGTGGTTGTGGCAAGGGCTTGCTTGTTGGGAAGAAACCACCGAAACAAAGCGAAAGCACAACCGGTGTTCTTTCTCTCCTTATAACTCCTGTCAAAAATTATGGCAAGCACAATAGCACAAGATATGTTCTCTAGCAACCTTAATCAACCACAAATCAACTAATGCAACCACAACAAAAATAAATAGAGACACCGGTATTTTTACGTGGAAACCCCCTTTAAATCAAGGGTAAAAACCACGGGACTTTAGAGTCCGATCAAGAGTTCCACTATCATCAAATGTTCAACTACAAGATCACAATATCAAGCCTACAACAAGCATTCAACTGCAACAAGGCTAATAATATATAATCTTTAGCAAAAGAGAGAAAAATGAGAGAATATCACAAAAAACGCAGCTGCTAAAAATGGGTATTTTCGATGCTACAAGACTCGGATGAAAAATCCGACCGTACAAAGTCAAGAACACCTTATCACCTAGCCGCTGTAAAAAAATCAGCTCAATCGAACCACGGATGGACGTTCGATCGAAGAGTTCATCACTGCTGCACCAAACTTGAAAAACTGAAATTTTCTTCTCTCTTTCTCTCTGTTTTAATTTGAGATTTTTTTTTTGTTTTTGCTCTGCAAAAATTTCTGCCCACATCACCCGTTAAAAGCCCCCCAAAAATGGCTTTTGACAAAACCAAAAAGAGACAATAAAATGTGGCAGAAATTATGGGTTTCCCACATAGTGGGACCCACACCTAACAAATCTCCCCCTCCAACTATGTGGGGAATGCCTCCATGCCGGAGGTCAAACAACATGCTTCAAACTTTCCTCTTGGTAAGGCCTTCGTCAACATATCAGCACCATTATCATTAGTGTGTATCTTCTCAAGCTCTAACAGCTTAGCTTCAAGAACATCTCTTATCCAATGGTACCTTACATCAATATGCTTAGATCTAGCATGAAAAGTTGAGTTCTTACCAAGATGAATAGCACTCTGGCTATCACAATACAGGACATACTTCTCCTGAGTAAAACCAAGCTCATGCACAAGCTTCTTCATCCAAAGCATCTCCTTACACGCTTCGGTTGCTGCAATGAACTCTGATTCGGTGGTGGACAATGCAACACGCTTTTGCAGTTTTGATTGCCATGCCACAGCTCCCCCTGCATAAGTGATTAAGTAACCTGAAGTAGATCTCCTCGAGTCAATGTCTCCGGCCATGTCTGAATCTGTATACCCAACAAGAACAGGTTTCTCATTGCCGAAACAAAGTTTCATGTTGGAAGTGCCACGAAGATATCTCATAATCCACTTCACTGCATTCCAATGCTCTCTGCCTGGATTAGAAAGAAACCGACTAACTGTACCAACGGCATAAGCCAAGTCTGGTCTTGTGCAAACCATTGCGTACATCAAACTACCCACGGCTGAAGAGTAAGGAATTTTCTGCATCTCTTCCTTCTCCTTTTCTGTGGAAGGACTATGCTTAACACTCAATCTAAAGTGCATAGCAAAGGGAGTATTCACCGCTTTAGCTTTGTCCATACTAAACCTTTGAAGTACTTTCTCAATGTACCTCTCTTGTGATAACCATAATTTCTTGGCCTGTCTATCACGTGTCAGTCTTATGCCAAGAATTTGCTTTGCTAGCCCCAAATCCTTCATTGCAAAGGATTTACTCAACTCTTGTTTCAACTTCTCAATTCTAGAAGCATTCTGACCAACAATAAGCATATCATCAACATAGAGCAAAAGAATAATAAAATCATCACCAGAGAATCTCTTAACAAACACACAATGATCAGAAGTAGTCTTCTTGTAGCCTTGCTCCCCCATAACAGACTCAAACTTCTTGTACCATTGCCTTGGAGCTTGCTTCAAACCATACAAGCTCTTCTTCAATCTGCACACATAGTCCTCTTTCTCTTGTGCAACAAAACCCTCTGGCTGCTCCATGTAAAGCTCTTCTTCCAAGTCACCATGAAGAAAAGCAGTTTTCACATCCATTTGTTCAACCTCTAGGTCATAACAAGCTGCCAAACTCAGTATAGTTCTGATAGAGGATATCTTCACAACCGGAGAAAATATTTCTTCAAAATCAACCCCCTTTTTCTGAGTATAACCCTTGACGACCAATCTAGCTCTGTATCGTGGAGATGAAGACTTCTCTTCTTGCTTCAACCTGTAAACCCACCGATTATTCAAAGCTCTTTTGCCCTTGGGCAGTTTCACCAATTCAAAAGTATGGTTCTCATGCAAGGATTGAAGTTCGTCTTTCATCGCTTCAACCCACTGATCTTTGCATTCACTCTCCATAGCCTCTTCATAACATTCAGGTTCTCCCCCGTCAGTCAAAAGAACATATTCATCAGGAGAATACCTGACAGAAGATCGTCGATCTCTGGAAGACCTTCGAAGTGGAACTGCTGGTGGAGCTATAGGTGCTTGTTGTTGATCATTCACAACATCATCCATGGGAGTATCAAAGTAACCTATAGTCTGATGGTCACCACAAACATCACCATGCACACCATCCTGGATAGGATCTGGTGATGAGTCTAGGGGAATCGGATTCACATCGATCAAGTCACCACTACCTTGTGAATCCACTTTCTCCGTCTTATCAATGTCATCAATGGTCTGATCCTCAATGAAGACAACATCTCTGCTTCTCACAAGTTTCTTCTGAACTGGATCATAGAGTCTATAACCAAACTCACCATCTAGACCATAACCAATAAAAATGCATTGTCGACCCTTGGCATCCAAATTGGATCTTTCATCCTTTGGAACATGAACAAATGCTTTACAACTGAACACACGTAGGTGATCATATGACACGTCTTTACCAAACCAAACTCTATCTGGCACATCACCTTTCAAAGGAACACTAGGAGACAGATTTATCACATGTGTCACTATATTCAAAGCTTCAGCCCAAAACGATCTTGGTAACTTTGCATCTGACAACAAACATCTGACTCTCTCAATCAATGTTCGGTTCATTCTTTCAGCTAACCCATTTAACTGTGGAGTCTTTGGTGGTGTTCTCTGATGTCTGATTCCCTGTCGCAGACAATACTCATGAAACGACCCTGTGTACTCGCCACCATTATCAGTACGAATGCACTTCAACTTCTTCCCAGTTTCCCTTTCAACTGATGCTTGAAACTGTTTAAACGCCTCAAAGACTTGATTTTTAGACTTCAAAGTGTAAACCCATAGCTTTCTTGAACAATCATCAATGAAAGTCACAAAGTAAAGTGCACCACCATGTGATCATACTTTTATCGGACCACAAACATCTGAATGGACCAACTCTAGCAACTCTGATTTCCTATGAGGAGGATGGCTTCTAAATGAAACTCTTCTCTGCTTTCCTGCTAGATAATGAGCACAATTCTTCAGTGTAGCATTCTTTAAACCCGAAAGTTGATTCTTCTTCGCTAAACAGCTAAGCCCCTTCTCACTTATGTGACTGAGTCGTTTATGCCACAACTCAGTTGAGCTGTCATTCAGTGTCACATTCACCGTCTCTCGAGAAGTCAAAGCTTGCATCAAGTACAAATTTGAGCTCTTCTTTCCTCGAGCCACAACCAAGGAGCCTTTAGTCAGCTTCCACTGCCCTTCACTGAAGGTGTTACAGAATCCCTCATCATCAAGCTTTCCTGCAAAAATCAAATTCAAATGGACATCCGGTGCATGTCTGAAATCCTTGAGAGTTAACTTTGTTCCATTGTTACTCACCAAGCTAACATCTCCCATACCAATAACTGAAACCAGACCATCATTACCCATCTTCAATACCCCAAAATCACCAGGATTATAAGATGTGAAGAATTCCTTCCTCGACGTGACATGAAGTGATGCACCAGTATCAATCACCCAACTAGTCTCGTCGCATGCTAGGTTGACCAAATTCTCATCACATATAACTAACAGATCTTCACGAGTAACAGTAGCAACACGCTCGGATTTTTCATCGTCATTCCGATCGTGTTTATCACCACCACCTTTGTTCTCTTTCTTCCACTTGAAGTAATATTTCTTGATATGACTTTTCTTCCCACAATGATGACACTCAAGATTCTTGTATCTCGATCTTGACTTGCTTCGGCTTTTATCTCTACCCTTTCCATCTTTGTCTCTGTTTCTCCCCCTGTTCTCGATAACCAACACCTCGGACTGTGATGTAGAACCCTGAGATCTTCTTCTAACCTCTTCATTCAACACACCACTCTTAGCCAAATCCAAAGTAATAATACCCTGTGGGGCAGAATTAATGAGTGAGACTCGAAAGGTCTCCCAAGAGTCTGGTAGAGTAGCAAGCAACCAAAGTCCTAAAATCTCGTTATCAAATTTGACACCCATACCAAGCAACTGATTCATCACATTCTGAAATTCACTAACATGGTCAGCTATAGACATTCCTTCTTTATATTTCAGTGCCATCATTTTCTTCAGCAAAAACAACTTGTTATTGCCCGACCTCGAAGCATACAAGCTTTTAAGCTTCTCCCACAATGTTCGAGCATGTGTCTCCTCATCAATGTGGTTGTAAACATTTTCTTCAACAAATTGCCGAATAAAGCCACACACTTGTTGATACTCAAATTCCCATTCTTCATCACTTTTCGAATTGGGTTTTTGAGTAGTAAAGACCGGAAGATGCAAAGCCTTCACAAACAACAAGTCCTTCATTTTATTCCGCCAAAGTTAATAATTTGTGCCATTCAACATAATCATCTTGCTCGTATTAATTTCCATAATTATCTGACATAATAACCAAGCTCTGGTACCAGTTTGTTGGGAAGAAACTGAACAACCGAAACAAAGCGAAAGCACAACCAGTGTTCTTTCTCTCCTTATAACTCCTGTCAAAAATTATGGCAAGCACAATAGCATAAGATATGTTTTCTAGCAACCTTAATCAACCACAAATCAACTAATGCAACCACAACAAAAATAAATAGAGACACCGGTATTTTTACGTGGAAAACCCCTTTAAATCAAGGGTAAAAACCACGAGACTTTAGAGTCTGATCAAGAGTTCCACTATCATCAAATGTTCAACTACAAGATCACAATATCAAGCCTACAACAAGCATTCAACTCCAACAAGGCTAATAATATATAATCTTTAGCAAAAGAGAGAAAAATGAGAGAATATCACCAAAAACGCAGCTGCTAAAAATGGGTATTTTCGATGCTACAAGACTCGGATGAAAAATCCGACCGTACAAAGTCAAGAACACCTTATCACCTAGCCGCTGTAAAAAAATCAGCTCAATCGAACCACGGATGGGCCTTCGATCGAAGAGTTCATCACTGCTGCACCAAACTTGAAAAACTAAAATTTTCTTCTCTCTTTCTCTCTGTTTTAATTTGAGATTTTTTTTGTTTTTGCTCTGCAAAAATTTCTGCCCACATCACCCGTTAAAAGCCCCCAAAAATGGCTTTTGACAAAACCAAATAGAGACAATAAAATGTGGCAGAAATTATGGGTTTCCCACATAGTGGGACCCACACCTAACAAATCTCCCCCTCCAACTATGTGGGGAATGCCTCCATGCCGGAGGTCAAACAACATGCTTCAAACTTTCCTCTTGGTAAGGCCTTCGTCAACATATCAGCACCATTATCATTAGTGTGTATCTTCTTAAGCTCTAACAGCTTAGCTTCAAGAACATCTTGTATCCAATGGTACCTCACATCAATATGCTTAGATCTAGCATGAAAAGTTGAGTTCTTACCAAGATGAATAGCACTCTGGCTATCACAGTACAGGACATACTTCTCCTGAGTAAAACCAAGCTCATGCACAAACTTCTTCATCCAAAGCATCTCCTTACACGCTTCGGTTGCTGCAATGAACTCTGATTCGGTGGTGGACAATGCAACACGCTTTTGCAGTCTTGATTGCCATGCCACAGCTCCCCCTGCATAAGTGATTAAGTAACCTGAAGTAGATCTCCTCGAGTCAATGTCTCCGGCCATGTCTGAATCTGTATACCCAACAAGAACAGGTTTCTCATTGCCGAAACAAAGTTTCATGTTGGAAGTGCCACGAAGATATCTCATAATCCACTTCACTGCATTCCAATGCTCTCTGCCTGGATTAGAAAGAAACCGACTAACTGTACCAACGGCATAAGCCAAGTCTGGTCTCGTGCAAACCATTGCGTACATCAAACTACCCACGGCTGAAGAGTAAGGAATTTTCTGCATCTTTTCCTTCTCCTTTTCTGTGGAAGGACTATGCTTAACACTCAATCTAAAGTGCATAGCAAAGGGAGTATTCACCGCTTTAGCTTTGTCCATACTAAACCTTTGAAGTACTTTCTCAATGTACCTCTCTTGTGATAACCATAATTTCTTGGCCTTTCTATCACGTGTCAGTTTTATGCCAAGAATTTGCTTTGCTAGCCCCAAATCCTTCATTGCAAAGGATTTACTCAACTCTTGTTTCAACTTCTCAATTCTAGAAGCATTCTGACCAACAATAAGCATATCATCAACATAGAGCAAAAGAATAATAAAATCATCACCAGAGAATCTCTTAACAAACACACAATGATCAGAAGTAGTCTTCTTGTAGCCTTGCTCCCCCATAACAGACTCAAACTTCTTGTACCATTGCCTTGGAGCTTGCTTCAAACCATACAAGCTCTTCTTCAATCTGCACACATAGTCCTCTTTCTCTTGTGCAACAAAACCCTCTGGCTGCTCCATGTAAAGCTCTTCTTCCAAGTCACCATGAAGAAAAGTAGTTTTCACATCCATTTGTTCAACCTCTAGGTCATAACAAGCTGCCAAACTCAGTATAGTTCTGATAGAGGATATCTTCACAACCGGAGAAAATATTTCTTCAAAATCAACCCTCTTTTTCTGAGTATAACCCTTGACGACCAATCTAGCTTTGTATCGTGGAGATGAAGACTTCTCTTCTTGCTTCAACCTGTAAACCCACCGATTATTCAAAGCTCTTTTGCCCTTGGGCAGTTTCACCAATTCAAAAGTATGGTTCTCATGCAAGGATTGAAGTTCGTCTTTCATCGCTTCAACCCACTGATCTTTGCATTCACTCTCCATAGCCTCTTCATAACATTCTGGTTCTCCCCCGTCAGTCAAAAGAACATATTCATCAGGAGAATACCTGACAGAAGATCGTCGATCTCTGGAAGACCTTCGAAGTGGAACTGCTGGTGGAGCTATAGGTGCTTGTTGTTGATCATTCACAACATCATCCATGGGAGTATCAAAGTCACCTATAGTCTGATGGTCACCACTAACATCACCATGCACACCATCCTGGATAGGATCTGGTGAAGAGTCTAGGGGAATCGGATTCACATCGATCAAGTCACCACTACCTTGTGAATCCACTTTCTCCGTCTTTTCAATGTCATCAATAGTCTGATCCTCAATGAAGACAACATCTCTGCTTCTCACAAGTTTCTTCTGAACTGGATCATAGAGTCTATATCCAAACTCACCATCTAGACCATAACCAATAAAAATGCATTGTCGAGCCTTGGCATCCAACTTGGATCTTTCATCCTTTGGAACATGAACAAATGTTTTACAACTGAACACACGTAGGTGATCATATGACACGTCTTTACCAAACCAAACTCTATCTGGCACATCACCTTTCAAAGGATCACTAGGAGACAGATTTATCACATGTGTCACTGTATTCAAAGCTTCAGCCCAAAACGATCTTTGTAACTTTGCATCTGACAACAAACATCTGACTCTCTCAATCAATGTTCGATTCATTCTTTTAGCTAACCCATTTAACTGTGGAGTCTTTGGTGGTGCTCTCTGATGTCTGATTCCCTGTCGCAGACAATACTCATGAAACGACCCTGTGTACTCGCCACCATTATCAGTACGAATGCACTTCAACTTCTTCCCAGTTTCCCTTTCAACTGATGCTTGAAACTGTTTAAACACCTCAAAGACTTGATTTTTAGACTTCAAAGTGTAAACCCATAGCTTTCTTGAACAATCATCAATGAAAGTCACAAAGTAAAGTGCACCACCATGTGATCATACTTTTATCGGACCACAAACATCTGAATGGACCAACTCTAGCAACTCTGATTTCCTATGAGGAGGATGGCTTCTAAATGAAACTCTTCTCTGCTTTCCTGCTAGATAATGAGCACAATTCTTCAGTGTAGCATTCTTTAAACCCGAAAGTTGATTCTTCTTCGCTAAACAGCTAAGCCCCTTCTCACTTATGTGACTGAGTCGTTTATGCCACAACTCAATTGAGCTGTCATTCAGTGTCACATTCACCGTCTCTCGAGAAGTCAAAGCTTGCATCAAGTACAAATTTGAGCTCTTCTTTCCTCGAGCCACAACCAAGGAGCCTTTAGTCAGCTTCCACTGCCCTTCACTGAAGGTGTTACAGAATCCCTCATCATCAAGCTTTCCTGCAGAAATCAAATTCAAACGGACATCCGGTGCATGTCTGACATCCTTGAGAGTTAACTTTGTTCCATTGTTACTCACCAAGCTAACATCTCCCATACCAATAACCGAAACCAAACCATCATTACCCATCTTCAATACCCTAAAATCACCAGGAGTATAAGATGTGAAGAAATCCTTCCTCGACGTGACATGAAGTGATGCACCAGTATCAATCACCCAACTAGTCTCGTCGCATGCTAGGTTGACCAAATTCTCATCACAAATAACTAACAGATCTTCACGAGTAACAGTAGCAACACGCTCGGATTTTTCATCGTCATTCCGATCGTGTTTATCACCACCACCTTTGTTCTCTTTCTTCCACTTGAAGTAATATTTCTTGATATGACTTTTCTTCCCACAATGATGACACTCAAGATTCTTGTATCTCGATCTTGACTTGCTTCGGCTTTTATCTCTACCCTTTCCATCTTTGTATCTGTTTCTCCCCCTGTTCTCGATAACCAACACCTCGGACTGTGATGTAGAACCCTGAGATCTTCTTCTAACCTCTTCATTCAACACACCACTCTTAGCCAAATCCAAAGTAATAATACCCTGTGGGGCAGAATTAATGAGTGAGACTCGAAAGGTCTTCCAAGAGTCTGGTAGAGTAGCAAGCAACCAAAGTCCTAAAATCTCGTTATCAAATTTGACACCCATACCAAGCAACTGATTCATCACATTTTGAAATTCACTAACATGGTCAGCTATAGACATTCCTTCTTTATATTTCAGTGCCATCATTTTCTTCAGCAAAAACAACTTGTTATTGCCCGACCTCGAAGCATACAAGCTTTCAAGCTTCTCCCACAATGTTTGATCATGTGTCTCCTGATCAATGTGGTTGTAAACATTTTCTTCAACAAATTGCCGAATAAAGCCACACACTTGTTGATGCTCAAATTCCCATTCTTCATCACTTTTCGAATCAGGTTTTTGAGTAGTAAAGACCGGAAGATGCAAAGCCTTCACAAACAACAAGTCCTTCATTTTATTCCACTAAAGTTAATAATTTGTGCCATTCAACATAATCATCTTGCTCGTATTAATTTCCATAATTATCTGACACAATAACCAAGCTCTGGTACCAGTTTGTTGGGAAGAAACCGAACAACCGAAACAAAGCGAAAGCACAACCGGTGTTCTTTCTCTGCTTATAACTCCTGTCAAAAATTATGGCAAGCACAATAGCACAAGATATGTTCTCTAGCAACCTTAATCAACCACAAATCAACTAATGCAACCACAACAAAAATAAATAGAGACACCGGTATTTTTACGTGGAAAACCCCTTTAAATCAAGGGTAAAAACCACGGGACTTTAGAGTCCGATCAAGAGTTCCACTATCATCAAATGTTCAACTACAAGATCACAATATCAAGCCTACAACAAGCATTCAACTCCAACAAGGCTAACAATATATAATCTTTAGCAAAAGAGAGAAAAATGAGAGAATATCACCAAAAACGCAGCTGCTAAAAATGGGTATTTTCGATGCTACAAGACTCGGATGAAAAATCCGATCGTACAAAGTCAAGAACACCTTATCACCTAGCTGCTGTCAAAAAATCAACTCAATCGAACCACGGATGAACCTTCGATCGAAGAGTTGATCACTGCTACACCAAACTTGAAAAACTGAAATTTTCTTCTCTCTTTCTCTCTGTTTTAATTTGAGATTTTTTTTATTTTTGCTCTGCAAAAATTTTTGCCCACATCACCTGTTAAAAGCCTCCCAAAAATGGCTTTTGACAAAACTAAAAAGAGACAATAAAATGTGGCAGAAATTATGGGTTTCCCACATAGTGGGACCCACACCTAACATTGCTATGGTTGCGATAATGACTTGGTTGAAGAAACCTCTTAGAAAGTTAGCAAGGCCGCGGTTAAGATAAGGGCTTGGTCGAGGGAACTTCTTGGCAAGTCAACAAGGTCATGGTTGTGACAAGGCAACCTGTGGTCATATATTTAAGTCCATTTATGAGGGAAATTAAAGTATTAAAGATAAAAGGATCTTTGCCTTGTTTTTTTTTCATTTGCATCCCTTCATTGAGCCCTACAATCCCCTTTTTCATATATTTAAGTCCATTTATGAGGGAAATTAAAGTATTTATTCAAAATATAATAAAAAATTAATAAAAAACATTTAAACTAAATCCAAACACTAATGCAAAAACTAATAAAAATAACTCTAAATGCTACGTGAAATCAAGCTTCTTAAGTATGAAAATGGCTTAATTCACCGTATCAAACCCCCCCACACTTAAGTATTTGATTGTTTATAAGCAAAAAACACACAAAACACACAAGAAATAACGACCCTCAAGCTACATTGAACATTAGAAAATATGATAATTAAACATTGAACATGTAAAAGACATATATTATATCCAAATCAAGATTGATGACTAGTTAATTCAAGTACTTTAAAGTAAATTCGCCTTAGTTCACTAGGTTTCAGAGTTAATAAACAAAAAGCCAATTCAAGTGAATGTGTGTTAAATTGTGTCAATCCATCAAGATGAATAAGCAAGATGCATTATGGACACTCAAGTGTGAATCACAAGCATCCATCAATTCAAGCATGAACAATTTAGGAAATTCATATAAAGGAAATGTTTAAGTCACATTGGTCTTCAATGCTTGTAATGTTCAGAGGCTTAGGATAGTTTGGATTCAAAAGAAAAGTTAACTCAAAATGGTTTCAAGTATTATAAATAGTGAAGCACATGACATTGTTACTTTTTCTTTCCCAATTTATCAATAAGTTCACCTTATTATCTCTCTTTCTCTCACCTTCCATTTATCTTCCAAGTGATTAGGACATGGTTTAATATTAGCAAATATAAAAGCCAACAAGTTTAGGTGCATTAAGCAAGCAAAAGAATTTCTTAATCTTAAAATAGATTTTATCGCTTTAGCACATTTATGCATTTCTCTTCTTTCACTCCAAATTTGGTACCTATTTCAATTGCTTTAAACAATCATTCAAAAATATGAATCAAGCATTAACCTTATTAGATTCAAAACATACCAAAATCATACCAAACAAGCTCAATACTCATATTCAACTTTACATCAAAGTATTCATTATTTTAATATCAACAAATCTTAAGCATTACAATATCATTAAGGCATACCTACTAAATCATTTAATTACTAATCTTACTTATGCCAAAACATCTTGGAACATGTCATTTCCTTTCATTATAAACACATAGACAAATATATGACATAATAACATTAAGCATAACCAATAACTATCCAAATTAAACTACATTTCTCAAGCATACTTCAATTTACTTATGTTCAACTACATTTTCATTTCAATCACTAAGTCATTCCATACCAACTTTACCTATAACAATCCACTTTAAAACACGAAATTTCATTTTCCATACATATCTCAAGCATATAAGTCAAAGTATACATATTCAACTAGGCATCACAAATGCCAAATCATGCCTTTTTAAACCAAATACAAAACCAACATTTAAATCACATAAACCAAGTTCAATACCATATTCAATTCATAAAGACTTATATACATAAAGAAACCATATACATGCCACAACCCTAGGTTCAAAATGATTAAACGTCTACCAATTTGATGATAGGATAGTGTGAGCTTCAAGTCAACTGGCTTGACATGTCCTGCAAGATAGCGATCTACAAGGAAAATAAAAACAAACGAGGTAAGCATATAAAATGCTTAGTAAGTTCATAGGCATTAAACAAGACTTACCTTATCTTACAATCAAATACAATATGCTACCATACTTTAACATAGTTGGCTAGTCATAGCAAAACACAACATAAAAAAAATGAGCTTAATATATAATCAAACCAAATGACATCTCAACCATATATCAATCCAATTTATTTTAAAGTCAACATCTCAATATCATGCTCATGCTCAATTCAACATTTATCCATTTGAACATCAAACTCATATCATGCCATTTCAATTTTTCATTTTACATTAACTACTTAACCTGATGAACTCAAGTAAATGGACTTAGATACACATGTAACTACATTACACCGATTGCTGATCCAAGTTGAATATGTATTCATGTCAAGTTACCACTCTAGGCTAAACCTGTATAATGACACAGCTGATTGCTTGTCCAAGCTGAATATACATACATGTCAGGTTACCAGTTTAAGCTAAACTTGTGTCACATGTATCATTAAGTCGGCAACAAATGTTAGGTCTCAGTAATATCTGTAACCAATCCCGTACAAGCGCACAAAAAACCCTATTGACTTGTTGATCGTATCTTAACCTTTACTAAGTTCACCCAAGCACTTTTTAACACATATAAACATTTCTTTACAATTTAATTGAGCACTTTTTAACACATTAAACATTTCTTTACAATATAGTCCAACTCTCACCTTTCATACTAATTTACCACCAATCAACCCAAAATCAAACGTATATAGACAAATCAAATACATAAAAACCTAAATACATTTATACCATATGAACTTACCTGTAAAAAAAACAACAAACAAGTTGAATCTTCAAGGACTAATTGACAATTTTGGCTTTTCCTCTATTATCTCCGATTTGATCCAATTCTTGATCTAAGCAGTTATTGTAGACAATTCATCAATACCAAATATTTATACATTGTATCATGATATGAATGAACCTATGAAACTTCATTTTTCGATGCCCTTAAAGTTTTGAGCTCTGGTTTTAAATTTTGAGCATTGGTTTTAAAACAAATTTCAATTACATTTATTATAGACCCTCAAATATCAATTATTATCAAAATTTCACTTCAATTTACATTTTATTCACTTTAGTCCTTATGAGCAAAACTAATAATTAAACTTTACAGTCTAGTCATTTTTCACATCTAAGCTTAAAATATATCAATTTAGCACAAATTTCTTCAAGAAATCAATAATAGAAACTTTCAAAAACTTTAATAGTTTTACAAATTGATATATGTGCTAGCTAAATCAAGTTCTCATAGCCTCAAAAACATAAAAAATTCAAGAAAATGACTTAATTGTACTCATCAATATTTGAGGATTGAAAGGTTTAAACTAAAAAATGGCTTCCTTAGGTTTTTCTCCATGCTTGTTCGGTGAAGAAGAAAGAAAAAGATGACAAATTCCACTTTCACAAGTCTTTTATACCTCAATTTTTTCTTTAATCACCTAATTAACTTAAATTAATCAAAATTAATTAAACTTAATAACAATTACTTAAAATTAATGGATGTTAACATCATCCTTCAAAACAAAATGGTTTATTTACCAATTTGAACCTGTAGCTATTTAAAAATCTATGACAATAAACTTTTACAATTTAGTTCCCGTACCTTAATTAAGCAATTAAAAGACAAAATTGAAACACCAAACTCTAATAAAATTTTATACCAACTCTGTAAATATTTATATTTAATATTTACGAACCCAACTTACAAAAATAGGGTTTTGAAATTGCCTTTTTCAGCAGCACTAAAAATCGAGTTGTTACATGCATAGTGGCGCAAACTACGACATCATCAATCACACCTTGAAGCCCTGAAGCACCTCGTGCACCAAGCATCCAACACACAATACGTGCTGCCCTAAAGCCGACCATTGCACCTCAACACCAATGAGTGATTTCTGTTGCTTAATTCTAGGATATTTTTCTTTAGTTTTGTTTTGCTTTTGTATTTTCTTTTCTTTTCTTTATTATTTTCTTTTTATTTAATGTTGTTTTCCCTTTTCCTTCTGTTGTAAGTACTCCTCACTTGGAGCAAATACATTTTAATTGCTAAAAGGGCGTAAAAAGATAGGTTGACTTTAACTCTACTTTATGGGAGCCTAAACAAGGAAATGACCTAAACTCTTCTCTACTTTTGAACATCGGGGACAATATTCAGTTTAAGTGTAGAGGGATAGTTTAATTATTTGCATGCTTTTAGGTTTTTTTTTGTTTTTTTTTTATTTTAGCATAATTTGGTTGCATCTTTTTTCAACTTTTTCTTGATGTATAGTAGTTTGCATGAAATTTTAACTTGATGAGAGATTGACATATTTTTATATACTTCTAAGATCGTATATTGTAGTGAATGCTTCTGAAACCTACATGTTGACTTTATATAGTTATACATTATTGATATACTCCATTAGGTTGTTTGTTAGAGCCATGGATTCTTTATATGGTTTCATTGATAAATATTTTGTAATTCACATTGCCGTCCCTAATAGTGTATTTTGTATAATCAATTTTAGAAATTTTGACAGAATGATCTTATTTGAAACAAGCTTATAAAGAATAAACTAGTCAATTTTTTTGGATTGTTTGAACTGTTGAGCCTGTTTATTGAGCTAATTTATCTTTTTTTTTCTTTGACTTAACTCGTGTTCGTAATCGCCTATATTTTAGCCTTTACCCGTAAAAGTTTTATCCTTATTTTGATGCTTAAGCATTTAGTGCTTATGGATTTATTTTTGAACTTAACGTATTGAATTACAGGATTGATGTTTGGGCTTAAATGAATATTAAATTGGTAATAAAACTTAAGTATGATTACTCCACTAGTTATATCATGAGCTTCGAAAGAACTAGTGGTCTGAATAAGTAACTGGGGTAGATAGTTAGCTGCCTTTTTGTTTTTGCATCAAAAAGTTTGGTGTTTCCTAGTATGTTTTACTAATCTAGTTATGAATAAAACCAAAGGCTATTTATGTGTGATTAATCAAGTAATTTAGAATAAGTGCTTAGGTTATCATCTACACTGTGCCAAAAAAAATTAATGATGAATAAATGCTTAATTGTTTATATTGTTAAATATTTTGAACTTGAGTTCTATCTTATGCTTGTTTAAGGGTATTGGAGGATTAAGTTGTTTGGAAAAAGAAATTTAATATTTTATCCTTAATCGAATCCAAAGGTAGTTGCGTGCTTTGGGTGTGAGCCTAATCTTTCCTTATCGATATATTTGACCCTAAACCTTAAACACCAAGTGACCTTAAAATCATGGTAAAATTTAGTTATGTTTCTTGATTATTCTAGTACTTCTTATACACAACACATTGTTAAGGAGGATGATTGCATACGAGCATAGAGATGTACTGTATCTAATTCTTCCTAATTGTGTGAATTGTTGTTGATACTTGTTTTGCTTAGCATATAGAATTTTGTCAGTGTCCTTGAAAACATGTTTGCGTGTCTCATTGGTGTGTGACAATATTTTCGACTATTAATTCAAGTTGAATATTTCTTTAGTTTGTATGTGCATTAATGTTTGTTTTGTTTGAGGGCAAACAAAATGTTTAAGTGTGGGGTATAATAATTACTCATAATTCATATATTTTAGGTCTTTATTGCTTGATGGGTGTTGAATTCATCAAAAAATATTTATACACCTAAGCAGTAAATAAATATCAGTCTAAGGAGTAGAGTTTGATCCAAAGAGACAAAAATATTTAAAATTGTTGTTTCGATTTAATCAAATTACATGCGAGAGAGCTATAATTAAAAACAATATGCTTGCAAGAGATTACTCTTGACTGGATACTGCGGTTTGCTTCGAACAGTTCATTTCTAGCATAGATAACCAGTGATTATTTATCTAATAATAAAATAAAGGAAGATCATGATGACGATAATGATCAAGCTTTTATAAGAGAAACAGTGACATTCACAAACTCATTCTTCTCCTTGGACACGCGATCAGAAATAATCTCTCTGTACCTACGGAAAACTTCATCGAGGATTCCTTCACCAAAGTGGCTGGCAAGCAGTGGCTCAGCCACAGCTCTTATGCACTTGGCGACGTTGTACCCACCATCTTTGAATGCATCAGATAAGTCAGTTTCATCCTGATAAGCATTCCAGTTCACTTCAGTTACTTCCAATCGATCGATGTTGAATGACCCTTCCTTTACAACCTCATATTTAACCTCTGCCGGAGATGGTGTGTACATAGGGATGTTAAAGGAGTTCAGTTTCTCTTCTTCTATCAGTCCCTGCATTTAACCATGATTTCTTTATGGTTTCTTCTGATTTAATTAATTACTAGTAATCAACTTTATATTTGCAGCAAACTAAACGTTAACAAAGTATTCTGTAGATTGTTGAACAATGACCGGTGATGAATCCGATAATAAATAGAAAGTGTAAGCATAGATAA